>NC_134429.1:16756614-17056614 GCF_030867145.1 Opisthocomus hoazin | reverse complement strand
TTCCAGAGGTCACCAAAAAATCTCTGAATGCACTGAGAGACCAATATGAGCAAACACATCTAAAAAGAGTATTCTCTACAAGATTGCCCCAAATCTAATTACTTATTTAATTTTTGTTTTTTAACAAAAGACTTCTCAGTGGAGCACTAGCAATGTCAAAAAAGAGAACTGTGATGGCCATGAGCACTTCACACACACCAGGACTTCGCTGCAAGGATCTTCAGGATCTTTGCTGTCCTCACAGGCAGTCCTGTATGCTCACCATGTCAGACTCTGCTTCTCTAAAGTCTGCTTTTACTGCCATCCCTTTCTCCACTATCTTTTCTTAGCTTCTTGCACAAACATTTATCTATCTTTTTTCATTCTACTCCCTTCCACCCTCCTTCTTCCTCTGTTGGTGGAAAACCCAATGATACATTTTTAATTATATTAAAAAGAAAGGCTCTGCAAGTATGTTCATTTTAAGCATTGCTTCAACTGTTCTGAGGGGGTTGCAGGAGGCATCCTTGCAGATGGTACATAGTGTAAAACCAACGTGTCAGCACGCAGTGACTCTAGTTACAGAAAAGCAGTATCTGATGTGTCTTACCCTTGTGTGTGGGGTAATTGGTGATTGTACCCATGACTATCCTGAGCATTTGCTTTCTGCACCAGGGAGCCATTGGGTGGTTTCCAGGATGTGTAGTGTGGACTGGCTTACTTCCATATTGCTTGTGTTCCAGGCTATTGGAGCGACAGATTAAATCCCAGCTGCACATCAACAGGAGCACACTGTGGTGTCCTAGCTACCCCAGAAGCCTGTGAATCTCCACCACAGGTGCTCTTTCATGTTCATCCTTTTCCCAGCTCCCAGTGCACTTTGTGAACATGCTCATGCTCTGCTTAGCCTTGAACTTACATTGCATGTAAGCTCCTGATCACTGCCAGCAGCACCTCAGCTTCCACTGCAGAGGATCACTCTGGGGACATCCCCCAGCGTCTTGCGAGGACCTCACTCTGTCTCCGAAGCGAGGGTGTCAGGAGAATAGGGTGTTACCTGTGCTTCCTCCCTTCAAGCCAATACAAGAAAAGGCCAAGTTTGACAATCCTGTTGCTGAAACCATTGCCTCCTGGAAGAATTAAATCACCCTCCATATCTAGATCAGCCAATACTGTCTGTAAAACTCTTAGAAGCCTGCCATCCTGGGAGCCATCCAGGAGACTGTGCACACATTTCTTTGTGGGCATCTCCCATTTTTGGATGCTTTGCCATGGTAAAAAGTGATCATTACCCCAATGAAGTCCAGTCCCTCCTAACTCATACTGATCAGTCAAGAAACCACCCAGGACAGCTACAGAACTTTCTGTGGCATCAGATGACACTGGGATGGGGCCAAACTGTGGGCTGATGTCTTCCATGTTGGACAAGAGAAAGGGAAGCTGGAGGCTCCTTTTAGTCCCGTTTGCCTTTATTTTCCCATGTTGGTTCCTCTCCAAATCCCCTTGGTTCCTCCTTTTCTTCACCTCCCCTAAATATGCTTTATTAAGTCTGGTACAACCCTCAAATGCTCTTCCTCCATGTACTATAATGTGTTCCATGCCCCTAGTCAGTAACCCCCCTCAGTCTGAAAGGTGATCCAGAGAGAGCATGCCTTTTCTCATCCGAGTTTGTGCCAGCTTTCCTGGCATGCACCAGGGAGCACGTACACATGTGGATAGTGTTATTTTATGCGATAAAAGTTTCTTCTGCACACTCACAAGGAAGGAGCACAGAGGTGTGATGGCAGGTAGGGGAACCAGCATAACACCCATGAGGAAGCTTTTCTCTTACAATAAGCACAGTGGCAACAGACTTTCAGGGATGATGAGACTGAACTCGAAACAACTGCAGTCAAACATGCTGGCCTAGGAGAATCTGTATTGCACACTGAGTGAACAGTTTTCCAGCTATTACAGGAGGAGATATGGCAGCTTAGCATTTTTCATTCTGGAATTGGCCTACTATTCTCAGCAAGAGATCGCTTCACCCACAGTTTGGGTGAATGCAGAGTGCAATGTGTTTCAATTGCCTGTTTGAAGCAGATTGCTCCTATCTTTTCGATTTTCTGTTTAAGCAACTGCTTTTGTTACATCTTCATCAGTATATTCAATAATTACCAAATTTGATTAGAAATTGTGACTGGACATTTTTATTCCAGGCAGCATCTCAGAATCCCTTTACATTCGGCTCCCTCTTGTGCTCATTTCATCCTCCTGCTGACTTGTCTCTCCCCATGTTTTTCCACAACCTTTTGTTAGCAGGATGCTATTCCATCAGGCTATCTAATTCACGGTGCTCAGGTGGAACTGAAATTAAATGAAATGTGCTTGCCCATCTAGCAGAAATATCACTCCTTAGAGGAACAGATTGTGAGCTAAATGAAAGCAGACAGAGCAGTTTCCAGGAAGAGTTGGTATTAAACCAAGAGTCTGATAATTGGGTTCTGAAAAAGGAACAGCTATCAGGGGAGGGCCGGCATCTGCCTGAGAGCAATTATTATCAGACCACAAGCGGAGGCATTTCCCTCCCTATTTCCCTCCTGCCTTCCTGCTGTGGCACTGTGCAATGCAGAACCTGTGATGAAGAGGACAGCATGGGAATGAGGAAGAGGTGCAGAAATCGGGAGACATGGTCCACTCCAAGCAGGACTGCCAAGCTGAGAATTGAAGCAAAGGGGAGGATGTGTGGTATCTCTGCGAGAGGCTGCACGGCACAGTGTGGACTTGCCAGCTCCATCCAATTTCCTTCCAAGCACCTGGTAAAAGCAGTTTGGCAGGAGCAACAGGCGGGAGGACTGTTCTGGTATGTAAGTCTTTCTCTCTCTCTTATTGATCTTTGTGTTTTGATTTGGGATGAACGACCAGAGCTCTCAGTGAATATTGAATATTACATCTAATCTGTGGCATTCCCATCACCTCTCTCCAAGGTATTTTTTATCTCTGTCTTCCTTCGCTAGAGCAGATAGAGGAATCTGTCACATACATTGTGCTGAAAGCTACATAGATCTATAGACTGCTTATTCAGATCACTGCCATTGACTTCTTTGTCCCCGTGATCATTATCACAGTGCTCTGCTTCATAATTGACTGGCATCTCACCAAGGGGCAGCTGTCTTTGAGGAAGCCAAACAGAAGCAGAGGAAGATATGAAGATATCAAACTCAACAGAGATACCCACAGGAACAGTGGAAGGCAAAAAAGATCAACAAAGTGTTGTGTGAACAGTCAAGAGAAGATACAGGAACTTGCATGGTCTTTTGGGTATGTTGAGATCTTGCATTTGACAGTAAGTGCAGCTTTAAGATATATAAAGAGAAAATGTAAACAGCTTTTCAAAATATTTTGGTCTCTCTCCATTATCATGCCCTCTCTTAATTTGAATTTTGACTTAGTATTGAAAAATGTTTGCTGTTTTTCTCCATCTTGTTTGCATTTTGATAGGGAGAGGAGAAGATCTAGGGAGCTACCAGGGCCTGATCTGATCAGCTTTTATTATAGCCCTATCTACAACCATATCTAATCAGTCTCAGTTCAGCTGTTTCATCCCCAGGTCACTGGATAACTCAGTAAGAGGCCACATGCCTGCAGTCCTTTCTCCAGTACGACTATCTGCCCAATGATATTGTGCCTCTACAAGAAATTTCTCTGTGTTCTGCAGCACTCCACGTATGCTCTGTATCTTGAGGCTGCTCTAATAATTTCTGGCATCTAAAGACCTGGTAATCAGACAAAATGATAGCTGGTTTTAATAAAAATATCCTAATTCTGAGATTTTAATCAAGGTCTATCTCAAACACCGTATTCAGCCCATACCCATTTTTTATCTCCTTTGTCCTCAAAATTGCTACCTATGCTAGATTTCACTTTTGAAACATTGGGGATTGTCATTGTAACTGCCTGAACAAGTACTGTGGCTGGGCAGACACACAGTCTGGGAGCTGTAAGCCATTCCTCTCTTTGGCAGTGATTACCAGGAGAAAGCAAAATACACATGCCAATTACAGAAAAATCTCTGCCTCACGCTGAACAACTGAAAAACATAAAATAGGCTACCCACTACAGGGCCTGACTTCCCCAATGGGTCACAGAATATCACTTGTATGATACTCTGGGAATATATACCTGGGAATCCTACCTACTGCAAAAGTTATGAATAACAGTGCCCCAAGTTATGAAAGTAGACATCCCCTTAAGTGAATAATATGGAAATGCCTAGTTCATATTATCTAGAAGCACTGATGGTCAGGCTCGTAGTGATCTGAAACATTTTCCCTCAGTTCCCTAAGGACACTGAAACCAAGACAAATCCTACCAAGCCTGAATCTAGGCAGCTCTTCACTGCTTCCAGAGGACTAGGGCTCAGCTCTTGCTCTCCTGTCTCGTTCAGACTGTGGCAACGGATGGAAAAGTGCCACTGGAAGCAAAAAGGAGAGCCTTTCTTGGCCTCCTTGCTCATTTTTCCCTTTTACTTCACACCTGAAGACCCTCAGATCTATTTTCTTTTACGTCTATATTGAGATCTGGTGTTGGCATCAGGCTGGCAGATCTTTCTTTCTAGGGAATGTGGAGTCCTTTTTCTTGCTCCCTCCCCCTCCAGGCTTTCCAGTCCCTGCTGAGTAATAGTCTTCTGTGGCCAATTTGTTACACTTTTCAAACCATTATATTCCATTATAAGAAAACCAAGCCAAATGCCTGATTAAATAGCATGAGATGGTTTGAGCTACGCTTCAGCATGTCCCCCAGGAGCAATCCCTCACATAAGACCATGCAGCTTTTTGCCCAGAGTCCCTGGCAGTCCAGAGGGATACTGTTCACAGTGTTTCTCAGCCAGTCCTCTCTGCTTCTGAGCTCTGTCTTTGTTTAACCCTTTGTCTCATTCTAGTTCCTCTTGTCTGCATTGGTGTTCATGACTTGCAGGGTGGTGTTTCAGGCAGGGGCTGCTGTGGAGCTCTGGTGTCCACTGGGCAGACCTGGTGCACATCGTCTTCCAGGGTGTCCACATCCTGCTAAGGATCTCCTTCTACTTGAGTTCTGCCATCAGTCTTATCACCTACAGCCTCTTCTCCCATTTCCATAGCTACTGCCAAGACCTGGTCTGCTGCTGAGCTGGGTGTGCAGCGTCCCCCTCCCCTGGGATTCACTGCAAGGCCAGGACACTCTTACGAGATGCTTTTCACTTCAATGCACTGTTTGTGTTATGACACTGGACTGCAGACACTAGCTATGTCTCTTACTGATACTGGAAGTGGCCTAGAGAGTCTGTCCTCCACAGTGACAAGATCAGGAGACCAAAAGTAAGACAGGCCTGAAACGAAGAGCTCTTTCACGCAAACACAGGATTTAACCTAGTGAACTAAAGCTGGGGTTGTCTTTGCTGGTGATTTACCACTTCAAGGATAAGCCCTACAGAGAGTCATTTTCACATAAAGCCAGCAGCTCATGCTCAGCTGGGCAGCACAAATGCCTGTTAAACGTAAATGGAGATTGTCTCACTGCTCTGGAGACAGTGTTGCAGATTTTCTGGCATCTATTTTTTTCATAACTCCTGACCTGCAGCTCTGTAAACCAAGTCATGAGATGTCAGACTTCATAAAGGCAGAAGTGAACGGACAAGAAAGGATTAAACTTGCAAAGAGGGTTCTAGCCTTTGCATTTTGAAGCACACACGACCCTATCTAGAGTGAGAATTGCACTTAATAGCATTACATATTGAAGCTTCCCTGCTAACTGTGAAGTACTTCAACATTTGTTGGTATTCACTTCATGGGTGAAAAGGAGACAGTGACTGGCTTTGACCCAGCAGCTCTCAATCTCTTCTCTCTCTTAAAGGGTGGATGCTGACATTTCTTTTTAAACAACTGTTACAAGCTCCTGCAGAACTGAAAAGTCAAAAAGATTGTACTTTGCATCACAGGGGCTTAACACATCCTCTTGTGGCAAGAACATCAATACATTTCTGAGGAGGAAAATAGGGAGCCTCGAGTTAGTGTTTAATAAAGTTTTAGACTGACACCAAGGCCCAATCCTTGCTAACCTGATTTCATCCTTGTTTTCTGAGTCCTGCTCTGGTGGTGGTAGCAGGCAGATAGATACATGCTCTTGCTCCTGTCATTGAAACAGAAAAGCTGTGCAAAGATGCTGTCCAGTAAACAACTGGGCCACATTGCTCTGGTTGAGAAGTGTAAGTATGAAGAAATGAAGCATGCAGGAATAAATTGCTGTTTTCAAACTGTAGGCTGAAGCTTGATTCTTGATGTCATCCTCACTTGAGCTAATATTCATGA
This sequence comes from Opisthocomus hoazin, assembly GCF_030867145.1. Taxonomy (NCBI): domain Eukaryota; kingdom Metazoa; phylum Chordata; class Aves; order Opisthocomiformes; family Opisthocomidae; genus Opisthocomus; species Opisthocomus hoazin. The sequence continues at coordinate 17,050,312 of NC_134429.1, read as the reverse complement.
AGGTGTAGTTCTTCTAAAAGGGAAGAAGTTGTCGTAACTAATGATATGTTAGCATGAGACCACAGCAAACATCACAATGCTCTGCTTTGGGCCTGCTAAGAAGTGAACTTAGGTCTTCAGGACAATGTTGATGCAACAAGTTGAGAACTCGCCCTTACCTGGCAGGCAGATGATGGAAGTGTTTCACTTCTGATTGAAGAGTGGCTGGTGATAGCAAGGGTTGGGTCCATCTCAGCCAGCTGGAGGCTGGGGATTCAAAGTGTGATTCATCAACCTACTCTAAATATGTGCTTTAAGATGAGATGAATCCACTCTACTGAATAGAGTCATTAAATCTCACCGAGTAGAAAGGAGTTTAAAGGGGCTAGCTCAGGCGTAGCTGTTTGTGCTTTGTCAGACTAATCTCATTCTTAGTGGCCCAGAACCTTTTAACATGTAGACTAAATGCAGTTTTCAGGGGCACTATTACAACATTATGTGGTTTCACCAGTGCTCCACAGAGCAGAATTTGGTCTCCTGAACCAATGAGTAAGCTTTGTTTGTGCCTCTTTTTTGACACTGGGAATGCTAATGAGACATATTCTATTTGTTTGGTTCCCTGATGAGTAATTATAAAAACATTTTTAAGCACACTGTTTCTATAGACTGCTGCAGACACATCTAATCTTTTTTTAAAACACACACTTTTGTGAAAAGTGAGCTGCTGGGTAGAGTTTTATATGTTTGTTGTACCTATCGTTGGAGTCAGTCTCTGATGTGGATGAAGTAATATTGGGGTGTTTTTTAATTCAGCAACAAGCATACACAAAGGCCTAAAAATTGCTCAGAATGGTAACTCAGATTGTGTATTAAAATGGAAAGTTTATGAAAAACTATTAAAGCTGGTATAAAGCATCTGCTAACGTGAGTCAGGTCACAGAAGCTGGTTCTGCTTTTCTTAGGATACTGTTAGGCATGAAGGGATGGAAAGAAATTGGACATTTGTGTTTGTAGCATTGACTCAGCGTTGTGACTCCGTCTGCTCTCTGCAGGTGACTGGGGTCCTCCAAAACTCCACCTTATCCTGCCTGCCACACACAGCCTCTCCCAAATCCTCTGTACAGGCATTCCAAGGCCTCTTCTGTCTTCACCCCAGGTAAGGGCACTCTCCTGCCCGCACAAAGGGGCAGTGGAGGAAGCTCTTTTTCACCTTCCCAGTGTGACCCAAGGTTTGGTGAGATGAGCTTTACTGCAGGTGTGGGTTCACGCTATGAATAGCAAAGAGCTGTACTTTGCTGTTTTGGGAACAAATAAGAGCACCAAAAAGTGTACATGTTTGAGAGTGACTCACCAGAAAAGGAAAGACTTGTTAGTGTCTGCATTACTGACGGAAAAGCTAAAGATCTTAACCTTTCCATCGGATAAATGGTGACAGCCCAGAGTGATGTTTCATCCTGATCAGTGAGTGACATGGGATATAAATCCTAATTTTGGGGGAGAGTTTTTAAACATAGCTGATGGTTAAACAATCGCTTCTTATGTTCCAAAGCAGGAAGAACAACCCCAAACTGGCACTTTGCCCTCACTCAAAAAGACCAGGCTTAGACTGCTTGAATATCTTTCAATCAGACATGACACCTTGTGAGCTCTAGGCCTGGAAAGCACTGTTGTGTTGGGCATGCCATGACAGAGTGTAGGCACCTCTACAGGAAATCAATCATAGTGCAGCATATCTGCCTCCACACGTACTTCTGGGCATGATAACACATGACAGCAGCAAAAATTTGCATAGAGTTTATTGCTATAGCCCAGATTAAATACTCGAACATGCAAGGTTGTACAAGGTATGAAATGCAATCACCTACAAAGTCCAGAGGAAACCAACACAGCAGCAACCATGACTGCTTGTAAGGCAAGGTTTACATTATTTCATATATTTATCAGGGAATTGAAATTGTCTGAAACAAGGCAGGGAACCAAATTTGTGAATCATAGATTTCTAGGCCTTCAGTGATGGTCTCTCTACTCAAAACTGAAGCTAAAGAAGTGCACACAGCGTGCAGCCAGTGAGAGACAAGAACAAAGAAGGGAGGCAAGACTCTGTGTGGACAAGAAAAAGGAGCAGATCACTCTGCAAGAAGATCCAACCTCATACCAGTTATGGTATGGGAGAACATGCACTTTGAAGGGTCTTTGATTGTGCTAGCATGCCTACCCTTTTGCACTTTCTTCAGGATTTCCACGCTGTACAGCCACCGCCATACTCTGCAGCGAGGATATTCCTTTTAAGGTAACAAAACTTATCTCACCCTGACCTTCTGCTTGCTCTTATTTCAGGCTCCAGTTAGGGCTGCAATCACAATACTCTCCTAAACTTGAAAGCGCATTGCAGGAGCCAAGACTCCTCAGTCAGTGCCACTTGCCCTGTCTTCCACAAATGCCTGACACTTCTCCCATCACAGTGATACGGTGTTGGTCATTAATGACATATCATCAGTCCTGCCTGCCTTGGCATTGAGTGAGTACAAGAAGGAAGAAGAAAATGCACCTGTGGCTTTGCAGATTGCTTGCAGGTGCACCTGTCCTCAATGTAGTGCTCCCCAGGCTAATGCACTTTCCCTTAGCATCCTCCCTCACACCTGCATAAGCACAATGGCTAAGTATCCATACAGACGCCCTGGCCAAAGCATGTGTAAAGATTTCTGTGCATTCCTGTGCTTTAAAGCCACACTCACACACTTGCCTATATACTGAGATAGTCACCAGCATGCGTCCAGCTGGAATTTACCAGTACGTGTTCATATGGCCCTGCTCACAGTAGTAAGCTTCAGCGTCTACACTTATTTGCTACAACATCCTTTGTGTGCCTACCGTTTTTGCAGAAATCCATGGAGCCAAGACATAACCACATTGCTACCTGCTCTTTTCACAATTTCCTTGCTGTACTCCCAGGAAAAAAATGGACCCTTGCTTCCCAGGTATCACAAGCAGGGCTTGGTATCAGCCTGGTGACATTTTCTAGTACATAATGCTTTTGGCAAACACAGGTGAGGAATCTTATTCATGGTAGATGGAGGGCTGAAGAGCCCTGGAAAAATCTTTGGGCTGAAGAAGCCTGAGAGACACAGGAAATTCTCAGCCTTTTGGTGATAGCAGTCAATCATCAGAATGGTCATCAAACAGATAATGTTAAGTGTGGAGACTTCAGTGCTTGGCTTTTTTTGTGGCATCCAAACACCACCCATTAGCACATTCCCACCTCTTTTTTTCTGCAGGCATCCCCTGTTGCTAGCTGGCCTGTTGTGCACTGCCAGGGACTGCAAGTCATTAAAGTCTTTTTAGAAGTGTTATGTGACCTATTTGTTGAACAAAAGAGTCATTTGCCACCATCTATCCCTTTTAAATGGCATCCATAAAGCCACACAGACAAGAGAGTCTGGTTAGAAACAGATTTTGAGCCACCTTCCAGAAGTGGTCAGAAAAGTAGAAGGGACATTTAGCTATAGAATACAGGTTTACGAAGTACACGCACCACATTGTATGTGTTCAGCCCTGGTGCATCAAAGCCAGGAGACAAACCCTTACGATCAAATGGATAAAAGTTGAAAAGCTGCCCATTTTGGGTCTCCAGTGAGATAGAGGCAGAGCCCAGGTGCAGAACACATGGGAACTCCTTGTCAAAAACAACTTGGAAAACACGATCTTCCAGGTGGTGGAGCTTGATTGTCCGGTACTTTTCAGGAATCAGCTCTTCCACATGAGGCCCAAACTGCTGCATGACCAGCACCCCACCAGGTCCAACTTTGATCTCATAAAAAGTCAGGTTGGAATAAGTATAGTAGCCAACATAAGGGCCTGGACTTGGAGGAGGAATCAAGCTTTTCTCTGCATCTCTGAATGCCGTCTCCATGGCAGGAATGAGATACTCATATGTCTGAGTCACAATATCTCCACTCTGAGGCCTGGGCCCTGCCATCAACACAATGAAGCTCAGGCGGAGCTTGGGGATAAGAGAGAAAGTAGCTGAATAGCCATCGAGGTCTCCATCCTTCCTAATGACATCATATCCCAATTGCTCATTAATCTCCCAGGGTGTGCCGGTCTTGTTAGCAAAGTATTCAGTGGAGCACTTAAACAGAGGGGTCAGCATCGTCTTTACTGTGTCAGGCTCTAAGAGACGACGGTGGTAGGTGCCTAAGAAGACCATTGCCAGCTTGGCAAGGTCAGCAGCTGTGGAGTACATCTGTCCAGAAGGCCTGTACCAACCAAGGTCATAGAGAGGGGCTGGCTGCCGGCTGCCATAGAAACCCACAGCCATCTGGGAGCGGATCGGTGGTGTGATGTCGAAGCCAGTATCTTCCATGCCCAAGCGGTCCAGGATATTCTCTGAGATCCAGCGCTGGTATTGCCCCTCAGCTGCATGGTCAGCTAGCACGTGTGCCATCAGTGAGAAGGCCAGATTGCTGTAGTGGCATCTGAAAAGGAAGAGAAATATATCTGGATCAGCCTTACCTCAGTGATACAGTGTGAGTATGACTATGAAAAAACAGTGGCTAGGTCTCTCCTCTCTGGGGAAAAATCCTCATTTTATCAGATGACATGTTAAAGAGAGAGGAGAGAAGAAGGAGGGACAGAGAAAGACTTAATGTGGTTGATTTGTTGTTAAGTCAAGAAAGAGAAACTTTTTACAGGAACATCAGCAGAGCTATTTAACCATCATGTACAGAAAGAGCTGGAGATGGAAAACTACAAAAACTTTATGCAAAAACCTATATATTTGCATATCCTTGTCATTGAAATCAGGAGTAAAACATCTTAACACCAATGTAGCATTAAAAAGCAGGCATTCTTTATTACGGCGCTGGATGCACGGGGGATCGCTCCTCCTAATGTGCACGCCATACGTTGCCTCACCCCCAGCTTCTATAACCCCGTTACATGCATGTGCATGAAGTTTCCTGGAATGTTCATACATATTTATTCTATTTCCTGGAACTAATTATCATATTTGCATAGTAAATATGCATGCGGCCTGGGTCTCTGTGGGGCTTCCATCAGCCCATCGTGGTCTCTGTGGTCCCTGATGGCTGTAGAAGTGGTACTTCCTAGTGTCCTTTCCATGAATCCTGAGTCTTTCCTCCTGTATATGGTCATGAGTTGGCTCACTGAGAAGTCTGTGGATTTCTCAGCGTCGTGGTGTCTGCTGGTTTATCTGCACTTCTTTAGGATGTGTTTGTTACATGTCCTTTGGTGCGTTCTTGCCTGAGGCCTCTGATAGTCAGTCCTTTGTTTTCTGCTTAATCTTTGTGAAATTCCCTACCATTCTTAGGCAGCACATACCCCTCCTGTACATCATATCATGCACCCTATTTTACAACATCCTGACTTACTGTTTATAATTGTTCACTAAAGAAAACATTAATTTTTTTAAGAGCAGAGTTGAGAGTTACAGGTCCTTACCTTAAAGGTCTCAAGCCTCTTTGGAGATTTCACATCATATAATCATTTAAGCACCTAAGCTACCTTAAGATGGTAAAAGCACTTAAAAAGCACTTAAAAGTCTACAAAGCAGCATCCAGCAATGTTAAGTCATTAAAGACACCTGAGTGCTTGAGTTTTTAATATCCATAAAGTGATTTAAGTCTTTATCCTTGAATGAAGTTTAATGACATGAAGACATGAATGGGCAAATTTTTTTCAAACACATTTTCAAAATTCATGATGTTTTCAACCTTATTTGGCTTTTCTTTTTAAATTATGTGAAGCCACACACCTCACTGAGGCCTATTTAGATAATAAATTTGGCATCACTTCAACCATTTCCAGCCCTTCTAGCTGAATAAAACCATAATGAGCATATATATTTCTACCCCAAGAATAAATACATTCTGGATCTAAAATTTTATATCTGAAATAGAGCTGAATTTAAACTTATATAGAAAAAATACATGAAAATTTCTATATCGATGAATAGGAATTTTCTTTATGAAGAATGATGTTTGCTGTGACGTATATCCAGGAGCAGGGAGACAGAACTATCAACATGTCAAGTAATAAGGGGCTGAGAGACTATGACTGGATATTCTATAAGTCTATTATATCCTTGTGTATCTTAATGGAGAGCATAATATAAATACAAAAGAAAATATTGCTATTAAAGTCTTAAAATCCTTTAAGGCACATCTATTATGACGTCCTACATGACATGGGACAGAACTAATACAAGATTGCCATGATCGAGCCATTGAATTTTCTGAGCTTGCAGACTTCAAGCCATGGTGAATCCTCAGCAACTCTAGGCAAATTATTTCAGAATATAATTCTATTCACTAAAAACTTTGCAGACTCAGAAAGTGTTTCCCAGTTAGTCTGAACCTTTTCTCTCACCTGCTGTCCATTGGATCCTGTTCATATTTTTGAACCTTTGCAACTCAAGTAATATACATTTGACAGGCTACATAAATTGTAACAAACATTAATGGAACATATAGATAATATAGAGGCATGCAAATCACTTCAGAAACAGCATGATTTTAAGCGAAATCTATGATGATTTAAACCAATTAAATTAACATGTCTTTCCAGTTTTGAAAATCTGCAGCTTTCACAGTTTAAGACTCAGTGGACCTAACTATAGCAGTTTAACAACAACACAAACCCGGACCAAAAGCTTGTAAGTGAAACTATCTGACCTGGTTCCTGGATCAGCAACCAAGACATCATCTTTCAGGAGAGCTAGAGCATCTTGTGTATTGCCCTTCCACAGCAGGCTGGTAGATCGCAGCCGCCGGGGCAGACCTGTGCCATGGAAAATACAAGTTAGCAATTTGAGACAAATCAAAGTCCAGGAAACTTTGAGTCTGATGAAGAGTAAGCCAAAGGCAAGATTCAGTGGCAAGATGGAAACAACAATGATGCACACATGTGCTTTCTACACTCAGCAAACGTGGTGCAAGGACCTGTTCATGCTGGACTGCAGGACACAGATCATGGACCACTGAGTCCAGGTAATGTAAGTCCTACAGCAGCACTAACTCGGGGTTGCTACATTTCAGTAAAAATGGCTCGGTGAATGGCTGAAAAAACTATGTATCCTCAAGTGTATTTTGGAAGAGAATTGGATACTGGGTGTCAGGGAAATCCTTGTCTGTAATTCCATGTGACTGTATTGCCTTGACTACAAAGGCACACAACAGCTGCTTTAAACAGGTTTTTGTTCTTTATGCCTCGCTACAGAGGGCTTGAACTTCTCTGAACCATTCCAGGCTTGGCCTGAAGTATTTTTAGCTTTTTCTTTTTTTTCTTCCCAGCTTTAGTAACATATATTCAGGGTTTCTGAATGCAGAAAAACTGAAGTTCTTTTCACTTTTAATTCCACAACACTGAACATGGATTCCCTAAAAAATTTGGCCAGAGCTTTTCAAAATGCCACAGCTCCTTTGCACAGGATCTACAGCTCGCCAAGTCCAGAACTTGGATTATATCTGGAATGAAATCCTCGTAGAAGTTTACATCTGACTTTAATTTAGAGGTTAAGAGAAAATCAGGAAGGGTACATGACAGAAAAATGACTTGCAATCATCTGCTCAGTGAGCATATGCTTAATCATGGCAAAGCTGAATGAGGCCCTATTCTTCTGTAGCAGCAACACATTTTTCTCAGTTGACCTGACCTTGGAATCTGAACTGGAACAAGAGCGCTTTTTCTGCTTCTGGTCTGTGGTTATTTGTGCAGCTTAATGACTAGATAAGAGGTGCACGGAGCATCTTCCAGTAGACAATGGGCTTGTTCATTTCCTGCTTGCCACAATGGCAGCAAAGAAAACGTTGCACCACTGGGAGATCTCACCAGCACCATGCCAGCAGTGCAGTGTCTCTCTTGAGGTTCACTAAAAATGATAAGACCGGAAGCGTGTGAGCATAAGAGAAAATCCACAGTCATTGATTTATACCTCATGGGCTGCTAATTGAAGTGACAGGCATGCTGTTAATTTACAATAGCACCTCATACTGTCATTCATGTATAGTTGAAAATCACGGTCTTAACAAGCTGGAACTTCCCTCTAGCAATGTACCCATCAAGTCTTGAGAGGAAAATTCTTTGGAGTTACTTTTGTAATACGCAATGTAGAAAAGCCCAGATAATGAGGATATATTATAGATTAGTTTCCACTGGAAGAATTTCGATGAAAAACACTCTACAATATGTCACACAGTGGCTTTGATCTTGAAGCTGAGCAGAACCTATTCCTTTTTGGTTTTTGACAGACAGGAAATGTAACATGTGACCTCAAATATTCATTTGATTTTCAGTTGGGATTTTGAAACTGTCCTACTAAATTGTTAGGGTCCAAGCTGATTGGTGTGCCCTGCTGGTGTGGTCTGTGAAATTTGGGCCACATTCTAGAAAAAAAAGACATAGGAACATAAAAGGAGCTAAGCAGGGGCACAAATCCAGCACATTGATGGAAGCAGTGGAATGGTTGCACATTGCAAGTGATTATGCTATGACCAGGTACACTTTTGAGATATGCTTCCTACAAGTATTTCTGGAGCATACCTCACACCTCACTAGGTGATGGGGAACTGCGGCAGGGATGGGAGCTGCAGCCCCAGCACATGCTGCCCCTGCAAGGAGCAGCCAGACCAGCTTTGGGTGCTTCTGAGAGTCAGAGGGGACCAGGCAGAGTTGATGCCCCTGAGGACATCATCAGGCTGGCTGGAGCAAGACCTTGTCTGCAGGGGGAGGGGCTGGGCAGGGTTGTACACACACATTTCTTTCTGCCTCCTGCTGCCACTGACCACTTGGGGTTGTTTGTTTGCTTCCAGATTTCAATTACATCATTCCTTTGGAGGGAACCTTTATTTTGATACTGGCTTGCTTCAGATGATGCGGTACTCTGTCCTGACGTGCTGTAATTCGCTGTTTTGGTTTTAGGTCCTTTTAGGTCCTAATTTTAGGGCATTTATTCTGATCTGGAACAATGCAGGTGCTACAGGGTTTAATCAAAATGCCACAGGAGATATCAGCACAGTCTCTTTGGACATTAAATTCTGGAATCTCTAAGTCAAGTATTAGCAGCTTCATTTCTAAGAAAGGTTAAAGTTCTCCTGGGTCCTGTGAGCTCCTTCTACCTTAATGTAAGAGTTACCCAATTATGAAGGTATCAGCAGATTAATAGTCTTCTGCCAGCAAGTACAAAGCTATTAATAGCTCAGGAATCCCAGATCAAGAACCACACGGACAGCTAAATTTAGCTTAGTGATCAAGGTCTATCTGCTCAAAGCAAAGAGGTTTGGTGCCACTTTGACCCTCAACTCTACACCTCAGAAAAATGAGAGCACTCTGCGCTGGAGTACAAAAAACTGTTATGCAATTGGAGCCTGATTTCGGGTCATGCCACTGCCCACAGTGCAGCTTGACCCTTTCCTAGCAGGTGGCCTGGACAAGAGTTTCCTTCTAGCACTTCATGAAGCTGCTGACAACTTGCTTCCAAGGGTCCTGCCTGACCTCTGTGAAGTGAAAAGGTGCAGGGTCTATACTGGGAAATGGCCTCAACAGCAACCTTTTTAATCCCTGGCATATGGTCTCTTCTCTCTGTGGTGTCTTTCAGGTCGCGTAGTGGTAGGCAGAGGGCAAGCAGGTAGCAGTGTTGTCTCACCTGAGAGCTGGCTGGCCATTCTGCGCAAGGTAACAGGTGATGGCTTAAATGGCATTGAGCCTTTTTCCAAAAATATCAGCCCATCTGCTGTGTATCTCTGTTCTGATTCCTTGAGCCTTCCCAGAGGGTTCTTAATAACAAAGTTCTGGGCATAACGTTCCAATGGGTCATCAAGCGACGTGACTTTTCCTTCCTCCCACATCTTGTACAACATAATGGTGGGGAAGATCTTGGAGACACTGGCAATTCTGTTAAGGAACAAAGATTTATGGAAAGTAAACATTAAGAAACCCATGAATCAAGAAGAAAGATAGTCAGTACATGAGATCAACTGGCCCGCTCTCTGTAGCTTGACATGAAACACCTTTGCTAATTCAGAAGGGAATGGCTAAAATGGAGGTAAGGATCTTGAATTAATATCCTTAACTCTGTGTTTTGGTTTCGGCTGCCGCCGGCAACAAAAGCGCCACGCGGCCGCCCCTCCCCCCGCCGGCGTGCGGAGGAGAATGGAAAGAAAGAGGCAGAAACTGGTGGGTCGGGATAAGGGCAGTTTAACAGAACAGCAAACTGAGGGAAAACAGGAACAACAACGATACAAATAAGGAGAAAACACAACCACGAACCGTACAACAGCCGCTCTCCCGAAACAGGACCGGCGCTGCGCCCACCCAAGCCGCGAGTGCCTTCCCGCCGCGCCGCCCCCCCCACCGGAACCCAGCGTGACGGCACATGGTATGGAATACCGGGCTCTGTTTGGCCAGGTGGGGTCAGCCCCCACCCCCCGGCTGTGCCCCTTCCTGGATTCCAGTGAAAATTAACCCTGTCCTGGCCAAACCCAGGACATTATCCACCCCTTATTCCATACCATCTACGTCATGCCCAGGTCCCCCATTGTCCAGTTGATCACCACCACTTCTCCTGTCTCCAGATATCATTCCTTTAGTCTATGGATCATCACTCTAAAGTGTCTGTTGAGTTCATTTAATCCATGACTTCAGCCTCCATCAGTCATTATGGTCTTCCGTGGCAGGGGAGGTGATGTGTGGTGATGGGCGGTCACTTGCTGCATCCGGAGCTCACGGCTGATGTATCTGGTGCGGCCCGTGCCCACAGTCTGCAGGAGACGTTGATCTTGATGAAGTTGCTGGATGCCAGTTGTTGAAAACCAGGTCCAGTTTACAACTGCCAGTGAGTTGGCATGCGAGGAGGGTGCACTCCACACAAACTTCCTCCACATGGATTGTGAGCACTGGAGTTCATCTGGGTCTGTGGGTACCTGCTCATCGTCTGTGTCACAGTAAACCAGCTCCCGCACAGCTAATTCCCTCAAGTACTGAATACCCCTTTCCATATTGGTCCACTTGCCAGGATAGCATACAAAATCGTCACTGAAGGGGTACCTCTCCCTCACGCCTGACAGAAGTCTCCTCCAGAGGCTGAGGATTTGTTCCTTTTTCCCAATGGCCTTGTCAATGCCCCCATCCCTGGCCAGGGATCCCAGCTGCTTGGCTTCCTTGCCCTCTAATTCCAAGCTGCTGGCCCCGTTATCCCAGCACCGCAGCAGCCAGGTGGCAATGTGCTCGCCTGGGTGGCGGCTGAAATCTTTCCGCATGTCTCGCAGCTCGCCCAGGGACAGGGACCGGGTGATGATCTCTGTCTCTATCTCCCGTGATGACCCTGGCTCATCATCATCCCTCCCGGAGCGATCTGCTCTCTTTGCATCTTTCTTTAGTTTTACGGGGGCGACTGCTACCTGCACAGGTTGGTTATTAGGCTCAGTCACTGTGCCTGTGGCTGGAGCTGGGGCTGGAGCAGCTGCTGTGTCCGCTGGGGAAACCGAGGCAGACCCTGCAGCTGTGGCTGCAGCAGCCGTGGTGCCGGTCGGGGGGGCTGTGACTGCCTGCTGGGCTGGAGGGACTGCAGGGCCGGCTGGGGGGGCAGCGCCAGCTGCAGTGCCTGCTGCTTCGTTTCCCCCCCTTTCCCCCTTAAGGCACTGAACAGTGTTGAACAGGGCTCGGTAGGCGTGGGCCAGACCCCAGCACGTTGCGGTGATCTGTGTCTCTCTGGAGTTCCCAGGGTGGCAGCACACTTTTTGCAGATACTTTACTAGTTTGTCCGGATCCTGTACTTCCTCAGGGGTGAGTTTAAAAAACACCGGAGGTGCCCACTGCCCTAGGTACTTGCCCATGCTGTCCCACACACCCAGCCACTCACAGCTATCCAGCCCCGGGGCAGGTCTCTGCAGGATGTTCTTAACGACTTGCTTAACCCTAAACAAAACCCAGAACCCGTTCAGGAGGCATAACAAAAGGAGAGTGCTGCCCTGAGCCTCCCAGGGGTACTCGAAATTCTCAAAAGCAGTTAGGACCAGCCTGAGGAAGAGAGGGGGGGAGAAAGAGTGGGGGAAGGTATCCCCTTCGGTTTTCCCCACAGACTGGGTTTGATTATTAACAAAATCTAAGACATAGGATCCGAGGTACGGAAATGACCGCAGTGCCGCATGCAAATACAAGACTAATTTCATGCACAGTGATGTTATCATATCATAAGTCGATATCGTACAGTACAGCAAAATCATCATCTTAATCCTTTTTCCAGTGATGATGAACAGCATGGCAATGAACACATAGTGCAAGTACGGATTTACATAGCAGAGCCACTTGATCAAAGTCAGAAACATTTTTTTTTTCCTTTTTTACCGGCGACTACTTAACACAGAAAAATGCGTATAACAAAATTTAAGCAAATCTAAGAAAACAGTTTTAACACCCGCTGCTCAGCCCTGCCGTTATCCCTGCCCCACCCTTGGGCGCCAATTTAATGTTTTGGTTTCGGCTGCCGCCGGCAACAAAAGCGCCACGCGGCCGCCCCTCCCCCCGCCGGCGTGCGGAGGAGAATGGAAAGAAAGAGGCAGAAACTGGTGGGTCGGGATAAGGGCAGTTTAACAGAACAGCAAACTGAGGGAAAACAGGAACAACAACGATACAAATAAGGAGAAAACACAACCACGAACCGTACAACAGCCGCTCTCCCGAAACAGGACCGGCGCTGCGCCCACCCAAGCCGCGAGTGCCTTCCCGCCGCGCCGCCCCCCCCACCGGAACCCAGCGTGACGTCACATGGTATGGAATACCGGGCTCTGTTTGGCCAGGTGGGGTCAGCCCCCACCCCCCGGCTGTGCCCCTTCCTGGATTCCAGTGAAAATTAACCCTGTCCTGGCCAAACCCAGGACACTCTGGCCTTTCTGGACTGTGAAATCACCTTGAGTAGTATCGACCCAATAGTGCCGTGGGCTACAGAACTTCTTCTGTTCACTTAGCATTCATAAGATGACATATTTTGTAAATTATTGTTTAGTAAATACCATAACAAGTTGGAAGAAGCTTACTGGAATTTTAATGTTAAAATGCCATAAAGTTTTACATTTCATATTCAGAGTTGATATTTGGATGGCTTCAGAACATAGTCAAATTGACAAAAGCTCTTCTGGAATAGGATTCCAGTTCTATTCAGTTGCTTTTCGGAAACGGGGCCATGCTTAAGAGGGACAGCCAGGGACATTCGTATTGTGCTGCTAGAGGTGAAATTCTTGGACCGGTGCAAGATTGCCTAGAGCGAAAGCATTTTCCAGGAATGTTTTAATTAGCCAAGAATGAAAGTCAGACGTTCAAAGATGATCAGATACTGTTGTAGTTCTGACCATAAATGACACTGACTGGCACTAAATTCTTAAGAACAGTCTCTGTGGCGCAACTGGTCAGCGCATTTGGCTGTTAACCAAAAGGTTGGTGGTTCGAGCCCACCCAGGGACGTGTTCTCCTCTCCCTGCCAATGGCAGAATGGTTGGAACTAGACGACCTTTAAAGTCCCTTTCAACCCAAACCATTCTACAATTCTAAAAGAAACAGCATGAGGTCATCTACAAAGGGATTTTACCATGATACAGATTGGGAAAAAACGGCTATTCACAGCTGCACAAACTTCCCAAAACTGTTTGTTCTGAGGACAACATTTGATAGTCCGAGTGCAGCCTGTATGTTTCATATATAGCACAGTTATAAATCACAGAAAATAGATCCTTAAAGGAAGTAAACACTTCCCTTGTATTTGTTTTTGTTTTTAACACACACTAATACTGATTCTTGACACACTGAGACTTGATTCTATCTTCATGTAAAAAATAATGGCTAATATGACTTTGACTTCACTGAGAGAATGAATATGCATACAGCTCTACTTTATGTGTTCAGTAGATATTCTTCCCATTTTTTGATAGACAGAACTTTTTTTTTTTTTTTAAATCCTATGGCACTGTCTTCCTGCTGTTCACAAAACCTGTGCTAGCTCTCAGTCTTCAGATTTGTGCTCTAGGCCTCCTCAAAGCATGGAGACATTCCAATGTAAGGAGTAACATGTTTTCAGAGGTCCTTCAGAATGATCACTGCTGTTCCAGCTTAAAATATTGTCAGATCAAATTAAAAATAAAAAAAAATAAATCCAGAGTAAACAACTCAATAAGCCACAAGCATATGCTGATTTAGGGACTAGCTGAAGCACTGTCTCACAGAGTTTCAGTGTAACTCAGAAGAGGTTTCTGCAACGGATCTGAACCAGTAGAAGATGCAGTTTGTGACGGTGGCTCTATTGACAGGTATCAGATCTCTATATGTGTATCTGCTCTTTTTCTAGCTCTCATGCCCGCGATACATCTGTCTCACCTGTAAATAGTGTACTCATTGGGCACCACTGAGGAGGGGTCTGAACCATTCTTCTTCCCGAAGTTGCCTGTCCAGAGTACAGTGTCGTTGTAGATAACAATGGCAGATATGGCAGGGAGACCAGAGCTATGAATCTTTTGGCGCAGCATCATATCTACCTGGAGAATGATGGGAAATAATGAATATCTAAATGAAGAGTCTTATAATGCATCTAGTCTGTAACAGGTGGTAGAAGACCCAGGACATCAGCCCTCCTTACTTCCAAGCACTTGAAAGTGATTTTTTCAAATGTGTTTTGGCATAAGAAAATATTTTAACTGTACTCGTTCCTCAGAATTGCTTATGCTGGGTTATCCAGTACCTTTGTTTCAATCTACAAGTCCACCGTGTAGAAGATGTGGTGCTCATCCTTTTAATACCTATGATGTTTATATGATTAAAACCAAACATTAAAACCTAATAATTGCAATTTCTCCCTTTTTAAATTGTACTGTGCACTTCTGTCCTTTGCACTAGTATTTTAGGTTCAAAGATGCATGAGAAAAAGATCCAGACTTTTCAAATATTCCACGACACTTTTCATGTCATGAAACATGCTAGAGTTTGGACTCCTGTTTAAACTGCCATCTGAGAAAATGCACTGAGCAGTTAGAGGGCTGTGACTGCTCTTTGCTCCCTGTTGTGCCAGGACTGTGTAGACCTTATCAGCCAGCTGTGCTCCACCCATCTCCTGCAAGCAGAATGCATTGGTCTTGCTCTTCTATGACTTTTTCAAAGCTATGTCATCATCATGCATAGGTTATCTTCTGTGCAGAGAGGTTAAGACATAAGAAATGGCCTTCCAAGCCCAGTACTTGAGACAGGAAAGGCCAAGCCAAATCATGTCCTCCGGACCTTTTTACCGAATGGACTGATGAGGCACACCAACAGCCAGCAGTGGGAACATCCAACTTGTGCCAAGTCCTTCTGTAGTGGTTCTTTGCTCTCTCCTCCCCATCTGCCAGTAGCTCATCTAGTATAGCTGGGCACACCAGCACCTCCAGAGAACAGACTGGTCTCATGTCAGCAAGCATGGTCCTCCTTAGACTTCTCTCAGAGAAAGTCTGGCATGTAGACCTGCCTGGACCTGCAGAAAGTTGATAGAAATACGTAATGGTCTTCTTGACTTGAGTGTCATCGAATACTCAACACTTGGATTTGGCCACCAGCAAGACTCTTCTGAGGAAAATGTAGGCTTTTCTGATAAACAAAAGTATTTACCCTCAGAAGACAAATGTTTCCTTAAGCCTCATGCATGAGCAAATGCCACTCTCCTGTTTTGAACTTCTGTGGGCTAGGAAAAAGTCCTCCCCTGTATGCAGTATAATCACATCTGGCACTGTACAGAATCCCAGTTCCAGGGTCCCTGGCCTGGCACAGGATGGTAGTTTGTCTCAGGTAGGGAAAGATCTTTAGCGTGGGTTCAAGTGTCCACAGACTTAGGCAGAACCTAAGGGCACATGAAGATATACTTCTGAGGTTCTGGTGCCTCAGTCCCCCTCAAATACCTATGTCTTCCTACGCATCTAGTGTTCAGGTTCTCTGTGCCTTATTCCATCTGCAAAATAGGAATAGTTTTACCAGCCTACATCAGAGAAGTGCTTGGATACTTCACGTCTGAGGAGCACAAAGCAGGGAGGTTAGATGACTCTCTGATGGACACTCAATGTTATGCACCACCCCACCTCCTTGACTAATCCTAATTGAATAATAAAATAAATCTCTACAGTAACCCCAGAGACAGCAGCAGAAACTTCATAAAAGTGAATGTGAAGTGATAGCAATTGAAATTCAGTGCAGATAAAGCGTTGTGCATGCAGGAAATCAAGCCTAACTTCACAACACCTGCACACAGATGGGCAGTGAGCTGGTCATTAGCTCTCAGGAACAAGACCTTGGGGCTATGATGGAGGCTCCTGTGTAAACATTTGCTCAGTGCCCTGTGGCAGAAAAAAGATATATCAAATATGAGGAATTATTAGAGAAGCAACATAAAATGAAACAGAAAACACCATTTTATCACTGTATAAATCCCTGATTCACTTGCACCTTGAATACTGTACTGATTTCCTGCATGTCCACAACAGTAGGCTAGAACTGGAAAAGATTCAAAGAATTGTAAAAAGAACGATCAGAGCTGTGGGACAGCTTCTATTATGACTAATTAAGCTACTCACCAGAAAGAGACAAATGAGAGGCTATTTTATATGATAGGGATCTACAAAATCAGGAGTGTCCTGCCAGAGCATGACTGTCCTTCTGGCCCATACAGTCAAGGCACTACTGCAGTACTTCCTCGTTGCGAATAGACCTTACCAGAATTTCAGATAGTGCTAAAATTTCAGAGACAGTATATCATACTGAGGAAAACCAGGTCTCTTTCATTCAGATGCAGATCCCCTTCCCTTTTCCCCTTCCCCTCCATTCCCTTTCTTGCAGTTACCTACAAGTCGCTTTTTAATTTTTAAATGGTGGCATGGGGAAAGCCAGCAAAAGAATAAATTAATGAAATGGCAGTCACTGATGAATAGGAACTAGCTACATGAGTCACCTGCTTTCCAGGACATAAAAGTAGACGAGGTGCCAAGAGCCGTCATTTTGTGATGATGTATGTTCACCAGACCTTCTGATGGACAAGTAATAATGTTTCTTCATCATAGCTTACCGTTAGGATAAAACAACTGCTTATTGACCTGTTTTGTAAGTTCATTGAAGGAGTTTTATATACTCCTTTCGAGATTCACATGTTCTCCACCTCCTCGATTCCCCACCTCCTTCCCCAGAGATGCTCAGGGGCAAAATACATATTCTTCTCTTTGCACCTCCAGAAAAGCAGTCATGAGTTCTGTCTCCCTCTGTTCCCTTCTCCTCACAGACCTTCTCCAACGCGTCCTTCAGAACAGGGATTGGGTGGTCCAGAGGTACTGGTTCAGGATAGCGAGGGCACATCTGCACAGCTTCTGATCTCACTTCCATCACAGATGGGCCTGGAAAACATTTCAAAGATAGCACACGTGACTTGACTAGACACTAACAAGCTTTAACCTCATCCAGGAGTCAGCACGAGCTTTTTTGCTTCTGTTGTCCAAAGCTGGAGGACACTTTGGCATAGGCAAAGAGACATTCTTGAATTGTTTCTATCATCTCACATAAAACAGCACTTTAAGAGGGCACTGTGCTCTGTTATTGCTTATTCCAACAAGGTACAGTACACGAATGAACAGGAGCTGCAGTAGGCTTCAACTGCCTCTGCAACCTGGAATAGTAAGGAAACGGGACTACAGAAGATTCTGTAGGGTACCTGACAGTGGGTTTAGACCCCATGAAAGTGCTCTGCCCATGTCTAGGGGAAAGTCTGTGTCTGGGTTCAGGAGGACAGGGTTGTCCCATGCATCTGACACTATAACAGCCTTTCACATGTCTTGTGAATTAGCTGCATCCTGCATATGCCAGAGACATATAATAAATTTTTGTGGCAAGTGAAGATCTTTAAACTCAGTAAGAGATTGGAACTCTCTTACTTGGAGGCACTGTTTTCCCAGTTGATCCCAAGGTGTTCATAAACACAACTCCTCTGCTCTGTAAGCTGTAAACAAAATGCTTATTTATCTTTTTGCTTACCAACCGAGCACGAAACATTAGAAATGCAGATGAGAAGTGAAATGGCACTACGAAAACTTTGAGATGAATGGGAGTGGATACACAAGAGCCTACAGGCAGCCTCTGATACTCTGTGATAAAAATGTAAAGTCTGAAATCTTTTCAGACATTGGTCTATGAAGTACTTCTGGCACTTTCACTGTGGATTTTATGCACCCTTTGGGCTACTTAAAACTCTGATCCAGTTACACTGCATATATTTCATCCTTGCGCATACAGTGGCTGGTCTATCTGTTGAGTTTTCCATAATCAGCGTAAGGGAGTTCTAGTGTGAACTGGGGGCTTGAGCCAGTTCAAAGATCTAAGACTAGGGGAAAAACAAAGGAAACAAACCCATAAGCTGAAACACATGTTAAGCTGTAAAACAAAACCCATTCTAAGCTGAAGTGACTTTTACAACAAGATGCTAAAGAAGAAAGATAGAGAATGTAAAATAAAATGTCTCCTTGATATATCAATTAATCTAGGTTGAAGCCAGAAGTACTGGCACTTCTCTGGATACCAGCAGAGTTACATGGTACTCCATCAACCCAATGTTCATCTCCTCTGTGTCCTTGCACCAGCTAGGAGGAGGTGAATTTGTGTGCTGTTTGGGGAAATGCTCTTTGGGGACAAAAGTCCACATGGGGAGAAAGGCGTTTATTGGTCTCATAAATTTCTGTGCCAAACCATGGCCAAGCTTAAAGATGACTACTCACGGGGCTCCACCTTGGGGAGGCTGTACTGCCACAGAAAACAGCCCGTCATTGCAACAGACAACAGGAAGAAGAAGATAAACAACATGTGAATCCACTTCACCTCCATAACAGTGAGCTTGAGGAGGCTCCGGCTGCCGGATGGCTGCTGTAAGCAGAAAAGATACGATCTTAGAGAGAAAAAAACTACCTGTCACGTATACCAATTAGCTGAAAAAGGCACACTACATCAGAGAATAAGGCCGGACTAATTCCAGTAGTATTGTGGAATACCAGACCACATCGAAGTAACTGGAACCAGAGATGACTTCTTGCCTTTCAGAGAGGTTTGCAAGATGTTGCTCTCCTTACCTTAATGGCCTTGGTGCTTGTAAAAGAACAGCACACACTCCTCTTGCCTTTTCCCCTCCCTGCAGGTGAATCTCATCAGCCCAGGCTGGCAGAATTCACTGTTACAGCACTCATTTCCTCCCTTCTCAACCATCATGACTTCTTCCTTGATAGCTCTCCATCTCCTATTTCCCAGAGTCCAGCATCTGTTCACAGCATCCACCGGCCAGATCATCTGAGCAGATCCAGCTTATATAGATGAAAGATGGAATTTTTCACCATATACTGCCCTCACCCTTTTATCTTGTGCCTGTAATTCCCATTATATCATGTACCATCTGTAAGCTTGGCATTTACAGATGCCGTGTTTTGGAAAACTGGCTAATATTTTGAGTTTGTGCAGCTCTCACAACACTGGAGACCATCCAGGCTGGTGATACCACCATATAAATGTTAGAGAAAAACAAGGAATGGATGACAAATGATTAGGTGCCTAAGCACGAGCTGTGCTCTTTCACCAACTGTAGGAGGTCAATAGGGTGCTTTTGAAAGTTTGGCAACTAATGTTCTAAAACATATGGTGTATCATTTGCATCCAATATGGTCCATATTCCAAAGCTGTTTCAGGTTGTCTGGACTCACTTGTAGGATAGACTAAAATACTCCTTTTAGATTTCCACGTGGCCCTTTCTTCTTTTTTGAGATACAGGATAGTTCATGCAAAAGCTTCTGCAAGTCAGCTGGGCCTTGTCACTCACAACAAGGGAATCTGCAGAGCGAATTCCGGACTTGCACAAGGTTCTGGCTCTGTAGGGACCCAGCTGGGGAATCTAGCCCCTGCTGAAACTCTAGGTTGCAATTCCATTTTCTATACAATAACAGAAATACATCACAATTATTTCTGAAGCTCTTTATCCAGTTCAGGCATTTCCACATAAATTTCTGCAGGTGTAGCTTACTTTGATTTCTTCCATAACATAACTAAGACTTCAAGGTTGGCTTAAGACCGTACAGGTGCCTGCAGATCCACACAGACCTGAGCCTCCCAGAGCACAGATGCAGTCCATATTCCAGCTGAGTGCCATGTGTTCCTAAACAGGGGAATGCCATTTTGACACCAAAACCAGCTCAGTTTAGACATACACAGTCGCATACAGTGCCTTAGTAGGCAGATCACATCCACACAAGCAGTAGCCTCTGTACTGAGGTCTCTTTAATCACCCTCATGCTGGCAGGCTTCAGTTTATGCTGAAGGATGTTTCCTAGAGATGCAATGAGATGCTGTTTTCCTGCAGCAAGGAGTGTGACAGGACCCTCTCTGCCCTGGAGTAGTCATGGGATGACTTTCTTGGGTTTAGTCCTGTCATATTAAGGTGACTCCTCCACTGACCTGCAGTTTCTCTGACCATTTTTCTGCCTCTTTCCTTGCTTCACTGAGAAACTGATTCCTGAGTCCCTAAGAGTGGGGTGAAAGGAAAAGGTTTTTCTGATATGTGCCTCATCTCATGATCTCCAGACTCCCTAGACCACTAACCAAGGATCCAAAGATACCAACACTGAACTCTCAGCCTTTAGTCCAGGCTCCCCTTTGCCTCTGGTGGATGATGAGTGCCCTGAATGTCTCTTTCGTACTCTGACCCTTAGTCTAGTGGCAATGCAATGAAATCATGGCAATGCTATGAAACTAGAGACGTGGATCTCTCTCGTGTTGACAGGGTATCAAATATGCAAAAGTGTGAGGAATATTCATCACCCTGAGGAGATGGTCTATCCTCTAACCCACCTTTCAGGAAAAATACAACTCTCCCCGTACCTGGAAGCCTGTCAGGCAAACAGATGATAGATACCTACAGACAGACTCCTCACACTTCCCACTCCAGGACCCGTCTGGTCTTACCTCCCTTTCAGCTGGTTCCTCCATCTCATGTACACTGCTCAGTGACCATCACTGCTAACAGCATAAAGACAGCAAGGTAGGGGAAGGGAGGCTACCAAGAACTCAGACGCATGCAAATAAATGCAAACACATGCAGGAACAAGTGCACACAGCTTCCCATGTGTAGGTTATCCGCATGCTACAATTTTCCCCCATGAGCTTTGAAAACTTGGAGGGGGGGGGAAGGGAAGAAATGGGGATTTCACATACATCACCCATGTGCAGCGTCCTGCCCCACCGTGCTGACATAGACAGACCACCACAGACCCTGCAAGCCGCTCCATCAGAGACACGTCTCAACCCCAGCTAGGAACAGCCCGAACGAGCCCCAGTCCCCTGCACGTACCATCACCAGGAGCCGTCCCGGTCCCAGAGGCTGTTGTCAGTCATCTCAGCACGTGCGTACTATAACAAAACCACACTGTCTGACCCCAGCCCCAGCGAGGGGGGAGCAGAGCACCTTGCCATGCTCCTAAATGCAGCTGGTCATCACGGGCAGGTGCTGCTCGGTCGCTCCACCTGAAGAGGCCATTCTTGGCTGCCCAACAGTCCTGCTCTGGGTTCTCCTGTCCATTTGACCCATTCAGACCCTTCAGAAACTGCTGCTGACCTCCCCTGGGTGAGGAGATTAAGAGACAGGGACAGAATGGCATTTGCTCTCAGGAAAGTGCCTGAGAGATTGAATGTTAATTCTTCCTAATGCTTCTCTGCCATGTGTGTGATCACAGCTGCAACCATGAGGGCTTTGCAATCTATTTATAGCTGCTTCATCTCCTCCTGACATCTGAACAGGAGGCAATTAACTCATGAGATGGACAGTCCCTGAGTGCCTCCAGCCACCGTCCCTCGGCGGGCTTGGGAGGGGGCAGGCTGGGGTGTTCGCAGGAAGGGGAGGTGGGGGAGCTTAAGCTGGGAGCTCAGGCACTCTCTGGACTTAATCCCGAACAGCCTCCTGGAGTCCCCTGCGGTGATAGGCAAGGGAGTCACTCCCAGCTAACAGGCTCACTAGACATAGATGGAGCTGGTATTTTCTTTCCCCTTAGCTGCTGGGGGCTCTGAAAGATGGTGGAAGTTTGTGATTTGCACAAGGTGAGCCTTACCCGCAGCTGTAACCCATCCATGGCTGCTCAGAAGTCTCTTCTCATTCCCTGTGCTGCCTGTCTCCACAAACGAAAGGCTCATAAAACCCTGTGATAAAGAGAAATAAAAAGTTAGTGCAGGAAAAAAATGGAGTCAGAGCAAGGAGTGAAGCCCAGAGTAGCAAAGGCCAGCTCAGGTCAGCAGACCAGTGGGAAGGGACTGGTTTTGGACAGGGAGATAAACCACAGCAACCACATAAAACCCCAGTAACACATTCCCTCTCCCTACCTCTGGTTTGGCAGCACTCTGTGACTTGCCAGGGCCCATGGCTATCCTCATTCCACCTCCCCAGCACAAGGAACTGGAGCCTTGAGACTTTCAGGGCTGACACATTTCCATTGTGCCTGCTCTGCAGGGTCTTTCCAGCCCTCTCCTTGGCCTTGCTCTCTCTGCACAGCCAACACCACCCTCCTTAGTCTTGGGAATCACAGACACGGCCAAGAAACTATGACAGATTTGGAAGTGCCAAGACAACGGCACAGCTGCCACCTCTCCCATAAGATTTTCATCTTGTCTTGCTACCTGGCAGTGGCAATTCAATAGGCAAACCCCCCCATAAGTGCTCTTACCAGCCTTGCTGCTACCCTCCGGCTTCCAGTGCTGATGAATTTGGGGCTGTCCTGGAGCTGCAGATGTTAAGAGCATCTGAAGCACTAATCCCAGCAGTCAGCCTCTCTGAGCACAGATTAATCGGCCATGCCTCACCCCTCCCCAAGCACTGCAGCATCTGTCCAGGCTGCAGTCAAAAGGGAGTATTGCTGGTGATGTTATGGCTCAGATAATACAGAAGAGTGGAAAATGGGGAGCTGGGGAGGAGGGTATCCTTAACACACCGTGAGCTGGAAATGTTAATAACGAACTGCCATTACCATGTAAAGTACATTACAAAATATCTTCAAAGAGGAGAACATGGTCATGCCCCCTGTTATGCATAAAATCTAGGGAGATTATGCACCTCAGGGGCCCTGCCATCCTATTGCCTTCCTCAGATGCACACAGGTAGTGCTATTCTCTTCAATACCACCTCTTCACTTCAGTATTTCCAGTAGCAGCCCAGGCTCTGGCAGTGCTCAAAATATGCAAGTGGAGCCTATGCAGCCCTATGCCTGTGCCCCAGAGTTGTGCCCAAATTTTGGTGAACAGGGGTGCAGAAGACCTCCTTACTAATTACAGTAGATCTAGATGCTCACAGTTTTGCTGATCCTCATTTCTGCGAACTCCTGTTCTATTCTGTCTCTGCTACCATCCTCCCCAGACTTTCCTTCACAGTCTGTGCAGTGATCTTCACTCAAAGCCAAAGAGAAGCACACATGTAGGTCGCTCACCCTCTTTCCATATTACACATTGTCATCCCATTCCTTCTCCATTTTCACTCTGTTTTTATGAGTTCATTAAAAAAAATTTGAGTTTTTCAAGTCTCCAACTCAGTGTATTTTGCAGCAATTCACTCAATATCCCCATTTCTTTGCCTTCTCTCCAAGAGCAATTAGCTCTGTGCTTTTCCCCAAAAAAGGACCTGTGTACCCACAGCCACGATGGAGTCTCAGTCTTCCTTGGCTCAGCAGTGTTTCATAAGTTTCGCTTTCATGTTTTTCAGCCCCTCCTTGCAACTGAATGGCCTTTCACTGGCTCAGAGATGGGTCCCATCTTCAAGAAACCTCAAAACGCGGCAGAAGAGGTAAGAAGAGCTCGTGCCTGCTCTGTCCTGATTGGGTTTCCAGCACAGCCTCTCCCTCCTGAGCGTCTCTCTGACCTGGAGAGCCACCGGGAAGGTAAAGAGCAGTTGTCCTCCCTGCTGACCGATCGAAAACATACTGCACAGAAGCGACTGAACACAAAACCCGTGTTTCACAACACCAGTTACAGCAAAGCAGCACAGCCCCAGGCTGTGAAGGTCAATCTGTGAAACAGCGCCCAGGAGCCCAGCAGGGACAGGGAATGACCAAACCAGACAGCTCTCCAGGGGCTTTTTAGCCTTGTTTACCCTCACAGCTGCAGATGGACGCAAAGACCTGTGCATGTCCCGGACCACCCGACAGACAGCCTGGCTGCATCCCTCTCTGTTTGGAGCCAGCCACGCACTGCTGCAATCACGGGCACTTTGCATGGGGCAGGCTGTTCCTGGAGCAGCGAGCCAGAAGGCCGGCAGGCTCTCTACGGCTAAATTAGCTGGCCAGCCCTTCCCAGAAAACATCTTTGTCACTGGCACTAACGGGGCTAATGCAGAGACACTGGAAATCAGCAGCGTGAGATATCACCCTCCCGTCACAACCCCTCCCCCCTGCAGCATCCTGCTGGGCACCCCACGCATTTCATTCTGACAGAATCTCAGTCTTCTCCTCTTTCTGGAGTTCCTCTCTCATCCCCATTTCCCTAGCTGCATCTGTGGGATACAGCTTGTTATACTAGGTGGGCTATATGCAGAGCGGATTTGGTAACGGGGGGTTGCAGACGTGGCCTCTGGGGAGAAGTCAGGGGCTGCCTTGTGCTGGTTCCAGTCAGCCTTGTATCAGACCCACCGAAGGTCAAAGCCTTTGAAGGTGAAAGCGAAGCTGGTGACGCCTCTGTGAAAACATATTTAATAAATGGCAGAAAACATCAGATGGAGGGAGCAGGAGCAGGAAAAAACAAAGTGAGAAACAACAGAGGAAGAGCAAGGTCGGAGGAGGAGGAGGAGGTGCTCCGTGGTGGTGTAGATATCCTCTGCAGCCCATGCAGGACTCATACCAGACCAGACATACCCTGCAGCCTGTGGAAGGGACCGTGCCAGAGCAGATGTTCACACAGCAGCCTGCGGGCAAATGGATATTCCTGAAGAAAATGCAGCCCATGAAGGACCCACGCTGGAGGAGATTTTCCTGCAGGACTGCAGCCTGTGGGGATCCCATGCTGGAGCACAGGGAAGGAGCAGCAGAGAGAAACCGCTTTGTACTGACCTTGACTCCCTGCCTCCAACACCCCCAGCATCACTTCTGGGCAGGGAGGTGGGTAGGGGAGTCTGGATTGAAGGGGTGAAACTGAGTCTGGGAAAAGGGGCCAGGAAAAGGGGTTGGGTTAATGTCTGTCTTTTGTTTTCCACTACCCAAATTTGTGATTAGTTTATATTTTAATTGGCAATAAATGAAGTTACTTTTCCCCAAATCGCATCTGTTTTGCCTGCAACAGTTATTGGTGACTTCCCTGTCTTTGTCTCAGCCCATGAGCTTTCCCGCTCCTGTTTTTTTCCTATTTTCTCCCCCTTTCCTGCTGAGGGAGGAGAATGAGTGTGCAGCTGGGTGGGACTCTTGCTGTTAGCCAAGGCTAACACACCACATGTGCATAAGGAAAAGCTCTGTCTTATGACTTTCCCAGTACTATCCTGCAAGATCTCTGCCTTGAAGGGTATTCATGTGATTTTCCTGCCACAGGCAGGAAAAAAAGATTTACCCAGAGATCTTCCGGAGCGTGCCAGCTGCTGCCCAGGCCACCGGTTCAGAGCAGATCCCTATACAGAGAACTGTCAAGGTCTGGTTTTGCTAGCTAGCAAAAGAACTGATGTGAATTTTTGTGCTCAGAGGTGTGCTGGCTCCTAGACTGGGAGAAAAAACAGCCCTGAGCTACTCCTTTATCTACAAAGTAAACAGGCCCAGTGACTAAGTGGTGAGTAATCACGGCTCTGTGAAGTGTGGCAGTGAAATGCACACAGAAGCAGGCTCACGCAGACCCTATCCCACTGTGGAAATGCCTTTTTTCCTGCTCTATACATCTGATGATTCAAAACCAACAGATGCTGTCGGGGTGAAATTTCACCCCAAGTACTTGCACAATCTCAAATGAAACAGCCTGAGTGGATGCATTGGGTCCTGATGTGTGAACAGCTTAAAAAGAAAGAAGGAATTAGAAAATTAACAGAGGCAGGCTCTCGGATGAATGGTCCAGGCACTTTCTGACTGCTGGGGAGAGCAGTGAGCGTGTTTCAGGGATGTGGGCTCAGCCGCGCTGTCACCTCGTTATTTGGCTGTCAGTCTCTTCGCAGTGACAAAGGGGACGCTGCAGCAGGAAGAGCGATTGGCAGCTCTAATTGCCCTCCTCTCCATGCCAGCCTTTGAACCAGCATGGAGGGGAAGGGGGATTTTCCCCCTTCCACAGCCCCACATTGCGGAGCTCAGCCAGGGACTCTGTTGTCCCTCTGGGTGTCCTTTGTGTCGTGCTGGGCGCCATTGACAGCCTTTGTGTCCCGTTACCAGCTGGTTCATTTTCGTCATCGCTTTGTATGGCTGAAGTGAGCTTTGAAAGTCAAAAGACCGAGTGGAGCGCCAAATGGGCTCCGGCTGCACATTCCCGTATCCAGGCGTGCTAGCGACCGTGCGCACTCGGGTGGCGATGAGGGGACAGCCAGCATTGCTATTTGCTGGCATTGTCCAACTCAGGAATTCAGAAAGCAACAGTTGGAAGCCTCAGAAGGAATATTCAATATTGCAGGCAGCTGGGACATGTTATCAAAGGTTTCTCCAAAATAAGTAGTACAGAGGCACACTGTTTTTGCACTTTTGTTTAACATGTCACGATCCCACTACCCCAGGATTTGGGGATTTGCTGAAAAACTGTTTATCAACAGGTTTGTGATAAAATCAAACAAAAGTCTATAGAAATGGAAATGCTGCTCCATACTGCAGTACAGGATATACTACGTTATGTTCCATGAGGATTTGTCAGGGCCCTGAGAGCATTAACGGCCAGGACCAGCCTCACCTGGTTGAGGTGGGGTGCCTCCATGCCCTGCCTGTTGGCCCAAAGGGCTGCATTTAAGCTCAAGACCTGCAACTTTAGTCCTTACCTGAGAAATATTTTAAGACTGCTGGTCCCCAGGGCAGCTGTGGCCATTCCTATGCCTGACCCTGATGTTGACTGACATCAGACCTGCCTCATCAACACTAGCTCCCCTGATGATGGAGACTCTTGACTGAACCTGGCCACCATGTCTTGTGCTGCTCTGCTCACCTCGCTTGGGTAGTGTGGGGCTGGGTCCTGGCTGGCGAGGTCCCTTCCCACTGGCTGTGTTATTGCCCTTGGCTCCTGGCTGCCCGTCCCTCGGGACGCAGACAGCCCTCTCGCTCCCTGACAAGAGTGAACTCATTTCAATACACTTGATTTATTAAAACATTTACAGAAAAAGTGTTTTTTTCTTCCTTAACTTGCCAACATGTTGATGCAAAAATATGCTGCTCCTGGAACTGCGCACGGACAGGAAACATGCATGTCCTAGATGCCACAACCTTAGTGAACATCTGCAGGTCATTAACACACATGAGGCAGTTCAGTATTTCTGCCACTGAAAAACTACAGAATTCCTACTATGCATTATGGGATTTTTGACAGTTACCTCAGTCTGCAGGTCCTGGAGTCATGTGATTAGTATCCACCATTTCAGTGACAACCTGTATTTCTAACCCTTTTTGGTGACAATATGAAAATGCCACGCTAAAGGCTGATTCTAGAAAACAAACGAAAAGCCAGAAACTGTTAACCTGGCCGTTTATTTTAAGTTTTAGAGCTGCTGATGCTGAAATTTTGTTTTAATGCTGGGCAATTCCCTCCGCTTTCTGGAGCATAACTATGGCAACGTGGCACATCCCGTTGTCCTCTCTGTCTAAAGTGACACTGAGCGTTTAGACACTGCATTTAGACTCTGCAGTTCCAGGTGTATGAAAAAGTTTAGCATCCCAAGCAGGGATCTTCAGCATGTCTGCTTCAGGGAGGATTTCACGCAGCCAGAAGGACCCCTGCGAGCACGGGATCCGCGATGCACCGTGTGTTTGTGCTGTGAACAGGACCTCGTGTGGGTGGCAGTCAGTCACGGTGGCAGTGCCTGTCACAGCACGGGCATCACGCCAGGCTCTGCCAGGGAGCCGCAGAGCCCTGATTCTCAGGCTGCCTCTCTTTTTCCTCAGTCACACAGCAAGACGAAGACTTTCTCATCTCAAAAGAGAAGGATGAATGTGAGTTCCTGTCAGTGCTCTCACAACACAAACAAACAGAAAGGAATAAACCAGTACAACTAGAAGCATGATGGTTGCCTTATCTCATCCAGCTGCCTTGGGTCTCAGAGAAGCTGCTTGTCCCTGAGGATCAGGCCTGATCACATGCCTCTGTGCAGGGATCTTTGCTGTATCTGCTGCAGATTTAGTTCAGTGGAGAGGAACAGGAGGACCACGGCATTTCCCTCGCTTGACTTCTGCAGTCTAGGGAGATGCTTTTGTGCTACTGGGTTGGTGTGTGGATGTGCAGCTCCTCCACCCAGGCAGCAGCTGCATCCAGCTGCGTTTGCTGCTCTCCCAGCTCCTCTCTGCTGCTGGGAAGACACAGTGAAGAGACCAAAACCCAGACCGAGTAGAAGAATGACTCTGTAATGTAAGAACTGTCCTTCACGCCCTGTGCCCCAGCTCCCTTGTGTGCTCTCTCATGGCCTAAACACACCTTTGCACTTTCTTGACTCAGCAGCATGCTGGTGCTGGCTCGGGCCATAGGGAAGGGGTCTGGACTCAGGGCAGAGAGCCCTGACCTGCCACAGGCAGAGCCCCTAAAGCTCTGCAAAAACCCTCCTGTGCTGGATCTGAAAGGGGCTTCTCTCAGTCCGTGGAGCAATCATGAAGCCACCATCACCCCACGTCTGTGCAGATCTCAGCTGGATCCTGCTTTGGCTCCCTTTCCTCTTTCACACACGTCTCAGAAGTCTGCAGGGAAGCTGGATTTTTACTGAGCCGTTTCAAAGCTCTCTCATTAACTGCTTGCCAGCAGCCAGTTCTCTGATAATGGGTATTGCCTCTGGAAATTGTAGCCCCATAGCAACAAGGAGTTTAATGGCTATTATTCCTAAATGAAGGACACAGCTCTAGTAATCCACCTCTTGCCTCTAGCAAAGTCCCTTAGAAATGAAGATTTCCCTTTGCAGGTAAGGCAGAAAAATACACACGATCACAAGTATGTTAAAAAGACACAGCCTGGTCTGGCAGTGCAATTTTTAACATTTTGAAATACGGCTTTATTCTTTCATGGAGTCAAGTGAAGATAAGGAAATCCTATAGGCAATTTGAAAATTGCAAGGTGCTAATCTTCCTTACAGGAAACAACAGGAAACCTGATTTCAAGAGTAGGACTCATTTCACCTGATTTCCAGCAGAGACTTTTGGGACGCTATTCCAGTGCTTGTCCACTTTCAAGTTGCAGAAATTTTCCTGTATGTCCCATAGTACAGCAACACGTGCCCATTGCCGCTGTGCTTTCTCTGTGCACCTGAGCCTGGATCTGTCCTTTCTCCAGCCACCTCAGGCAGTGGAAGATGCTGTTAGATCCCCTTCAGCCTCCTCTCCTTCTGTCAGACCAGACCCAGCTCTTAGCTACCATCACATGTTCTGTGCTCCAGCTCCAACCATCTCAGTGACCCTCCTCTGGACCCATTATGGTTCATCAACATCTCTCCCACACCAAGGTGTCCCAAAAGTGGACATGGTACTCCACATGTGCCCTCATGAGTGTTGAGTAAATGGGAACAATTACTTCCTTTGACTTGCCAGCTATGCTTGTTTTAATACAGACCAGTATGAAGTTAGCCTTCAGTGACAGAAGGGCACATTCAAGGCAAGGACAGAAAAAGCTGGAAAGATCATGTACAGCTCTTTAGCACCATCCTCATGCAGTCAGGCAGTGATGGACAGGCAGCATGCATGACAGTGACTGAGATGCTTTGAGGGATCCTGAGGGGCTCTGGCCTCATCAGGCACTCAAACTGTTTTTCTGTCCCTAGTAAGTCCAAGCTGACAACTTCTCTCTCCACAAGACAGACACATAGACTGTCCTCCCCTACTGCAGGTAACCCTGGTGAAACTCTGCTAAACCCTGTCCCCATGCTCTCCATGCCACTGGCTCTCACAGATAAATTCCCTTCCCCTTTGATTTCTACCCATGCAGCAGCTCTGTCACCCCTGATATCGCCAGCAGGTCTTTTTAGCTTCCTTGGACATGATAAGACTGATCATGACAAGATGAATACCCTGACTGTCTCCAGACAGAATGAGTTAAAACTATCGGTGGTCCCAGATGTCCCTATGACAGGTAGTAGCCTCAGCCTGCACATGTCCAGGACCACCCCGTTACTCTCCTTCATGCCTCCCATGTGCCACCTTCCCCCACCCTGTCACCCATGGGGAGAGAAATCAGAATAGTTTGGAGCTATGGTGAGGGCTGGTAAAATTGGAATATCGGTTTGCTTGGGTGGAAAGAAAGGGTTTAGAGAGGCTACAGAGTGCAAGAGTGTTGTCAGCCTGAATTGAAGGGATGTGTGGATGAGCAGCAACCCTGGAGAGGGCTGATAGCAACCAGCAGAGAAGACAGTGGCTGGATGCAGTATCCAGCACGCACTCTTCAACAACCTTCTCTATCACCAGCAAAATCATGACACCCCGGGGTCATACCTTTCCCCAAGCACAAATCCACCCAGTGAAGGCACCGCCATCCTGTGGGCTGGGCCTGGCACGGGGGGGAACACGTGAGGGTTTCTGTGTCTGTGAATCCCTGTACAGGACTGGGTGCGTGTGGGGATGGGGGAGCAGCTGGCTGGGGGAGCAGCTTTGTGCAACACTTGTCCCGGGGTGCACCAGCCTGGCAGACAGGACAGGGTGCACAGCAACAGTGCTTGAGCCCTGTGGCCACCTGCACTCACCAAGACCGATGGCACTGCATGTCCTAAGAAAGATGCAGCTTGGAGGACAATAACTGGTTTAGAAATATGAAGTTTCTAAAAGTGTTTCTCTCTGCAGCTGGCTTTTGGAACTCTCAAAATTGCATCGTCTGCCTTTTTTCTGTGCCAACGGGGCTGCAAAATCCTCCCAAATTTTTTAACAAAAGCAGCATTTCTGCCACAGTCATCATGGGATTCCAAGAGCTGCGAAACACTGAATAGTATCAGAGTCATAATAACTTTTTATTATCATTGTATATGCTCTGTAGAGTGGACAGAAGGGTTGAGCTCTGTCTCCCCGAAGAGCCACCTTACCCAGCCAGGCAATTCCTGCTAGGTACCAGCGTGACCCCAGGGAGGGGTTTCACAGCAGCTGCGCACCCCTTCTCAACAGAGCGATATCCAGGATTCTGGAGCTGGTGTCTGAATGCCTCCAAGACTGACTTTCAAGTCGATTAGATACCAGCATGAAGCTAACCACCACAGAATATTTCCATGGTTGTGCAAACCAAGTCGCTGCAAGTAGGAAGAATTTATTAAAGTCTTAAAAGGACAGCTTGAAAAGCTGCAGATCCGGTGGCAGCTCGTGCAGGGAAGCTTCCTCTTCCCCAGCCCAGAGGAGCATGGGGGGATTTGGGCGGGTGCTGAGCAAGGATCCACAGGGCTCCCCAAAGCCTGGGTGCACCGGCTGGGCTCTCTGTGCCACGCATCGACCACCCCGAGCCTGGGTACAGCTGGTGGTGGCCGGACTCGTGCAGCCCTGTCACTCCCCAGGCCCCCCAGCCCCTGCCATGCAGCACACCCCCCGCACAGAGCCTGAGCAGGCGCAGGGGCAGAGCCATGCTGCCAACAGCACCAGCTTGCCTGCTCGCACAGATCAGGCTGCGGAGGAGGTGTGGGCACCCCGTTCCCCGAAGAGGTGGCACCGGGATGCCTCACCTGCAGCCTGACCCTGGCTGCTGCGGGCTGAAGCAGCAGCGACCTGCTCTGCCCTGCCTCCGGGTACTTTAAATAGGTCAGCAGCAGGTGACTGGATGAAATTACCCTTCATTTTATCATAAGGGAGCTGCAGACCAGGTCCTTCCCTGTGGCTAACAGCAGGGCTTTTCAGTGACAATGTAATGATTTTCATCCAGCAGTTTTTATTAACTCTTCACACACCGTGTGCCTGTGCCAGCCCAGCCTTGCCCTGAAGCATCACCAGCCAGGACAGAAGGATGTTGTCACTGCTCGTAAATGTGCACAGGGACACGTCCCAGACATCACTGTGGGACAGAGCGGTACAAAGCCATCACTGGGGAGCTGGTGAGAAGCCTTTCGCTGTGCTCCCCTAACTCACTGCAGAGACCAGCAGCCAGCGTGGAGGTCTGTAACAGTGAAGTGCCAGTTTAGCCTGGAGATCAAAACCTCTACATTTCTGGAGGTAAACAGAGAACAAGGCTGGTCTTCACATGTCACTGGGTGCCAGCAGACTATCATTGTGGCAGACAGCAAGTGGAGTCACAGCAAAGGGCATGACTTGAGCATCAGGGTATGGACACTGTGGGGGCAGCAGGACTTCAGAGGAGGCAGGGGTAGGGAATGATTGGTGGACAAAGCTAGGTCTGATGGTGGGTGAACATGAGAGCAGGGACACCTTGAAGGGGAAAAAGAGCAGGGTGAGGACTGAGAATGAGCCCAGAGTTGGAGCAGGTTTGTGGTGTCAGGTGCTTAGTGAGCTGCACTGGGCAGAAAGACAGTGAATCATGATTATGTGAATCGAAGAGGACTAACCTGTCTTTATCCCCTGTGTTCTGATGTTAAATCTACCTTCTTCTTTTCCCAGCCTCCAGCAGACCTCTAGGAAAAGCAGGGCTGACATCACACCTGAGATGAGATAGCCCTGAAAAGCACTGCTCTGAACCATCTCCATGTGACTGTGGTCTTGACTGTGGTCACTTCTGCTTCTACAGGAGCCAATACTCCAGTGGGAACCTCTTTCCTTTACTTTCCCAATAGACCAGGTGACAGTGATGGCAGAGAAGAATGAGGTCAACAGGGGTGTCTCCATGTAGTTTCTTGCAGGCGTCTACACTCAGTTGTTTCCACATCACCCAAAGCTCCTTTAGCAGTCAGCAGAGATCAAGTGAGCAAACCTAGGGGAGCCCAGGGCACCATGTCCATGTTTTAAGGTAGACATTTATAGCAGATGTCTGAGTGATACCTTATGACTGCTCGTAGTGCTTAATGGCATGGTCTCAAAAATCTGGCTCAGCTGGTTCCAAGAAGACAAAGAAGAGAGGTCTGTGGTTCTGCATGCCCCACTGCCTACCAGGACTGGTGGCAAGTACCCCTGAGGACAGCAGCAGCAATGTCTCAAACTGTCAAATCCATTTTTCACCTTTCACTTTCCAGCCTCTCATACTGCCCGCTATTGAGCACCACTGAGGTTGGGATTCATGCAACTCTCATGCATTTCTCCATTTTAAGATTAGACTGGCCTGCAAAAGTCTGAACATTGAATGCTTGGCTTCGGCAAGTGCAGTCAATAAATGCTGAAAAAGCGCTCTCTCTCTGCAGTGAACATGTAGGATTTCCAGCACAGACAGCAACACGAGGGAGCCTGGTTTAGTAGGCACGGCAAAGAGGCAGGAGACAGTCTCTGAGATGGGCAGACCTGGAGATGGGAGCTATGGCATCCAAAATCTGAGTTCACTGTGTCAGAAGCTGTCCCAGACGAGGTCCTTGGAGACCTGGTGCAGGTATCCTGGCACTCGCATGGGCACAGGAGGCTGAGCTGACTCAAAGGTGACCACATAATGCTATTGTTGGTAAAGGTAAAGGCATCCAGAAGTCACCCTGTGGGAGAAGGGCTCTGTTCTGGACAAGTCAGAATCAGCTGGTTTGTCCTGAAGATGCTGGGAATGACAATGTTTGGAGCAGCTACTAGCAATTAGAAGGGTTCACTGACATTATTATCACCCTCCAGCATGCAGTGCTCCTCTCATTGGATTGAGGACCCCCTTTACTTCTCCAGAGAAGTGTGGGAGCACCTTCAGACACGACAGTTTATTTGAGACTGGAAGATCTAAAAGTAGGGTTGCCAGGAGTACCTTGGTCTTTGAGTGTGCACAGAGGCATAACCTTGTGCCCAGGGGATTTGCTCTGGATCTCACCTTGTATGTTAGTTCCCTCAGTACCACCACAGCACGTTTTTGTCATAGGAGTTAGATTCTGGCTACTCTGAGACACAACCTGCCAGCCTTGCTCAATTTCCCTGGTCTCAGAAAAGGCATCTGCATTTTAATCTTCATGGCTGAGAACAAATAAGGTCCATAGCGAATGTGCAGGGCTAGTGTAGGGCAGCCCACCTTGGACTGGAAAGAGGAGCAGGCTGCCCAGGGGCAGAGGAGTGACAGTGCCTTCAGCCAAGGTGGCCCCAGTGCCAGATCAGACCATAAGAGCAGCTGCGCTGTGACAGTCCACCAGCAGTTTCTGAAATTAGGACAGTCCCAGATCCCAGCAGTTAGGCAAGGGAGCAGAGACAGAAGAGGCTGTAGCTGTAATTCAGCCAGTCTAGTGGCTCCTGCCACTGGAAAGGGTAGGTATCCTCTCGTTCCTCTCCCTGCCTCCCCCACTCTTCGCTGACCCCAGTCCCTGTCCCCTCCCTTGCAGCAGCTCATTGCTTGTCAACCTTTCTGCAAGGGGCTTCAACTCACAAACCCACTCTAGGAGAGCCCAGCACCACTGAGCTGCCTGCTGAGCACCTCAGGAGGAGTGGAAGGTAAAGCAAGACCTCCCCCTTGTGCTGAGCTCTCACAACACTGCATCTTTTAAAACTGCAGCCCTGGACAAATGCTGCAGATGTGGAACTATTAAAGGAACAGTCTTGCAGAATCCAGAGAAGAAAATTCCTTTTGCTTCAACAGGTGGGAGAAACATACCTAGGTCCTGTAAAAGCATGGTGGAGACACTGTGCCTCTTCTGAGTTGTGATTGGGTTTTCCCTGTTATTTGCATGCAAAGAGAAGATCATGGTGTCCTTCAAGCTGGAAGGGACCTTAGGAAGTGATTTAGTCTAATCTACTGCTAAATCCAGGGTGAGCTCTGAGGTCACACCAGGTTACTTATGGCCTTTGCCTGTAAGGTCTTGGAAACACCCAAAGCCTTCTTGTCTTCTGGTCCTGTATCAACACAGCTCTTTTGAAGTCTTCTTAAGGAAGATTAATTGCTGAAAAATATGACTACTGTTTCCCATTGCCTTGGGTTTTAGGGCTATGACTTAAAATCTGATTAGCTTGCCCATGTGATAGCCTGAATGTGCTACTGAAATACTGTGAACAGTGGCATTTCCTGGCTCTCAGCTGGGGAAGAGAGTGGGCACCATCGCTTCACATCCAGCCCACTGAACACTGATGAAACTGAGGCACAGAAGAGAGGAGGGCACCCTGCTTCCACTGCGGGTTGGATACAGTTCAGCAGGACTGTTTTTCACCAGTGCAGAAAGTTTTCCTCCTCCCTGTTTCCATGGGATGGGTGCAGGGCATGAGCAGGCTATGTGCTCAGAAGTTCCTGCCATGCATGATGCAGATGACACATGCACTTCTTAAAAGTGGCAAAAGTCTCTGTGCAGCAGCTTCACTCCAGGATGGTGAAGCAGCATGGCTGAGACCCTGAGATATCTCCCACAGCTCCCACAGAAACTTGGGGGGACAAATTACTGCCACTTATGACCCAGTCTTTGCTACATTTGAGCTAGCCCCTAGTCTTCAGAGTAACCTTCTCTATTAATGAAATTATCCTGATTTATGGCAAGTATGGTCCTTTTTGTTTATCATTTCCCTTGCCACTAGGCATTTGCTCTGCCCATGGCATATGGGAAGGAAACAAGCCATGAACTTAGGAAGGCTGGAGATGAGAAGGTTGTCAGTAAAGGAAAGCTTGACGTTCCTTTAGAGTTTAAGTAGTGAAAAGCTGCCATTCCTGTCAGTGGGGCTAGACCTGTTAGCAGTATGCCTATGGACTAGGTTCACCACCACAGAGGTCCCTTCCTATCTGTGCTCCTCTTCCGGTACCAACCGGCTTCACAAGATGCATTTTGCATGATAACCTCGTGCTGCCGTTGTGGAACTCCTGCCTCACACCAGAATCTCAGGCAGCTCTGACATAAGCCCAGGACAGCAGTCTGGCTGTAGCTGTGGGCTTTGGCTGGGTGAATGTTTCTGCTCCGTTGTTCATGCCACCCCGAAGGCACAGGAGACAGATCTTTGTCCCATCCTGAGCAGCCACTTCTGCCTTGGGGGAAGGCAGACGCTGCAGACTCTGTTGACCAGGGGACACAGTGGCACTTTCTGCAAGAGCAGACACACCGTAAAAGGCAGTCTATCAGCACTCTTTATTTTTTTGGTCTTCACCGCCCCATTCACTTCAAGTTCACGAGTTCCCTTTCTGACCCTACGGTCTGTCTGCAGATACCTACTTGGGAGAAGAAAATACAGGGAAATGATGACCATGCCTCAGGAGAAGAGGTAGCCAGTCTCTGATATGCTGTTGTAAGACCTAGGTTAAATTGTTCTACATGTTGCGTGTTGAGGCCAAAGAACATTTTCTTCTTTGGGTAACGCAAGAATATTTCTCTAATACCTAACACAGCTTGTGGCAGAGGTTTTACATTGGGTGGGTGGAAGCGTAAGACATTTAAAAAAATAGATTTCTAAGGTCGCAGTGCTGTGCTCCTCTGCAGCCTGCCATAAGGTTCCACTGACCTGGACTGTCCTTGCCCCCACTACTTTAGCAGAGCTGTCTCCCCTCTACAAGAGTCATGGTGTTGATACCACATCCAAACCTGTGGAAACAGCCTATGGACTGTTAGGTTTAGCCTGAGTGAGACTCCTACAAATTTCTTGTGCCTCAGCTGTCTAACAGGAAAAGTGTGTTACCTAGGAACTGACCACACGAACTTGTTTATTATTTGCATATGATAAAAATGCTTATCCCCAAGCAAACTGGGTAAAGAGGAAATAGGAGCCCAGTCATGGACTCGATGTGTACTGCAAAATGCCTTTAGCACTTCTTCAGCAGTGGTGGACAGGTCTCCACAGGTTTTCTGACAACTCTGTACAGAGCTTAGAACTCAGACTTATTACAAGGTCAGATCTGAGATTGTTGAATCATAGAATGACTTGAGCTGGGAGAGACCTTTAAAGATCATTTAGTCCAACCAACCTGCTGCGGACAGGGACATCTGTCACTAGATCAGGTTGCTCAAAGCCCCATCCAACCTGACCTTGAACACTTCCTACTCTAGGTGACCCTGCTTCAGCAGGGGGGTTGGACTAGATGACCCACAGAGGTCCCTTCCAACCCTGAACTTTCTGTGATTCTGTGATTCCAGGGTTTGAGCATCCACAACTTCTCTGCACAACCTGCTCCAGTGTGTCATATGTCATTTCCAGACTGTGGATTGACTCTCGTGGCAGGATCAACACAGTGAACTGCGATCTGTATCTCAGATCAGAGAGATATTCAGTCAGCAGGTTACAAATTGAAAGGAGCAGAGAATAAACTCAGAAGGTGAGCTGAGTTCCCTCAGATTAAGGGGGGGGGGGAAGAGGGGGAGGGGAAAAACGTGAATAACATCCCAGAAGCTGCCAGAGGAAAAATGTCAAACAAAGGGTCTCTATGAAAGCTATGCAGTTCTGAACAAAACCAATACAGGGGAAGGTGAGGTGAAAGAATAGCACCATTTAAAATTAATTTGAAAATAGCTGATACATTCGGAACCTTCTATCATCTAAAAATAGCTTTTCCTGGATCATATGTGTGCAGTGGAGCTGGATCTGGACTCCACTTCCACTACGTGCCTTCTAGGCACATGTAGGGCATATGTAGATACTCAGGGCCAGGGCAAGAGCAGCAAGGCTTGTGGTTCTTGATTTCTTGATTTGGACACTCACATGCATTTCCAAAGATGGGGCAGATTTAAAAAATCATTTGGTCCAAGCCATGCGTGTGCCATCAGGAGAACCTGACTGACAACTTCTCTTCACATTCTTGCCTATGTGAGCTGGTGAGAAGCATCATGTGTCCAGTGAAAAAAGTCTGTAGTTCATGCTGGTGTTACCCAGTGCAGACATATGCATACGCGTGCCCATCGAAGCACAAAGCCTCTGCAGAACCTGAGCTTTTATCATTCATTGTCCTAGTCCTACTAAGATTTTGGGGTGACTTGGATTTTTGGATCCTTTGGGATATTTGAAAATGATTGTACAGGAGCTTATGGCAGAGGAATGGTATTGTGCTAAAGCTTTGAGACTTAGGAAATACATCTTCAAAGCAGACATTGTCATATGCTGAAAGTACAGTTTGCATGTGGAAATATTCCAGTTCACAAATTCATAGGACAATTTGGGTTGGAAAGGACCTCAGGAGGTCTCTGCTCCAACCTCCTGCTCAAAGCAGGGTCAGGTATGAGGTCAGACGGGGCTTCTCAGGGCTTTTTCCAGTCAGGTCTCAAAAAACTCCAAGGACAGAGACTGCACAACCTCTCTGGACAAAGCCTTTCAACACTTGATTGTACACATGAAAACAGATGCACATTATTCCTCTATCTGTGGAGCTTTTAAATGTATGCCAATCTATTTCATAAAAAATAGCCATTAAAAATGTGCTTACTATTTTATAGGCAACTACAACTGCTAGTTTCTGCCCTGTGCTACTTCCAGTCCGTTCTCCAATCCTAACAGACAAAAATCTACAGGTGAGCATCACAAGAGTTGTGGCTAGGATGGCGACAGGAATCAGGAAGATGTTCAGATGGTTGCTCAGTCTTCAAAGCTGGGTGTTGGTACCAACATACACTTTCCAAGCAGATGTGTCCTGGTGGAGTTATTGGTGTCTTAGACGAGTAGTTTTACACATTTTAATACTTCGGTCTCCCAGAACAATTCATACAAAGCTGTCTCAACAAATCAGAGAGAAGGAAAACAACCCTACAAAAACCCCCAAACCTCACAATAAATTGCTATGCTCCGTTAGAAGAACGGGAGAGAATTCAGTGCTATTGTTTGGATGTTACACGCAAGGACCACCGGTCTCAGGAGATAAGGATGAAGCCCATAGCGATGAGCATTCATAAATGTTTCATTCTGAGGCAATATTTAAAACTAAGTTATCTGGAAAGAAAAGCAAAGAATAAAGAACTACTAGTATTTCTTTGTGTGGGTGTAAGGCATGATATTGACAAGCACAAGAGCTGAATCCTTAAATACAGAGAGTCTAAAATACAGGAGAAACATGCATGTGAGGGTACAAACCTGGACACTTCTGAACGGGTCTTGGAGAAGCCAAAATATAGAACATTTCTGTTCACACAGTGGTAGAATTATTGGAGGAAGAAGGAGTTGTAATGACCAGCAAATTCAACTGTACGTATTAGTCCCCTGACTTGTTCCCCTGCCCTGGCTTTCCCATGCTGTCAGAAGACAAAGAGAGGATATGCTGTTAATTTCTGAGTGCGAAAAGGGCAGCACAAATATAGCCCCAGCCTTTTCGCTGTGAATGCCGTCTACCAGCTCCTGTCCCAGGGCTGTACATTCTCAGTGTAACGTACTGCAACATTTATATTTTCACTCACTTTTAACCTCCTACTTAGTCATATACAGTCGCTAAGGCACAGAGACATTGGGTAACTTGCCAAAAGACTGATGGTATGTGCAGATTTTCATATAAATTTACATGAATTTGCATACATTTATCTCTCAGTTTGCGTTAATTCCGTGTAATGTCTTTAAGAACAAGTAAAATATTGTCTAATCTGAATGAGTCAAAATTTCTGCTTCTCTTAAGTTTTGTATTTTGCTGATACTCATTTTTCAGCTACTAGTTGATCTATTTTCTTCCATTTCTACTGCATTTTGCACCTCCCTTCCACCCTTAGTGATCTTTTTTTACTTTGTGTGAATATTTTTATCAAAAATTATTCTGTCAGTTGTTCACAAAGTAGGTAGTATCCCATACTGTGACATTGACTATCCAATTTACACAGCACTGATTTTTCCCAGACCAATTTTAATATGCTGCTTCATTTTTCATTTCCTTTCCTGTATAAACATGTCTCGGGTACATGTCTGAAATGCGCTTGGTGAAAAGTTTCGATAAGTAGAATTCCACACAAAAAAATATTGAAGAAAAATGATCCTAATACATATTTGCTGTGCAGATGAGAGCACCATATGCAAGATCATAGACTGGGAATGTCCATTCTGCATGGGGCAGTGTGGGTCTGGGGAAAAGCAGATGTTTTGGGGAATGTCTTAGAGGTCACTGTGGGACCTGACTGAGCAAGAGCTAATGCTGTGTTGACATTTTGTCCTAATATCCTACCTGAAGCTTTGTTGTCTCTGTGGCCCTTGTTTTATTGTTTGGTGTCACTGAGAAATGTTTTGCTTCATTCTCGTTGTAACTGCCCTTTCAGTATTTGTGGGCGGTGATGACCATCCCCTCAGCATCCTTTTTGTCTTACAACACAAAACAGCACCTTCTACCTGTCCTCAGGACAGATGTCTGAGACCCCTGACATCTCAGTCACTCTCTGCCACATGTCCTCTGTTCTTTCTTTTTCCTATCCTTCTTGATCTAGGTGGAAGGAGGGGGCTTGGGGAATGGAGTATTCAAGATGCAAAACCAGAAGCACTGAGTAGAGGGACAGGATAACTCCTCCCTTCTGGTCGCAGTCCTAATGTAGCCCAGTTTGTGTTTTCCGTTATTTGCCATGAGAGTGCACTGTTGACTCATGTTCAATTTGTCCTCCTCCTGGTCCTTCTCAGCAGGGCTGATCGATTTCCTCCCAGCCTGCACCGATGCCCAGGGTTATCCTGCCCTGGGTGCCCAGCTTGGCCTTCCTCGCTGCCGAACTCTGTGAGGTTCCTGTTGGCCCAGGCCTGTGTCGAGGTCCCTCTGGACTGAAGCTCTGCCATTCACGTGCCAGCTACTTCCTCATATTTAGTTGCCTACAGATTTGGCAAGTGTGCGTTTGAGTTATCGTGCAGAAAGCATATGAAGATATTGATCTATATCAGTCTGCTGCTTGGCCCTGGGATACTTAGACTGTTACTCGAAGTCAGTCATACTTCCTTCTGATTGTACCCACTGATTATTGCCCTTTGATATGGGTGGTCCATTACTGCAGCCTGTAACTCAAGATTTATTTCATTGTATGCTCTAAGTGGTGTCCAGTCTTTCCTGAAACCAGTCTTCTATTCTGCCACCTTCATGCTACCTCCAGTGCCTTCCATCCCCCTCCCTTCACTTACCATCTCAGGTAACTGCTCACCTGTGGGATGAACCTCTTGGCTTGAGACTGGCTTTTCCCATTCCGAGATCCACATTGTCTGCAGCTCTGGGATCACTGCCTCTTCTTGTGGTTTGTGATTGCTTGTCCTGGAAGGAGAAGGGCTTGATAAGAATTCCCTGTAGCCTTGCTTCCTAGGAGGCCCCAGAGACAGTCAGGTTGGTGAGATGTGTGTCACCCAGCTGTGTTCTGGGGTGCAAAGTCAAGATTTGGGAAGCCTGAATGCATTCATCTGTGGGTCTGTTTTCTCTGGCCAGGCATTTGCCATTTCAGTGGAGGGTAGCATATGTCTCACACTGTGCCTGCACACTGATTCACATGCTTCAGGGAACAGACAGGAGACTTCACAAAGGTATCTGTACATGGCCTATTTAGCTAATCATAATAAACAATAAGAGAGAAAATCTACTTCAGTGACTAGGAAGGGACTATCTATAGTCAGTGGGACAGAGGAAAAGAGAGTGATGTTCTCAGACTTTCGCCTTTATATAAGATTGTTGTCATGATAAGAGGCGGTCTTTCCCCGTCTTTAAGTCACAGGTGAAATACATGCTTATTTGTATGCATACTCACTATTAACTATACAGCACAAATCTAATCAAGTACCTAAACTGTATAATCAAACCCCTAAGAAAAACCTAAAGATTACTTTAAGCTTGGCACATAACTAGGTGCCAACAAAAACAGGTGAGGCCCTCTAAGACAGGACTTGCTTCTGATGCAGGGGACTTTGCACAGGGAGTTCTGCAAAAGGTGTCATTTGGGGAGCTCAGACTCTAGCAGAAGTCAAGTTATTCCATTGCCACAGAGGGAGGACAGACTGGGGATGATCCTGAAGGACGTAAAGTTGGAAGGGGACCTCTTTAGCCAAACCCCATGGAGGGGAGTGAGCAAGGGCATTTCCTCTATGAATGAGGATGATATTCTTGAAGTTAAATTTCATTACTCTTGCCCTCTCTCTTATGCGGTAAGATCCAAACAAGGGGAACAGTGAAATTTTACTGATGGTACTAGCAAAGCACATGTTACAGTCAGGACATGATGTTCAGGAAGCCCAGCGTCAGCCACCTGTGTGATGAATGAATATATTTGACTTTAATTAAACCAGCTGAATTAAGAAAAAGAAGCAAAGACATTTCTGTTAGCAAGTAAATACAGCTATACTTAACTATCCAAGCTTTAGCTACAAACAATATTTAACAGATGTTTAGAGTTAGTTTCTCAAGCTATCTACCTTTTAATTACCAATTTTCTCAGGTAACTGTTTTTAAAACTCTAGGAAGGCAAACTGTAAATGTGATCTCTAAGAAAACAAACATTATTGGTAGACCTACTCACTCCTCAGAATCCATTCTTCCTCCTTGTTTGGAATCAGACTTTTTTTGGTTTAGGTCTGTTCACTGCCTATTTGCCTGTTTCGCTTGCAGAATTGCTCAGGTTATCAGCAATCTGGTGTCTTCCCTCATGCATCTCACAGCAGGCAGTGTACCAAGAAGGGTTAAACAAGTCTGCAGCTGTGCAGGGAACGTGCTCGACTTTCATTACTGGTTATGGCACGTAAGACAGAGAACCCAGCATGTCCCCTTCAAAGGAAAATTGTGCTCCTCTGCCTGCTTTAAGTGTGTCAGCAAACCGGTTGTGAAGGATGCAATTTACTCAGTCTTTCAAAAGCCTTTGTCAAAGTTCCTAACTAAAGCTGCAGAGAACCAAAGGCATCTCATAGAACTCAGTCATACGACAAACCCATAGCCGGGTGCTACGGTCAGGGACCCTCCTGACATAGTGCTGCGGACTCACACGTGAACCTAGAAACCGAGACCCTGCTCTTCAGATTAAATAATTTCTTCCAAATGACACCATCCTTGGTAACGTGGGAGAGACATCCTGCAGCATTCTGTTGCCAACACGCAACAGGAAGCAATCTTGCTTAAGACTTACAGATTGTGAAGCAAGAGAAATTCTAAAGCGAAAGATCATGTCGCAATAAATGTTCACTCCTGGGTCAAAACTACTGTCCAAAAAACCCTTTTCCTGGCCAATGAAGAGCATCCAGGGAGGCACTGTAAGGACAGTGGCTGGCACCCTTTGTGCAACCATGCTGCACACAGGTGATCTCGTTGAAACTGCTTGGGCATATGAGTCTTGGTGTTTGCCAATGTGCCTGTGAGAATGCAGGTGGGCAGAATCAACTTCCTTGGCAAGTTGATTAAATCAAACCCTTTCCCACTTACTTACAAACTCTCATTGAGTTTCGGTACACTCACAACATACAGTCAGTGCCGAGCTCCTTCCTGGCTCTGCACTAGCTTGCAAGACAGAGCCTTTCTCTTGCATTCCTGCAAAGGTATGACGCTCCTTGGGGCTAGTTTGCATGGCTGAACAGAGATATTTTCTCCACAAAGGGCCCTGTCCCTCTTCCCTGAACCATAGGGTGCTTGTTCCAGCTTGCATGCAAATCCCAAGAAAGATAGATTTCTGCAGATGTTTTCTGCGAAAAGCCGAGAGGTGAGCAGGCCCAGTGCCTCCCAAGAGGTTAGAAAAAGGCCAGGCTGTCTAGTCTGAAGATGTCTGACAGCACAGGGTGAAGTACTAGGTCTATAGGGAAAAAATAAACCCTCCTTCCAAACTCCTGTTCGCCTTTCTCTGCCTGCAGACAGCAAGCTTCTGATGAGAAAGATGAGACGCAAGGACTTGGAGAGCAGGGAGAGAGACAGAGGGCTTGGGCACGGTTGGAGACACTGCCAAAAATCTGTTTCTCCAGGCAGTAGGAAGGGAGCAGTTTAGGCCT
Organism: Opisthocomus hoazin; assembly: GCF_030867145.1. NCBI lineage: Eukaryota > Metazoa > Chordata > Aves > Opisthocomiformes > Opisthocomidae > Opisthocomus > Opisthocomus hoazin. Next base: position 17,006,321 of record NC_134429.1, on the reverse strand, counting down.
GAGAAAGACACATATTTTTCCATAATACAGTGGCAGGTCGTCAAGGGGCCAAATACCCAAAGTCACAGACCCAGTGGTATTTAATTGCATTTCCCAAAGCACCTGCAGTACTCACTTCCTCAGAGAGCTTGGTCTGCTTACCCCAAGTCCTCTAGCACTAGAGATTTGCACGTGCCCTAAGCTGAACAGTGTCCATCACTGGGCAAGACCTGTTCTTGGGATTCCATGGTGACTTAGTGAGACAAAGGGGATCCACACAGCCGGTCTGTCTGTACCCTTGAGTGAACACCTGGATATTTGAACTCTTCCTCCTGCAAGATCCTGCATGTTCTGCCTTTGTTTTACTCATACAGAAAGGGTATGGGATATGTTGCCTGGTAGGAAAAGTCAGCAGCTGTGATACGGTTAAATTCCTGGTCAGATCCCAGGTTTAGCTCCTGCTCTCCTCTACCTTCCTTCAGACCATCACATGCTTTAAGGCCACGGAAAATGAATGAGTCTTAGAGAATCATAGAATGGTTTGGGTTGGAAGGGACCTTACAGATCATCTTGTTCCAACCCCCCTGCCACAGGCAGGAACACCTTCCACTGGACTAGGTTGCTCAAAACCTCATCCAACTCTTTGAGTGCGGCCATCCAGCCAATATTGTCCATGTAGTTCAGCTTTGCACTAGATAGATTATTGCATTTCAGCCAAATGTCATGCCCAGAGGCTTCAGCTATGCCTCATCTTCTCCAGAGAGCAAATTTCTGTGTACCACAGATGGTGAGGGGCAACAGCCAGGCCTCATTACAGAAAAGCATAACTAAGAGAGACATCCCTGGCTGAACCCAATGACTGCATGGCAAGAGGTCGCCCAAGAGGACCTGGCAGAGAAAATACCTTCCTCATATCAGCACCAATTACAGGGAAGTCCTTCCTTCCCTCCCTCACTGTGGTAGCACAGTGGAGTAAGCCCAGAAGCCAGAACAAGGTGCACAATGCTCTGTGAGCGAGAAGGAAGCTGCCGCCCAAAGCCCCAAACACACCCATATCATCTCACAGGGGATGGTCATAGTGAAAACAGCTGAGCCCTGATTATCCCTTCAGACCTTCTGCCACTAAATCCTCCCACAGCTGTGCAAAGGATGCAGAACACTGAGAAGGCTGGAGGAGATCATCAGAGACTGTCAGGGTTTTTAGTTCTGGCTGCACCCCTGTGCAGTGAGTGTTGCCTTGAATGTTCCTCCTCATCCTTCAGCACAAAAAAATGCCTTTTCTCATTGCTGGGTAATGTTGTCTTTGGCATGCAGTGATGGTTGACCATAGTTGGCCACCAGCTGCTACCCCAGTTTACTGGGGAGATAACACTGACATTTGTCTTCATGCTCAGCTTCACCACTGATACGGGAAAGCGCCAGCTTTACCCTGTCATTTGGAGAACGGTGCTTTCGTCTTGGCCTGAAGGAACTGGGAGCTGCATTTTCAGGACAGGTCAGAATACTCTGATAAAGGCCACCTCAGCCTTTCCCACTGACACAGATGCCCTTTAATGTGAAATACTTTACTCTTGCACAACACCGCAGACCCCACCAAGATGATCCTGCAACAGCCAGGTGAAGACAAAGGAAAAAAAAGGGTGTAAATTAGTTTTTCTAAACAAGTTCCCATCACAAAATCCTGATCCTTCAGTTCAGCACCAGTTAAAAAAAAAAAGATACAATTCTCTCCAGAGTAAAAACTGACTTGGTGACCTTCTGCAGCAGGGAGAACAAATCCCTCTAGGGTGGAAGGAGAATGGTCAACAGATCAAAATCCAGCAGTTGCCAAAGACAAGGCAACTCAGAGCAATGACCTGCAGTTCAGAACAGAGGCGCATCTTACCACCCTGCCATCACTACTGCCAGAGATGCCTCAGACGCAGAGAACAGACGAGAAAAATCATTCCTACATGCAGCAATAACGAGCTCTGTGCTAAGGCAGGAACCGCATTCATCCACACTGTGGGCTTACCCCAAACGCTCCACTTGGACCAGCTGATTGCTCAGGCACAGGCTATTTGCTTCCTAGCCAGCCCAGGGAAAGTGCTTGGAAACATTTTGATGTGTTCTCGATTACTTTTCAAGTAAGTGATTGAAGACCCTAGGTCAGCTTGAAACCTGTCTGAATTTTAACAGCACCACTAATAACATCAGTAGAGCTGCTCTGATGTGCACCCGCAGAGTCTCCACCATTTGCTAGTGCTTCTGCACCTCCTGACCACTTTCTGGTTCATTATAAGGCTGTATTGTCTATCCACAGGAACAGCTTTAGTCTGAGATACCCTTCCTCCTGTACAGGCCCTTTTTAACCTTCATTTAGTCCTAAATACTCTTCTGGGCCTGACTCTGCCTCTTACATAGACTCCATCTCACCCAGCTGTATGCCTCTCCTGCATGAACACTAATATTCATCACAGAGCTTAGAAGTGCCTTATGGCTTAATAAAAATCTGTCTGTCACAGGAAAAGATTTAGACAGGAGTGAGCTGGCATAGCAGAGGAAACTGTTCCTCCAAAGCACCTAACAAACTCATTAAGCCATTTCCCATAGGAAACCAGTTCCAAATGCATGTTTGCAAGCAGTAGGCTAAGACAAAAGTAGATCAATTTTTCAGATAAATTGCACACTATGGACAGTAGGATGACATAATTCTGAGTTTTCTTCTTGTGACAGGCAAATTTAAGACCTAGGTTACCTTAGATCATATAAAATTATTTGTTAGGGAAATAAAGTTTTGTCCTGGCTTACTGAATCCTAAACAGCATGGCAAAGAGGAAGGATCCAGTGTCAGACATCTCAGAGCTGTAAGGAGTTAATATATTTATAAGTACACTCTCTAAAAGGTACTCAGTAGGGATGTGTAAGGTGCCTCACAAATAATTCAACATATATACAGAGTCTGAAGCTGCCCAACACATCCAGGAGGGCTACAAAAATGATCCGAGGGCTGGAGCACCTCTCCTGTGAGGACAGGCTGAGAGAGTTGGGCTTGTTCAGCCTGGAGAAGAGAAGGCTGTGGGGAGACCTGATTGCAGCCTTTCAGTACTTAAAGGGAGCCGATAGGAAAGATGGGGACAAACTTTTTAGTAGAGACATCAGTGACAGGACGAGGGGTAATGGTTTTAAACTAAAACAGGGTAGGTTTAGACCAGATATAAGGAAGAAATTCTTTACAATGAGGGCTGTGAAACACTGGAACGGGTTGCCCAGAGAGGTAGTGGAGGCCCCATCCCTGGAAACCTTCAAGACCAGGTTGGACAGGGCTCTGAGCAACCTGATCTAGCTAGCGGTGTCCCTGCTCGCTGCGGGGGGGTTGGACTAAATGACCTCTGGGGGTCCCTTCCGACCCAAAACTTTCTATGATTCTATGATTCTATCCATGTGCCCCGAGAAGCACTGAAGACAGTAAGGATAGAGGGGGTGGGGGAAGCGATGGTCTCACGGGGAATATGAGACAGAGCTATGATAGCTGAGAAGCAAAGATTTTGCCAGCACTGGACTTCAGCCCCTGTCCTTTGGTAGTTTGTAAAATGGTAATTAAAATTAGTGCTTACTGAAGTGCCACTGCTTTCTGTGAGTGGAGAGACTGCTGAACCATCAGAACACCCTGTGGTCCTTCTCATGGCACAGCAGAAAGGTCCTGGCTCTGCTTGCTTGGTGCAGAGACCGGTACTCACAGATGATTTACTGTTCCTTGATGAAGCTCAGGACAATGCTGTATTTGGCACAGATGATTTCTTTGTTTTTTCTTCTACAAGAAGTAAAAGGAATAGATTCAACTTGCTCACTCATAAAGGAGCACCGATGGGTGGCATTGGCACCTGAAATAAACAATTAACAGCACAGTAATGTGAACAAAAATGCAATATATCCATGGAAGGTGAGTTTCATAAAAAGGATTCCTTTTAATTGGTTCATACAACTAATGCTTGATTTGATGGAACTTGTCATTAGCTCCTCAGTGTAGCTCTGTGGCCAGTTGCATTAACTCCTTGACTGGGACACACTATTCACCATATGAGCGTGATAAGTCTCAGATCTGGCTCCCAAGTCATGTGCAAGAAATAAAGTCAAAATTCATAATATCTTGTTTCCAGCCTTGCTGGCCCTCACACAATCAAACTGTAAGTTAAAGCCACTGCTAGAGGCATCATGGAAGGTCTGCATAAGTACCTGCAAATCAGGCACTTAACAAATATCCCTTACGAATTCCTGCTCTACCAGTGAAATCTTCTATGTCTGCATTTCTCTGAGATGTTCTCATGCACAACCCCTGCTTCACGCTCTTCCTCTAGAGATACACCTGCAGGCCCGGGGGACTTTCAGCCCAAAATGTTTGAATAGGAGCTTTTTACTGGAGAGATGTAACTTACAGCCTTGTCTGTCAGTGCTCCTGCTCGCTGCCCGGCTGCCCAGCCCGCGCACCGTCACCAGCGCCAGACCGTGCTCAGTGTGGCATTTTAGCAACAGAGTCATCAACAATGGCCAGGTCAGAAATGGTCACTGTAAGTAAGGCCTTTATTGTCTGACACTTTCACTGTCAGGCATGCTCCTAACCTTTGAACTTCCCTGTCATTGGGCTGGGACTCCTGGGGACACCTTTCTGCTTCATTTTCATCCTGCTGTTATTTCCACTTATCCCCATCACCTTGGTATTAATGGATAACCAAACCCCACAGCTCGCAGCTTTGGGCGGTGAGATGGAAACTCCAGCCCTGATGTCACATGCAGATTCCTGGACCTGTCTGTGACTGGTGCCCTTGATTTCATATTACTGGGGTCACCCTCAGCTGTAAGTGCCTACATGATGCACGTTCAACCTAACAAATTGTACTTAGTCCATCAATTTAAATGCCCCATCACACAGATGGTAGAGCTATACCTGTGTACACCGGACATTTCTAAATATCATTTTTCACTGCCAGTGACAAGAACTTTGCATTTTTGGCTGAACATTGGCACAGGTCGCACAGAGAGAGACTGTGGAGTCTCCATCCTTGGTGATATCCAAAAGTCATCTGGACATGGTCCCATGCAACCAGCCCCAGATGGCCCTGCTTTAGCACGGGGAGTTGGACGAAATGACCTCCAGAGATCCTTTCTAGCATCAACCAATCTGTGATTCTGTGATTTTATGATAGGTTCACTGAAGAGTTGTCAGCCCAACCCAGTGTACAGGTGTTCTAGTTGAGACTCACATCAGTAAGCCTGAATGGCCCAGTGCAACATGTAATTAAGCTGCAGAACTCATCACCACAGGGTGCCTTTGCTGCTGATAGTTGTCATGGCTTCAAAAAGCAATTAGATGAATTAGTAAAAGAAAAAATACCAACTATGTTTTTAAAAAAATCCATGAGCAACAGATGCTGAGAGAATACACTGACGAAGTCTGAAGAATAATTTTGTTCTGTTCTTGCATAGACCCTAAGGCATCCACTACTAATCTTGGTGGGAGTTGTGTGGCCAGCTGGAGTGTTCCTGCAGGACAGCATGGTTGAAAGTCAAACTGAAAGGTAACTGCATATATCATTTATCTTAAAATTAAACTCCTCAGAAAAGGCTAGGAAGAAGAGATTACCTTCCAAGTCAAGACTTCAGCTCCAGTGGAGCAAGCTGAAACTTGCAGGTTCCTTTAAGATTACCCAGCACTCCACTCCTTGTCTAGGGGCCTTTTCTGCACACTTCTGTTCTTTGACTTGGTCTCATGCTCGGAGCCCTGCTCAAGCACGATGCTCTCAGTTCATCTCATCTGTGTTCTGGATCTTCTTCCACCCACCCCCATTTTTTAAGGCCAATTGCACAGAGTTGCATGCAAAAAACCCCAGGAATTGAAACTTTTATTGGAAAATTATCTGCTGATTCAAGGTTTAAAGCAAGCATCAAGCAATGCTTTCCCTTTATCCAGGATCCGAAACAAGATAGGAAACACCAGAATCTGCATGACGGTTTAGAAGAGTAAGAAATACATCCAGACAGTGGTCCAGAGGACACGCCACCTGAATGGACAGTCAGACTGAGGCCTCATCCAGGTCTGCATGGTATCTTGGGGTTCACCTGCTTTGTTTCAGGTGGAGTAATCTGCAGATAATCTTCAGTTCAACACTGAGGTGAAATCCAAGAGCCTGTGTCCCAGAAATGGCTTCAGCTGTCCCTGACCCATTCCAGGAGAGGTGGTGGCCTTCCCTCATGTGGGAGCAGGTGGTCCTGTGGGGTGTCACAGGTCATTGATTCCTGCAGTTTTCCCTATTCCTGGGATCGTTCCCTTGCCTTACAGCAGTGCAAGCTTCTGTACTCCCCTCCCTGTTCTTAGTCTACTGTATATTCTTCTGCTGCCCTCTGTCCCTGCTTATTTTACAGCTGTGGCTGTGCCTGGAGACAGACCAGGCTCAGGAGCTCTCCATGGGATCACCTGAGTTAAAAGCAGTGCCCAGCTGTGATGGTGGAGGTTGGGGATGCCGCTGGATTTGCTGTTTGGCAGGGACTGTCAGTATGGTTCGCAGAGTGAGGACATATTTGTGGGTTCTGGGGGGTCTGAGTCAGCAGTGGGAGGAAGGGAAGTAATGATGGGAGGTCATGAGGGTGGGGTGGTGCGAGGGACTGGGGTGTGCTCTATGGGGGTCAAGGTTTATCACTGTCCTCCAACCACTCCTGCCCTAGGGAGCCTTCCCCTACCTCCACTCCGTAAAGCCCACACTGCCCCCCAAACTAATCATCATAAGGCTCACAGATCCCTCATCTGCTGGAATAAGCTGCCTCTAAGACTGCAATGAGATTAATCTGTGGCTGCCACAAGGCTCTCAGCTAATTTTGTAGTTGGCTTGTGGAAACTGTCTTATCTGTCTAACTGGTACCTTCTCTCTGAGTGCTGGTTTCCTGCACCGTTAGCCACTAGCAGAGTATGTGGTTAGTTTAGTCTTCAAAGATTCATGACTGAGGACTCAAGCCAAGAAAAATGCTTTCCCAAATGGTCTTTGAGGCATTTTGTCACGAACACCTTGCTGAAAGGATTACATTTACTTTCTGGAAATGTTCCCACCCCTCATGTACGTGAAGCTGTCACAAATTCCTGCTGTGATGTGTCAGAGCAAAGACTTCAGAGACTTTGTACATCTTCCCCAGCTCTGTGCCCAGAGCTTATTAGAATAGTATGACCTAATTCTGATGTATCATAATCATAGAATCACAGAATCACATACTGGGTGAGGTTGACAGGGATCTCTAGAGGTCATCTTGTCCAAACCCTCTGCTTAAGCAGAGCCACCTAGGGCTGCTTGCCCAGGACCATGTCCAGATGACTTACAGATACCTCCAAGGATGGAGACTCCACAACTTCTCTGGGAAATCCATTCCACTGCTTGGCCACTCTCACCATGAAAAAGTTTTCCAGATGTCCAGACAGAGCCTCTTTGTTTCAGTTTTTGCCCATTGCCTCTTGTTCTGGCACTGGGCACCACCAGAAGAGCCTGGCTCTGCCCTCTTTGCACCCTCCTTTCAGGCATTTATATACGCTGACGAGATTCCCCCCTGAGCCTTCTCTTCCCCAGGCTGAACAGCCCTAGCTCTCTCAGCCTTTCTTGGTATGAGAGATGCTCCGGTCCCTTCACCGTCTTCATGGCCCTTTATTGGACTCTCCCCAGTCTGTGCTTGAGTCTTTTGGGTTTGCCAGTGAGCAGACAGGCTGAGGTGGTGTGAAGAGGGGACAGTGCTCACTGTGGGATATGATAGTGACCTCTGTCATTCCTCCCTCCTGCCACAGACCCCAGCCACAGGTTTCGTACCACAGCCAGCACCAGTTTCAAGGGACCTGGCCACCATCCTTCAGGGCCCCAGTGTTGACCCACAGTGGGTTTCTGCCCTCTCGCTACCTGCAGTGCATCCTGAGAGCAATGCATCTCGCCGCTTGCAATGCATCATGCAAGCCTGCAGGCTCTTCAGACGGAACAGGAGCACTCTCTGCTGCTCCACCGTTACTGGAGGTGGACTGAAGCCTTGCAAAGTCCAAGCAGCTCTTCTCTGCCTCTCACACACACCAGTAATCCCATCCTGCTTATCCCATATGATACGAAGAGGGGCGGTGACTCCTGCAGCTCTCTGCCCCTCACACACCTCGGTGTGCAGAGCTGCGGCTGTCGTGCAGCAGCCTCTCCTCCAGCCCATCCACCTCGCTTTCTCCAGGCCTCTGGCTGCATTGAAGCAGTGGATTGCAAGCAGCCGGTCTGACACTGAGTGTCAGCAAAACCATGTTTGGACCTGGCACCCTCATGTGGTTTTGACAGACAGAGACCTGGCTTCAGTGTGACAAGTCCTGCTCTTCCCTTTCATCAGGACGTCCATGGGTCAGGGCTGTTTCGCACTGCTCAGGTTTTTCAAAGGCTCTACATCAAAGCCAGCCCTTGGTTTCCTCTGTTTCTTTAATATATCCCACAATGGCCTTGCTAAATCACAGCTTTTTTCAGCTTTTTTCCTTTCTTTTCTTTCTTTCTCTCTTTTTTTTTTATAATCTTTTTATTTGGGAGGACATAGATAAGGGAAAGCGGTTGTTGGGAGAAGGAAATTTCTTCCATAACAATTCTTTAGTGTCTTGCTTATCAAAGCAATGGAAAAGAAGCACTAAGGAAAATGCAAGCAGATAGATGAAATGCTTTCCTTTTCTTTTTTTTTTTCATCTTAATGTAGCTTTGGAGATGTGCCTTTGATTTTCTCACTCTCCTGCTATTGGCCCTCACCTTCTAACTTCAAATCCACAGCTGGGGAACTGGTCAGAATTGCTCCAGTTGCCCATGGAATATCCCTCTCATTTTTCTTGCCTCAAACTCCCAGCTTACAGGCTCAGCGAAAACTGCTAAAATAAAAAATTTCCCATATTTGTGCTAGGTTCCCTTGCGCCCACAGGAACCTGACACAGCTCTAAGAAGGCCAAACTGTCTTCGGGATCACACTTCTGTGTGAAAGGTATAAGTAAATTGGCCCAAACTGGGCATGTCTGGTTAAGTCATTCTGCATGCCTGTCAATAAATCCTGTCAGCTTCCACCCACAGCAACCCAGCTCAGGACATCTTCTCCAGGGTACCACCCACTTCCAGAGAGCTCTCCTGAATTTGCTGTCCTTTTTCATCTGGCCTGCCTCCTCTGAAGTTGCCTCCCTCCTGACCTGAAACTGGCAGTTTTCTCCAGACTGCACCTTATACCACCTCAAGTTTCCAAACTAAACTTAGATGGCCTGTGAATTCATCCCCGTGTTACCTTGAGCCACCACTATCCAATTGCTTAAAACATCTTCCCAGGTAGTCCAAGTCCCTCAGAATATTTACAGATAGTGGTTCTGTCTCCTCCAGACCATCATTTTGTTTCTGGGTGAAGCATGTCTTCTAGTCTGCTCTCCTAACAGTCAATCCTTCTCCTGTGATAGCCCTCCTAAGGGATGTATCTTGGATTGGACACGCAGCAGGTGTGCTGAGGCAGGTGTCCTCACCACACACCAATTTAGATAAAAATACCCAGATCGACGTGCACAAAATCTAGTGGCAGCTCATCCCCAGGGCTGTATTAGTAAGAGCACAGCTGGAGGAATGGGGCACATGGGTTATTCCAATCTGCTCAGCACTCCTGGGGCTGCATCTGGAGAACTGTGGACAGTTTGGGGACACTCTGGTACAAAGGAGATGCCAAGAAAGCCTGCAGAGTCCAGTGGAGGGTCACTTAAATACCTAAGGGTGTTGACTGCATGGTGTAGGAGGGAACTGGGTCTGCTTGGCCTGGCTGGGGAAGGATCTACAGCAAAAATGTGGTCAAAAATGTCTGGCCCTGGAGATTTTCAAAACTTGACTGGACAAGGCCATGAGCAATCTGATTTGACTTTGAAGGTAGCCCTGGGGAGGGATCAGGAGGATGAGTCAGAGGTTTTTCCACCTTTCTGTGAGTTCATGAAAGTAAAAGACAAGATGTAGGGCAGACTGTACTCATTAGCCTATGCACATGCCATCTTCACAGCCCTTCTTCACAGCTGTTTCAGCTACATTCGTCACCCGGAGCACGCCTGACTGGAGGTGTAACACAGTACTGTTTGAGAGGCTTCTAGTTCTTTACAGGTATACTTCTCTGGGTTCATTTCCTACCACACGTCGCAAGCATTACACCAGTCTTTCACGGTCATTTCTCACACAAGTTCAGCCAAATGAAAGCGCCAGGTGATCACCATCTAGGAGAACGATTCCTATATTTCCTACAAGATGCACTGTTTGTATTCCTCTCCCAAATGGCACCCGGCTGTTCCTGCCAAGGATGCCGATGCTGTGCCAGCAGGAACTGCCATATCATGCAGGGACAATGCCTAGTTCTGCCTGCAGACTGAATCTCTGCCAGGGGCTCTGTCTGACCCTATTTTCCTACCTGACAGAGGAGGACATGCTGGGAAAAACATCCATTCTTTCCTCCAGTTCCAGTTCCTACAGGCAAGGCTTTATAGAAATGCAGTCCTAGAGAAGGAGCAGGTGGAGTGAAGAGCAAAAGTTGGAGGGTGAGATGAGAAGAATTTACTGTCTTTCTATGCCACCTCAGCATCAGAGAACTATCTGTAGGATGAGTTTTTGGGTCTGCATGCATGAAGACAGTTGCTGGGAGTTTAGGGCTGTGGAGTTATTGGGGTGGCTGGTGTGAAGGGGATCCTCAGCAGACCCTGTGTGAAGGGTCTGGGTTTAAAATCAGGAATGTCTCCAGAGAAGTGAGACATTTCTGGATGTAGAGTGATAAGAGCAGAACAGTGTCCAAAAGCTTGCAGAGGGTGGGGAGGCTGTTATTGCGTTTTCTGATCATCCTACCATCACAAACTGCCTCCAGCGTACCGATGTTCTCATCTGCAGGTACACAGCCTCTGGCTCTCCAAGTCCAGCCCCAGAGCCTGGACTGAATCCAGCATGGCTCTGTTTGCTCAAACATGCCCTTGAGCGATTGCTCAAAACTTCTCTTGGACTGGGATCAAGCACTGTGAGAGACCATCCTAGCCTTACGTCTTATCACAGGTTAAACCGGTCCAGGCAGAAAAGATATCTTAGCATTAACAGTCTCCTTCCCTTCCCCATTCAACCCCTGTCAGAAAAGCTGACAACTTCTCTTGATAATCTTTAGGTATTAGAGAAGATCAAATGTTCTCAGATGTACACAAAGTATTTCAAAAGTAATAACTCACTAGAGAAGTGTTCAGCAGGAATTCCCCTCCCCACCCAGACCTTCCCTTCTCCAGGTGAGCAGCAAAGCACTGCTTCCCCAGTGTTCTGGTCCCACGTTTGTTGCCATTTCAAGGTACTCTTACCATACGGGTGCAGCTTACAGTGTCCATGCAATTGTCAGCAAAGTGTTTCCTCAGGGGTTGGGCTAGACGACCTCTAAAGGTCCCTTCCAACCCAAAGCATTCTATGATCCTGTAATTCCTTAGGCTTAGGCTGAGCCCTGCAAGTGCTGAGGTCCATCTCCAGGCTGCCATGCATCGCACGGAGCAAGGACAGGCACTTTCCCATCCAGCACCTCAGAGAAAGAGAGTCGTGTGGGGTGGGATTCACAGTAGCCACATGACGAGCATAGGGGTGGCACAGCCAGCCAGTAGTAAGCACAGATGTGTCTGAAATTCTTGCTTGCTTGGATTTATACTCCTGATTTATGGTCTTTCTCTGAAGCTGGAGCTCACAGATGCCAGGCTCTTCTGGCGTCATCTCTGTGGCTCGTTAAAGTTTAGCTGGAGGTGGCAACTGCATCACTATCTTGCAGAAAAGCCTAATAAGCAGAACACACTTCTGTGAAAAAAAGCACCAGAAAGGCTGCCTGTGATCCTCAAATCCAGAGCTCCCCTTTCTCAGGATGGTGCACCAGCTACTAGAGGGTGGTCTCATGGGTGGGGGGGATGTAGCCAGCTGCTCTGCTGTGAAGGTGGCCACAGCATTGCCAGGAATGTAAATGACAAAACTACTGAAGGAGAAGAGGCAAGCTGTGGCCACACTGTGTGACCCTGACTTTTGGGATTTCAGCTAGGAACTGGGGGCGACTGAGGTTTCTTTGCTGACCACTCGTTGTCAGGTGTCCAGTGAATCCTGAGCAGAGTCAGAGACACAGGGACCAGAAGTCAGAACTCCTCATGGGTATGGCCAGCAGAGCTCCCATGTGGATGTTTTTCTGGCAGGCTGGGGAATTTGCAGTCCCACTATGCAGGAGCAGCCATATCCAATACAGGAACACGCTCCTGGGATGGGTGAAATATAGGTAGAAGCCAGCCTGGCTTGAAACCTTTCAGAAGCAGAAAGAAGGGGAAATAGCAGTGGGCTGGCAGCAGGATGGGAGGGTGGAGGGGGCTGCCTGCGAGTGAGGCTCATTTATAATTCCCTTCTCCAAAGCTGGAAATAGGCTTCAGCCTGGTCTCTCCCCCACTGGTTAAGCAGACACAACCGCAGAGCAGAGGATGCTCTCCTGCCCTGAGACATATTCCTGGTGAGAGCACTATCAAAAGCACAAGATTTTTGTAGGGCTCAAATAGCATTTCCTGTCAAAGAGGTTTCCTTGATTATTTCCAGGCTAACAGAAAACCTTTGCAGTAGCCCAAACATCACAGGAGGAGACAGAGGGAATGGCTGTGAGGACAGCACAGGGCACCCCCATCTCCTGGAAACCTAGTTTAAATTGTTCCGCTCCCAGCACCAGTCCCTTTGCTAGCCGAAGCTACCGCTGCGGCTGAGCATGGGCCAGAGCGTGTGTGCTTTGTGGCGGCCGTATCAAGCACTTGCAAATTACCAACCATCCTCTGTGCTCCACCCATGGTCCCCCATCAGACCCAGCTCCTTCTGCCAGCGCAGGCAGTGTGGACAACACACACAGTGTGGGCAACAGCGGTATTTTATGCTATTGTTATGGTTATGGTGCCTCAGTTTCCCAATTTCTTGCATGCTGAGAAACAAATGGGATAACATCCTTCTGCTTCAGAAGATGAAAAGAAGTGGTTGCTTGGCACACAGGACTCAAAGTCTCCAAACAAGGCATAGTCAAAAAATGGTGTTTGGTGTTGGTACTGTGCTCCAAACCAGGGAACATAAATTCACCCCTGCCTTTCTGTCACCTGCTATAGATTCTGTGCAGTTTACATCCTTTCAATAGAGGCCTCCCATCTAATCAAGTATCAAGTGAAGAATAAACAGAAAATCAGATGAGATTTTTCCAGGCATGTTAGAGAAAAGAAGATGTTTCTACCAGCACGAACTCTTCCTCCTTCCAGAATATCGCTGCCTTCCAGTGTGACCCTGTAAATCTCTGCCACTCACTCACTCACTCTGTGACTGGCTTTTGAAACAGACCTCTGGAGATCTCCAGTGAGGAGACATCATTAAGCAAACCAAAATTATCCATAGGTAGGAGTGCTGGAGAGACATCTGACATGCCAGGACAGAGCAGAAGAACCCATGGTGCTGTCATTAATAGCTATTGTGAAAGGCTGGGGAATGGCTGGAAACAAATTTATTCACCTTTATCATTTACCATATCTCCTGAAAATTTGCCTGACTAGGCATCTTGCCTGCTATTAGACCTCATTATTTACCCTTTTGATGCCCCTGTGGTTCTTCTTTCTGATGCATGTAAGGGGTCAGGGACAGAACCTGGTAGCTGTGTACAAAAATACCAGTCCCATAAGCTGGCAGGAGTTGGGAAGCTGGCACAGTGTGGGCACTGGATCAACCAGTGGTGAACCAGACATGTAGGAGCAGAGCAAAAGAAAGCGTAGGGCAAAGTCCCTAGGAAAAAATCCCTGAGAAGGAAGGCAAATCAGGAGACTGAGATACAAAACTTAACGTCTGGCCCAAAAACTGAGGAAAAACGAAAAAGGAATAATTGGACATGAAAGAAGGAAGACTCAAAGTAGGGAAAGCTAGCCACGTGCAGGGCATTAGAAATAGAGAGAAATTGTGTTAGCTAGGGTCAATATTTCGCATAGTCTCCTAATCGCATCTGCCTAGCTCTTTCAGCAGGACCTCAGGCCAGAGCACTGAGAATTGAGCATTTCTGATTAGAAAGGACCCCAGGCTCTTGTCCAGGTTTGGCTTTGCAGCTCATTAGCTGTGCAGGGACAGAGGGAAGTGGGGGACGGACAGGAGTCAGGGAGCTGGGAGCCCCTCTCTTGGAGAGGATACAAAGTGCACATCCGTGTGGGGAGGAATTACCTTGGCCCATTAAGTGCAGGGTGTTCTCACACTTCATGCGTTTCCCCAGGGTCTCCAGAAAAGGTGTCAAGGTGAATATCAAGCAGACCTGAGGACCCCCAGGAATTGGGTTAAGGAGGCAGTTGCCATGGTAACAGAGCAGCTTATGGTAGACAATATTGAATGATATGTCACATTCATAAACTCACTGTGCCGAGGCAGCATCTCGAAGGAGCCGTTAAAGCAAACCCAAGAGGGAGCAGAGAGCGAGCCGGGGCTGGGGCTGACCCAGAGAGCGCGTGTGGCATCGGGGCACGCCGGGCAGCGTGCGCAGAGCTGCGTGTGGGCATGGCTGTGCTGGCGGGTGTGCTTGCAGCCAGGAGGGACACACGGGGCTGGGCTGCTGCTGTTCCTGGGGTTTGGTTCCCGCTGGATGCATACGACAGGCGGTGTGCTCGAAGGCGTGGGGCCTGAGGTTCTCTGTTTTGGCAGGGGAGCGTGATTCTCACACATAAACACAAGTGATGTCCTGAGCCGCAACTAGAGCTCTGCCACCAAATTGCTCCGCGCCTGGGGCAGATCGCAGCAGCAGCTAGCCTTTCCCGTTTGATGCATTCAAACGGTAAGAAAACTGTGATGAAGTCACCAAAGCATAGTTATCTGATTTTAAGGGGCAGTGATTTCCTTCGTACTGGGGCAGAGACAGACCCATTATGCTCATTTTGTGAATGGTGCCCAAATCTCACAGATCAGAGTGATGGGGACATGGACTTCTAATAATTCCCACAGATTTTGTCCTTCTACTCTGTCTTTATATGATGCAATGTCCCATTGAAGGACCCTGCAGAAGGCAAGGACCTAGTCCATTTGACCTGGCCCCAGATATGAGGTCCACATTCCAGCCAGAGCCTGGCCATGGCTGGAGCAGAGCAGCATACATCGATGCACCAGGTTTGGAAAAGGGTGCTGGTTTGAAGATGGGAGAACTGTTGTACAGGGGAGTTTGTGTAAGAATGACAAGGTCGTCTGTGCTTCTGGTTCTCATGATCCTTCTGCAAGTACAGACTAGGCTCAGGGCTGGCCCTCATTTCCAAAGGGAAATGCCTTCAGCCCCATAAGACCTCAACTACTGGCAGGATTCAAGCAACTCTGCCCAGCCTCATTTATGTCCCTCCCGTGCACTCAGTGGAAGCATGTTTGAGCAAAACACATTTTTTATAAATCTGTATATTAACGACAAATTGAAGACATTGCAATTTCCCCCCTAACTCTCTGTGTATCCAAGGGGAAAATTATGGAATTATTTTGCCTCAGCACTCTTTTCAGACCAGATTTAAGTCAGCTAGCAGAGGGTTTCGCTCTTGTTCATTCACTAGTTTAGGAGAGCTCCAGTTCATAGTGGTGATGGGGAAAATCCCTCACCTATCTGAAGGGACTTGACCCACAAAGCTTGAACAATGTGGACTTGTATTGGGTTTATGTGGGAAGGTGACAGTGAGAGGGCTGCAGGGGTGGCTTCTGTGAGAAGCTGCTGGAAGCTTCCCCTGTGTCCCATAAAGCTAATGCCAGCCATCTCGAAGACGGACCTGCCACTGGCCAAGGTCAAGATCATCAGTGATGGTGCTAGCACCTCTGGAATAACATAGTTAAGAAGGAGAAAAGTGACCTGCGTACAGCAACTGCAGCTGAAGAAAGGAGTGAGAATATGTAGGAGAAACAACTCTGCAGACATCAAGGTCAGTGCAGAAGGATAGGGACGAGGTGCTCCAGGCGCCAAAGCAGAGGTTCCATGTGGCAGAGGTTCCCCTGCAACCTGTGGAGCAGACCATGGAGGTCCACAATGGAGCAGATCCCCACCTGTAGCTCTGGGAGGACTCACCGTTGGAGCAGGGGGAAGCCCAAAGCAAGCTGTGACCCTGTGGAGAGCCAGCGCTGGAGCAGACTCTTGACAGGACGTGTGGCCCTGTAGAGAGAGAAGCCCATGCTGGAGCAGCTTTTCTGCCAGGGTTTGTTACTCCTCAGGGAACCCACGCTGAAGCAGCCTGTTCCTGAGGGGCTGCACCCTGTGGGAAGGACTCACACTGCGGCAGTTCATGAAGAACTGCACCCCATGGGAAGGATGCGTGCTGGAGTAGTTTGTGAAGATCTACAGCCCATGGGAAGGACTCATCGTAAGAAGTCCTCTCCCTGAGCAGCAGGAGAGGACTCCCTGAGGAGAAGGAGCAGCAGAGACAATGTGTGATGAACTGACTGCAGCCCCTATTCCCCATCCCTTTGCACCACTCGGGTGGAGGAGGTAGAGAAAATGGGGAGTTAAGTTAAGCTCGGGAAGAAGGGAGGGGTGGGGGGAAGGTGTTTTAAGATTAGTTTTTATTTTCCCATTACCCTACTCTGATTTGATTCACAATAAATTAAATTGTTTTTTCCCCAAGTCACATCTGTTTTGCTGATGACGGTAATTGCTGAGCGATTGCCCTGTCCTTAACTCGATCTGGACCCTTTGGTTTTATTTTCTCTCCCCGGCCCAGCTGAGGAGGGGAATGATGGAGTGGCTTTTGGGGGCACCTGGCACCCAGTCAGGGTCAACTCACCACAGGACTACTCATGATTTTGTGGCAAGGGATCCATCAAGTAGAAACTGTTCCCCTTAGGGCATGGTGGCAATGTGAGAAGAACCCTGTATCTCACTGATTGAGGCTTTATACCTATGCAGCGTGGTATGCCAACAGTAAATGGAAAGAGCAAGAAAAACATTCTCTCTCCCCCTGGTAGAAGACAGCCTGATAGCTGCCATCTGGTAGAAGACAGCCTGTGGTGGGATACAGGTTCAGAGGCTCAGACAGAAGATGGATATGAACCCAGGCTTCCCACAGCCTGCACTAGTGCTGCCTGAGCAGGGCTTTGGATGTCTTCTCTTTCCTGGTTTTGTGGACAGTGTCTAAGACTGATGGGAAAGAACCAACTGAGGGAGCAGGGAATGGTGCTGCTGACTGCGATGGTGCTTATTTCTGGGCAGAGGTGGCAACAGAGCTTCCGCAGAGAAGAGAAAATTGCCTGAAAGTTGGCATTCCCCATTGTTATTCCATGTGGCATGGGGAGAGGTAGGGAAGTTCAAAAGCCGACCACCAAAGGGAAGTTCAAAATCCAAATCACAACATCATATTTTAAATTCATGTCATGACCTAGCTCAAGATTACCCTTTAGGATAAGCCTTACTAAAGATAACTGAGCGGTGCCTTTTCTTTCTATTAGCAGAAGGTGATGCCTTAATGTACTTATGATGTTTACTTTTCTCCTTCTCTCCCAGAGGGATCAGGTGTTGAATTCCCTGAAGCCCACACCCTGGTATTGTTCACAGCACTTGTTGGACACAGCCAGTGATCAGGGGTCACTCTGTCCTGCAGCAGCAGCCCAGCACTGAAGAAGGGAGCAGCCATATGCCGGAGACATACATGGAGATTTTATGGCATATATTCAAATCCCAGCTTCCCTAACTGTAAACCAGGAAGTTGGTGCTGCTGGACACGGTGTGGACTATGCAGAATGTGTCTTGCTGTCACCCTACAGCGTAGAGCTGAGCTAAGATCACCCCAGAGATATGCTGTCTACTCTCTGCTCTTGGGAATTCTTTTTTTTTCCCTTATGCAACAAATGTCAAATGTAAAATGCCTAAGGCACAGTTTTTCCAGCAGATGCCACACAAGAGACTTCCTACACGCTTGTTTCTCCACACACCTGTGGGTTTTATGCTCCTTTTTCTGGTTTTGAAATAGACACAGTGAGTGAGGGTGGTGGTGGGAGGTACTTCTGTTCCCCCTTCCCCAAGTAATTGCAGTTCTACCTACAGATTTCAGCTGGGATGCAGGATGTAGCCTCTTGTTTCTTGGGCAGGTGCTGTGATTGCGGGATACGACACAGCCGTAAATGTTCTATAAGAAGACAGAGGTCTAAGTGTCTAAACATAGGAATAGGTTTCATGCTCCAAATCCCAATTTCACAGGTTGCCTTAGTGCTTCTCTCGGATAGACACATGAACTCATGTGGGAGAAACTCCACACAACCTGTATCACTGTCGTCTCCAATGTAGGGCCACGGACATTCCTGTGCTCAGCATCACCATTGTCACAAATCCTAGTCTCCGATCCTACTTTTTCAATATTTACTCTAGTGTGTGCAGGTCCCCCAAATTTAGCATTATAAATTCCATTCTGGAATTGGGCTGTTACTGCTAATAATGCTATTGTTTGGTAGTGCTGCACACCACAGAACTGGAGTCCATCATGAATTTCACCAGAAGAACATTGTCATGATAAGGGAGGAATACGGAGTAAGAAGGGAACTGAACACTAATAACAGCGGAAAAGACTCTTCTGCATTGATGGATGGCTCTACTAGTAGAAAATCTAAAAAATTTTAGACTGGACTTGGGAAAATTTGAATGGTGCTAAACTAAATGAACCCAAGAGGACCTTTATGTTTCCCTGTGCCCACAAAACAGGATTGCAGAAGGATACAAAGCAACTTTTTTTTCCACTCCAATCCCAAATCACTGTTTCAAAAGACATCATCTCCTTTAATCAGTGTCTGTACTGGGTATTTGTGGCAAGGTTTTGGTAGCGTGGGGGGATGCAGAGATGGCCACTGTGGGAAAAGTCAGGGGCTGCCTTGTGCTGGACACCAACCGAACCACCGTAGGCCAAAGCTGAGCCAAAAAGCTAAGTGTGTGGTGCCTCTGCAAAAATATATTTAAGAAAAGGCAGAAAATGTTGGATGGAGAGAACAAGAGCACAAAAAGTGTGAGAAACAGCAGAGGGAACGTTAGCATCAGAAGAGGAGATTCTCCATGGCAGAGCAGATGTTCCCTGCAGCCTGTGGAGGACCTGCACTGCAGCAGAGGAAAAGAAAGAGAAGAAAGGAGTTTCGTTAATGAAGGGGTTGGGTGTAACCTTCGGTGACAACAACAAGAGGAGGACAGGTGCTTGAAATGAAGTCAGCCCTGGGAAAGGGGGGAAGGAAGATGTTTTCTCGATGTCATTTAATATTTGTCTTTTTGCTTCCCCGTATTTGAATCAGTAATTCAATATATATCTATTATTTGGCATTAATTTGATTTCCCCAAGTTGAGTCTGTTTTGCCCATGATGATATTTGGCAAGCAATCTCATCTTTATCTCAACCCACAAATTTTCTCATTCCTGATCTTCCAAATCCGTCTTCTCTCCTGCTGAGGGGAGGAGTGAGTGAGCAGCTGGGTAGGAGTCCGGCTGCTAGTTTGGACCAACCCATCCATGTCCACTTTTTGTTACCAGATGTTTGTCTGCCTACATCAATAAATGTTTTAACTAGACTTAGTTTGCCAAATGTTATGTACTCCTTTCTGCTAGTATCTGCTCATCATTACATCATTACCACTCCAACCTGCGTTTCGCCTGCAGCACATCTCAGCTGTGATGCCAGACTTGTCTTCAAATCCCTGGTCCTAGAGCTGAGCCATGCATATGTCCAGCAGAAACTCTTACACATTATTATTTGGAGAATTAGACTTTGAAATGTCAACTAGGTTTAAATCTAATATTATTCAGATTTTAGTAATATAACAAGCTGTAAATTTTTCTACTATCTAGGCTAGTTATTGAAAATCAGTTCTCTAGGAATTCTCTATTAGATACACACAATTCTCTTTACCAACCAAAAAGTAATCTCATGCACAATGCAGCGTTTATTGACCTGTTTTTCCCAAATATGCAACAAAACATACACGCACACACACAATTCTTGCATCATTATTTCTTAGTGAAGCAATACCCATCTCACACTGGATCTGTGTCCTTACTTGAATTTTGGCTTCTAATTTACTTGAAACACTTCTTAAATGTATTGATTGCAACTGTGGATTTTTCTCTGCTTATCTTAACTCCCCTTATCAATTTTCTGTTCTCTTAAATGTCTGCCTTTCAGAGATTGTTAGATATCCCCCCTCTCCTACTATTATTTTCAGCTTTTCCTGTATAATAGTTCAGCCCTAGCCAACTGGGAGGTGGGGAGTCAAGCAGCAGGAGCTACTGTTGCTGAAAAGATAAGATGGGCCCTGAGGAAAAAGGAATGTGGGACAGACAGATGGGGCAAGATGAAGGAGGTTGGTTGACTAGGATACCTTGAGGGTCTGGGAAGAGAGGAAATGGATGGGTGCCTAAGAGATGAGATTGCTCTTGGCAGCATCACAGCCCACGTACTGAAGGACTGTGACAAGCAGTTTAGAAATGTGAGCAATGGGTGGTCTCCTGTTGGTCTGCAGCTGTGCTCCAAAGCCATTCTGGCCATGCGGGAATCTCAGCAGTTTGTGGTGTGACATGTTGCCACTTCACTGACCAAGGCAACGCTGTCCAGCCCGCAGGGAAGGGAGGCAAGACACAGGGAAGAAGCAGAGGGAATGGAGAAAGCTACTCAGTCCTGGATATACACAAGGAGCAATAAATCAGCGCTGGACACAAAGAGAGAAGACAGAAAGAAAGAAAACACTCATAAATCCAAGAAATATCCAAAGGTTAAAGAACATAAAGCAAAGGACAAGTGTCATGATGTGGTATGATGGGGTCTAGGAGAAAGCACGGATCCAGCAATGGTGTCCTTCCCACTCCCCCAGACTAATTCAGATTGAGAATAATTAATGCTTCCAGCTGATGGAACAACGAGGTGGGGGACTGTTGTGCAACCCCCTTGTCCCCACTGTGTTTCTGGCGCACATCTCCTTTCTCTGGCCAACAAAGGAAACTTCTTTGCAGCCCACTGCAGAACATGAAAAGCCACAGCCGTAAGCCAGAGGAGCCATTTGCATAACTTTATGCAAAGTGTAGAAGACAACCCTGTAGTTCCTAGAGCTCCAATCCACCATGTTCTCTTAGAGAAAGATACTTTTTATACTCTAAGGCCACTGGCTGTCTTCTCCCCTAATGTCCTGCATTCTCCTTCTCGTACTGCTCCTCTCTTCTACATAGCTCCCCTTCCTCATTGGACCTGGCTGAGCTCTTTGATGATGTTGTACCCATAATGTGATACAAAGGCAATGTGCCCCTTCTCGTTTTCCACCACTGACTGCAGCCGTCACATACCCCTCTGCAATTTTCCTTACAAGAGATTACAAGAGGAAGACAAGCATCTGTGCCTTGCAGAGGTGAGCCTCTGACCTAGTAAAGCGGTGTGTCATAGACAGACACCTCTGGCCAGGAAATCCTGCTTGGAAAGTGTTATACATGAAACTGAGCCAGAAACTGGAACTTGCAACCAAAAGCTGTGGGTTAGAAGATGTTTTAGCTGAACATACTGTCCATTGTGCTAGGTCCTGCGCAGCTCCACAGACAGTGAGTTATGCAAATAATGCCTTAAGCTACTTCTTTCATGTTTGCAGACTGTTTATGCACAGATATAAGCATAAAAGTATTTGAATGCAAAGGGAAAAGTATCATTTGGTTCACGTAAGGTCCAGGTGTTTCACACATTACTGCAGTCTCCTTTCTTAAGTAAAGGAGGCACCACAAATTCAGAAGCCAGCAGATGCACAGGAGAGTAAGCCTTCCACGTGGCAAAACTGCACACAGAAAGCCACATCCCATCCACTAGCCAGTTGGGTTTGCTGTGGGTTTGGTCTACCTTTTTTTTTTTGTAATTTAGTCCCACAAGCCCTGTGCATTTTGAAAAGTGTGACTAGGAGGAGATATCTGCTAACAAAAGCTGCAGTTGGAGATAAGGAGGGGAAGAAGAACATATAAAAGACAGTCACCCAGTCTACAGGAAGAACAATACAAAAAATAATTGCACTTTGCCAGCAGAAGCCCATTTTTTTAGGTTGGAGTGAGGAGGGTTGCTTGTTTATTGATTTTTTTCTTTTTCGGAAAAGAAGATTATGGCCTTGAAAGAAACTGAAATCATTAAAAAGAAAGCTACAGAGCTGTTAGGGGAGTTGGCTAGCCAGGGCCAAAAGGTATCCTTGCACTGGTTTTAAAGGCGTTCCTGAGGTTTGTTTTTCCAATGTCTTCAGCTGGCTTTGCAACAGTCCTTATGTTCATACTAACAGCAATTACCAAGAAGATTAGAAGGTTGCCCATTGGCGTCAGGGACACTAGTCCCAAAGAAACAGTCTAATTAAGAATCAAGTAATACAGCATTTAGATAAACACAGAGTAGCTTGATTGGGTCAAATCATCACAGCTTCTGAAGGGAAAATTATGTCTTGTTAACCTGAAAAAGTTAATAAAATCGGAGAGCAAGGTGACCTAGGTGCATGTAATTTACTTGGATTTTTGAAACACTTCCTATAAGGTTCCTCATAAAAGAGTGTTAAGGAAAGTAAATAAGTACAGGATAAAGCAAAATGATTCATTGGATTAATAACTGATTTCACTGAAAGATACAAAACAAAGAAATGTAATTGAAGTTTTTTCCCTAGAGTAGCAGAGGTAAGACAAGGTTTTTCTTAGGGAACCAGTGTTGTTTTTTATTGTCTTTAATTAAATGTTAAAAACTATGTTAATTATATTGTTAATGCAAAACATACATTTAAAATATATGAAATACCAGACTTTCAGATGTATATTGTGACAGGATTCTGAACTGTCCATGACCTTCAGATAGATTTTCTTGGTCCTCTTCCACAAACAACTGAAGAAACTGCTTGTAAACACAAAATGCCCCCATATTTTATCTGAAAAAAATGATAAGAACATGGAGGACATTTTTTTCCCAGCCTGCCTTCCAGCTCCAACAACCTGCTGATATTCTGGTCTGGAATCTCTCTGTTCAGTCACTATTTCTGATGCTCCCTTGCCTGCCACATGCCTTGTCCACACGCCTGCCACAATGATCATGGTCTCTTGTGATTCAGATCAGTACCAATGCTGCTGTATCATGTCCCTCCTCCTCCAAGCTCTTGGAGGACTTCAGCAATATACTGGCCCCTGATGTGTCCATAACCCCTCTGGAGGAAAGATGACCTGGAGGAGAAATGCTCCTTGAAGTTCGACACCTCAGATAGTTGGAAAGGAGGCTTATGAAGAAGTTCGTTATTGTCAGAGCATCCAAGGCTGAAGTGTGAGCTAAGGTCAGACAAGGATGAGACGCTGATGTGTTATATTGATTGTGTTATATTGATTCTGAGGGTTTCACATAGGTGTCGCGATGCATGGATGGTCACCACAGCCTGCAAAAATATTCATGGCAGAGATTCAAGTGTGCCACCAGTTGTTTTTTGAATGGTCGGTTTGGTCTTTCTTCCTGCTCTCAGCAAACCACCAACATTGGGTCTGTGATAGAAAGCCCATGTGGTCCATTTCTGGACCCAGAACTGATTTATCTGTGTGTATATGAGACATTGCTCAAATCTTCCTCCTGTCTATAAGAGGTTCCTTGAGGTTGTGTAGCACCCATATCAGGGAGAAACAGGCAGTGATGCTTTTGGGGAACCATAAAAGAGGTATTACACAGACTGGGCTTGAGGAGGTAACACTCTGCTGAGCTCTCTGGGGCCTGTTGTTCCAGCTCCTGTAAGGACCAAGATTCAGTTATAAGAGTCAGAGAAAAATGTCATCTGCTCTCTGCACCTGCCCTTGGCCTCCCGCTTATCTCATGGCCTCTGCCCTTCCTGTTCCCTCAGGCAGATCTTGCCTTAACTGAGCTCAGACCTACCTAGTCTGCTCCTAGCCCTCCTGCTTCATCCTCCTCTCCAAACTCCCAGCCTACTCCTGCCATCAGGCCCTTTGTAGCCTACTGAAAATTTGTTAAAATCTGGTTTGTATTACAGTAGCCAGGGTTCCCCTGAGAAAAGTAGTTGTCTTCTACCTCATGTACCACTTCTCACAGTATTTGCTCTTCATGCATAGGGACAAATCCTGGTGGGAGTAGTCCTCATTCTGTTGCAAGATGTTATTGCCAGTTGGACAGACCTGGCTAGCTGTCCACTGCTAAAATTGTGTGGAAAGCAAAAATGGAATTTACCCTGTCAAGCTGAAGGTGTAAAATGCCAGAGTTTGGCCACTGGTGCAGACGGCACATACTTTGTGGCACAAGAGTCACCTGAAACGTATTTGAGTACCCACTAATGTAAACGCCTACCAGAAACCTGGTGGAAAAGATCCCACAGAGTAAGATTTAGCTGCATAAAATGGCCCATGGTAACCAACCTGGGACAGTGTCAGAGACAGGCAAGGATTTCACATCTTCTGAGTGGCCTTCACGAGCTGCGCAGCTTCCTTTCCAATCCTTTTGAATTTCAAACAAAACTCTGGGGCCTCAAACAGCCTCTCTGGTGAGACAGCTCAGATTTTTAAAGGAGATTCTCTCATCTTGTGCTCAGCATGGCAAAGGTTCCTGTGGGGAAACAGCATAAGCAAGCATGTTGTAAGAGAATGACTTCTAGCAACCTGACCACATTTCATGTAGCTCTGGGGAATGAGGACTGTCCGTGATTTCATGCTTTAAAAAAGCTGAAAGACACACAAGAAAATGTCCTCAGCATTACAATTTCATGTATTCCACTTAAGCTAACAGAATATTCAGAATATTGGGAATAGAGGAACAGAGATATTTGTTATTATCTGTACTCCAGACACTCATGAAGAAAAGAAGATTCACTGAGGAGCTTGTACACAAATGTTTCCTTTTACCTTCACTAGAGATGGGGAGATGCTGAAGTACAGCATCATTTACGGCAAATGATGGAAGCCTAATGGGACTGATTTATTTCATGTGTCCCATTCAGAGGTATTGTGCAACTTACTGAAATTTGGGAGGAAAAAAAAAAAGCATCTTATGTGAGAGATGCTTTAGTAGAAATGTTAAATGATGTGAATATGGGGGCCCCTGCCTTCTTCATGAAGGTTGTCAGCACTGCAACAACCATTACCCAGGTGTCACAGTTATTTGCTGAGATAGGAATGATGCAAAAGCGTCAATATATTGAAGGTGATTTCATATGATAACAGAAAAATTTAGGGTTGGAAAGGACCTTTGGAGATCTCTCAGTTACCCCCATACTCCAAGCAGGTCTGTCTTTAAGGACCTATCATACTGCTCAGAGACTTGTTCAGTCAAGTTTTGAAAAACCTCAGTGGTGGAGATCCCATGGCCTTGTTGAGCCACTGCGCTGGTGCCTGGCCCGAGTTTACTTCCCTGTTTGTACTGGTGGGCTGGAATGACATAGATTTTTGAGAAAACAGAAGATTATGTGACTGCATGAAGTAGCTCCTGTTCCTGTCCCTTTGCAATGGGGTTTTTACTTCAAGACTGACATCTGAAATTCACTGGGGAGTTTGGCCTGGCACACAGTGTAACTTATACCAGATACATCACAATACTAGACTGTAACAAAGAGGACAGACTAGCAACTCACTGAGAAGCCCTCAGGAGAAGTAATACAACTGCAGAATGAAAGACATTCCACACTAAGCTTAAACTGAGAGCAAAGCCAAAGAACAAAGCAATCTGGAAACCAATAAACAGGGAACGCAGCCTCCTGCGGGTGGTAGATTTCCATCTTCTCCTTCAATTGGACAGTTTGTGATCAGACCTTATTGCTGACCCAGACACAGCTTTGACATTGAGCATCTTGCTTTGCCACTGCATTAGCCCCTGCTCTTCTCACATATGGCAAACGTTCTTCTGGGATGGACATATGTGCTGAGTCTCGTGATGGTAGGACAGCAGCTAACTACGCGGCATTACGGAGCTACATCCTGTGAAAAGAGGAAAGGTCTCAGTACTTTGTTCACAGGGCAACGGATTCCTGCCATCATGTTTCTAATCAAGAAACACGAAGGAGGGATTTTGCTGGATTGCCAGTGACAGTGAAGGAAGCCACAGTTGACATATCAGACTGATTAAAAGGTTATTTTTCTCGGGGCATGGCTAATGATGCAGAGCTGGAGTAGTTTGACTATTGTAATTATGCTCACTATCATTGTTGTTTGTTTGTAGGATGGTAACGCCTTGGGGTCCCGCTGGAGCATGGAACCATGTTATGCTGGATGCTGCACGGACACCTATCAGAAGCAATTTGAGACACAGTAATATAAACGGACAAGACAGAGAGTGGAGGAGAAACAGAGGCACAAAGATAAGAAGAATTTCCTGTAGATCATTTAGGGTATCAGCCATGAGTTGAAGCTGTCTAGGTCTCCAGTGCTCTGACTACCCAGCTGGGTGAACGGAGTTTGCTTTGAGAAAATGGTGTTTTTTTGTTTTTTTGTTTGAGAAAATGGTGTTTTACCTATTTCTTTGGCCACAGTTCTGACATTTTATGGCTTAGATCTTTTTTCCTAGTTGTGACTGGAAAAGGTGAAAAAATTTTATATCTCTTCTACATCAAAGTATCATTTTCATTTTCATGTTTCTGGTTTTTGGACACTATTCATAATGACTTCTACCCTACACTAGAAGCAAAAATGTAGCATACCATGAAATTGCAAAGATCACAGAAGACTTCAGAGCTTTTATAAAAAGCTGGGGAAAATCCTCCCCTGTTCCAAGCAAGAGGAATCAGAAAAGACGAGAACTCTCTGATTTTATATTATGTTATAAAGCCAGACAATTGGGGTTTAGGATATGCAGGCTGCCTTTCAGACAGTATGGCTGCTTTCCAGAAAGGCAGATGGGCAGGATGAAGCCTCATCACTTTAGAAGATGACCAGCTGTATGGACTAAGAAGACATTGGACAACCAGCACAAGGCACAATTCCAAGAAGCTAACCCAAAACCCAATGTCTATTCAAAGTGACAGAGACTTGACAATGGGTGAAGATGTGAAAAGACCAAACCGTCAAGCAAACTTTGAGATGCTCATGTACAGGACCTGAAACTGTTACAGCATGTGGACGGGAGAAACAGAGGTGTGAAAGTCACACAGGTACTGAGAAACCTCAGGGGGGCTGGCAGCAGTGCGGGTGGATGGAATGAGGTGGTGCTTTGTGTTAGCAAGAAGCAGAGGGTAGAGAAATGAAATGTCATGGCAGGGACAAAAGAGTGTTTTGGTAAAAACCACTGCCAGGAGGGATGGCTGAAGAGAGAAAGAAAGTCTCACTAGCCTGCTCTGTGCCCCCAGCTCCAGCCTAATCACGATTAGTCTCTATACAGTTATCAAATGCGTATTCATTAATGGGAATTATGGGAGACTTTAATGTCTCAAAAATAGATCAAAATATAATTACTGCTTATGTTGGGTCAGATGTTTTAGGTGATGGATATCTTCACAAAAGTAAGTATAAGACCATTTTAGACCTAGCTCCTGCATGGGCTTAAATGTAATAAAATTTGAATAAAATGCAATCGTGAGCTGACTTTTCTCACTTTAAATTTCAAAATGGATAAAAGTAGGTCTAGATGAAGGTTCGGAAGCTGAGAAAGGCAAACTTTGAAATCTAAGTAAATGAATTATTGAATCTGACTAAGCAGTTCTGGGATCTGAGTGCAGAGAAGGCATAGGTACTTAAAATTCAAAATTCAAAAGGGAGAGAAAGCAATGAGAAGAGGTATGTTTGAGTGGTTACAAACTGCAAAAAGAAAGTAAGAATGGCCAAAAACCTACCTCACATAGGAAATTAAAATTAAGAATAGTAAATGAGACTTAAGCCACAGAAACCAAGGGGAATAAAGAGAAAATGAGGACATATGCACACTTGGCGCAAAAATAGATCGAAAGATACTGATCACCAAGACTGAAAATCTTACTTCCCTCAGTTAACATCAGCAACAACGTGCTATCAAGGGCATTAACAGGACTCACAGTGTAAACGAAGGTAGGGGACGAGGCATGACATCATCTGAGGTGAAGCCACTGTCTAGCCTGATTCAAGTGGAAAATGAAAATCTCATTTCTTCCTAGACCATTAACAGCGCTGGCACACAGAACAACAAATCAAGTAGGGACAATGTATAACAATTATGCAAATCAGGGATAGTACCCATAATGGGACGGTAACAAATATAACACTTCAGTCCAGGAGAGGGTGAATAATGATCTAGACAAGTGTAGGCCTGTTAATTTGACACCAAAGTTTTGGAACAAGTATACACAAAGACAGGGATGTAGGGAGAAATGTACGAATTACAAGGTAATTTAGCATCAATTCTTGGTAGGACCAGTGCTCCCTTACACAAGAGACATACATGAACTAAATCCATATCATTTTCCACGAGCTTCTGATAAATTAGCCATGGATTTGGGCTTTGGAGCTGGAAGTAAATAAAGGGAGTCTACAGCGGTTCACACTGAAGAGGTAATTACCAGAAGAGGAGAGATTACCTATGGTGATGCCCAGAGACAGTTCTGGAACCACCGCTGCAACAGAAGCACAGACTCATGCAGAAATGCAGGCTGGAAGGGACCTCTGGAGATCCAAGCTCCTGTTTAGAGCAGAGCTGACTTAGATCTGTTCAGTGTGGACACGGTGGCCAAATACTAAAAATCAGGTATGAGCTTGACGATTTTCAGATGACACAAAACTGGGAAGTACTACAAAGCCTGACAGAAGAATTGGATAACGCTGTTGATTGAAATGGTTCAGATGAGGGGACATTTGAGAACTCAAAGCAGAGTCATGTCCTTAGAGATTCTCAACAAAAGCTAACTTTTTTGTGCTTGCTATAAAACAAGGGGTTCAGGAGTTAGGAAATAAAAATACATGAACTGTTGGCATAAGGAGGGTGGAAAATGTTTTAAGTGTTTATAGGATGCATATGGCTGCTCATTTTTTTCCGATAGGAATTCCGAAACTGGATGGGTCAGCCCCAACACTCATTTGAGGCATGTTGCACCTTTCTGCCACTTGTGTTCATAATTACGTTAGGAAGAAATGTTTATGTGACAGAATGAATGTATTTCCTGGGTAAATATCAAGGAGAAACAGCAGCTGGGTAAGCTGGGAGATGATAGGCTGTAATGATGGCTGAAGGTGGATCATTAGCTGGAAATTAGTAGAAACTTTCCATTTCGAGAGTAAAGTGCAGCATGGGTATCAAGTCAGCATTCACCTAAAAACCAGTGGCCAACTCATTATAACCCACACAGGCAAGCAGAGGACAAGCCGTAACAGTGGCAAACAAGTTGGGGTCAAGTCACAGAGAAGTGCCTGCAGGTGGTCGCAGACAAGGCCAGGATAGTAACATCCTGTCAGTCAAGTACATGGATATTCTTGCACTGTAGTCTTCATTACTGTGGCTAAAACATTTTTATGAGTTCCTATTTTAGGGAACCTGACAGTAAACCTGCTATCATTGTGTCTTGTGGAGTATAGACGGTTTGGTTTGCCCCATCCATCTGCATCCTTCTGCCCCATCTGCATTGTGTGGAGCAATTAGTGGCTTTGTTACGTAGAAAAGTCCTGTGGCTAAGCAGTCATCTCCGATACACAGGATAGAATCACAGAATCGCAGAATGCTTTGGGTTGGAGGGGAGATTTAGAGGCCAACTAGCTCAATCCCCCTGCAGTGAGCAGAGACATCTTCAACTAGATCAGGTTGCTCAGAGCCCCGTCCAACCTGACCTTGAATGTTTCCAGGGATGGGGCCTCCACTACCTCTCTGAGCAACCTGTGCCAGTGTTTCACCACCCTACAGATGCAAAGTTACGGCCAGGGAAGCAGAACTATTGGTGAAGCTGCTGACAAGGATGGTATAAAAAATATTGGTATTGATATGGGAGCATTTTCTGAAATTTTAAAAATCCATCATCCCAGTAAAACTACTACTGGACCTGCTATGCTTAACCTATAGGCCTGGAGAAAATGACTTCCCATCTTCAGTTACATCTGGGGTCAGGAAGCAGGAGTGAATATTTGAGTGAAAATGCTCACAATAATAGAGAGGCATTTTATTCACTAGGAAGAGGTACAAGGTGGTCAAGTCATTATCAAGTATTTAATGTAAAAAATGCTTTACATAGAGGTAAATGGGTAAAAATGGGAAAAATATCTTTTAAAGTACCAAGATTATAAAATTCTTTCCATTAACTGGATCCAGCATATGTTCCTTGTTCTACACAATCTATCAGATTCTAAGGAAGATTTCTTCTAAAGCTAATAAAACCATTTTTGAAATATTCACTCTTCGCTCATTTGCATTTGCTTACAGATAATTGTGTCTACTGTAAAGATACCAAAGCAGTAATTATTTAAATTAGTTTGATAGATGTTTAGTAATGCGTTGATTAAAATATCAATTTTGGATACCAGTAAGTTTGTGAAAAGTGTTTCAATGATAATAATTTTTTTTCAATAAAAAGTTTCATTTTGCACAAACGATTTTGAATGAACCGTGCTTTTCATATAAAAATTTCAGATACTCACTCAAACAATTGAACTGGTGCAGAACTGAGGTCAATATGGTGACCAAAATGCATCATTATAAGGTAGGAAAAGGGCACATCTCTGTCAAATGAAATATGGATGAATCCACCTCCACAACAGAATGATTTTACTATGTGGGTGATGCCCAAGTAGGTCCAGCTTGCCTGGAAAATTGTCCTGTAGGATTGACAAACCTTTGGTGAGGAATGAAGCTGAAGATCATTGGCAAGAGGCAGTGCCTACTTAACAAATCCATATGAACAACCAAGCTCGAAGCCAGACCCAGGGTTCCTCGTTTCAGCCTACAAGGTAGCAATAAGTCCTGGAATCATAGGGAAGGTATTTGTGGGGGTCCCTAGTCCTTTCCTCCACCTCTGCACATGAGGAATTTCACATTTATCACTCATGATAAAAATTTTTCTAATCTGTACTTCAGAATATTCCACAATCCTTCTGGTGACTCTGGCCTAAATGTTGTCATACAAATTAAACTCAGAAGTTTCTAGCCTATTTGTAATGGATGTGGAAGCGACACTGTTCCCTCATTCTTTTGATATGTCCCCTAAATCAGCAATTCCTCCAGACAAGCACCTCAAATCCATTTGTTCCCTCAGAGACGGCTATCCAATTTGTCTACCTCTTTCTCAAAATGTAGTTCTTGAATTCCCACTGTGATCCTGCCCATTCTGAGTACAACAAAATGATTACTCCAGATGCTTAACGAATGGCAAATATGTATAAAAATAGGCATTATATTTCTGTTTTCTCTTTCAACAGCAATGTATTATGCCTGACTAATGCTCACCTTGTGACCCACAATAGCCTCCCAGATCCTCTTCTACAGTAGTATTGCCAAGTCAGAATTTCCTGCCCAGTACTCACTGGAATTTATTTTACATGTAAGGAACAGCATGTTTCATTGGTGTGTATCTACTTGTACTGAATTTCTTCAGTGCTTTTCTCCATATTGTCAGGATTATGCTGAATTTTAAATTTTTGTCCTTGTGACTGTCCACCCTCAAATGGAGTGGACCGAGGAAGAAGATATAGTGAAATTTGTTAGATGAAAATAGCAGCAGCAAGAAATCCTCATTTGCAAGATGTAAGGTGTTGGTGGGAATTTTGAACCGCAGTTGTTAAAATTGGCATCCAGATGTAGAGTTGGTCTTCAGGTCAAAACAGTAAAATTTGTAGTTCAGAAAGGTTGTGAATGACTAACCATGACTAACCCTCTCCTTCTGCCTGGCAATCACTTCCATGTAGAGAAGACATGAGACGCATTAGCAGTGAACTTGGAAGGAATCTATTAGATGTGGATCTGGACAGAAAAATAGAATTTCTGTCTTTTCTCAGTAAAACTGTGCTTCTGAGACAATAAATTTATGAGGGAATAGCAACAGTAAAGGTGACGTAGGTGTCTGCTTCACTAATGAGCAACATCACTAATTGTGCCACCACCAGGAACCCAGGCAAGACTGCACCACATCTTCGCCGTAGACTTAGTTTAAGTATCAAGCCTCAAATCCTTAAAAAATGAACCAAAAAAACCCACCCTGGAATGAAAATATTTTGAGCTCAGTAAAAGCGCTTTTGCTAACAAGACTTCATTTAATTAGCAAATCTGTGAGTAGGGCTGATCTGCTATGAGAAAATCCCGTTTGGCCCTCGCTGTGCTGATACTTGCTGTTGGGTGGGAACACACAGAAAGTGAAGCAAACCCACAGCCAAGCTGCAATAATTGCTGGGAACTGTCTGAAAAATATTCTCTGCTGAATTTCATTTCCTTGTCTTTTTCTCAGGCAGCAATCCACACCAGTTTTTGAGTGAAGGCTGAGTAATGTTCCACTGTATGATCCCCAACAACCAGTACATTCAGTGTGTCTTTCCTTGCACAACCAAAAGCAAACTTGTTGCATGCAGTTTGCACCAATAGTGTCACTGGAGGAATGGAGGGGAACAGATGGGTGCCAAAATGAAAATAATCAGCAAATGCAGCCACAGCAGAGGCACGTCTTCTCAGCAAAGCCATTCACGTTGTCACCGGTTCATCTCTAACCATGAGAAATTTCTCTGCCAAAAAGAGGCCTGTCCCAGCGGCTCATATCGACACAGTCCCAAATACAGCAGTGTGAAATGCGAGTGCTACGCCGTCATTGCAAAGGGCATCATGGAAAGCAACAAGAGAAAAATCACTAATGGGTGTCTTAGAGAACAACTGCCTCTGAGGTTTTTTTTCTAGTGAACAATGTATACCCCAAAAGCATTGGTGTAGATACTCATGTGACTAAATGCATCATCTTTTTTATTTTGGTGGCTGTTTGAAAGAGGCAAACAGATTTTAATGGGCTTATTATCACAGCTAAGGAGAGGAAAGAAGGTACAGCTGCTAATGTTGGAACAGACAACATATTTCATCTTGACCTTCAGCCCCTTCACCCCTCCACCCTCTGTGCCTGGAAAAAATCCCCACCCCATTGTGCTATGGTGTGAATCAGCACCTTTCTCTGGAGCTCTCCAATTAAGATTCAGCAGTGCTTGGAGAGCAGCAGTCGGCCCACACTGGACTAATTAATTTTTCCTGCCTGAGTAATTACAGTCCAGAGGTGACCATGAAAGCCAAGCAAATCAATTTGTGTTTTACTGAGATCCTCATCAGTCACGGAGCACTAACCAAGAAGAAAAAAAATGACCAGAGACAGAGCTGGCCCCTGAACAACAAGCAACAAAGGTTGCTCTAAAACTGCTAAACTTCTGTGCTGGAGATAGCAAACACAGTTCACAAAATCCTTCTTTTTTTTTTTTTTTTTTTGACCCAATCAGTCTGTTGCCACAGTCACACTCTTGAGAATTTAAATTTCACCTCCTTCACTGGCACTCACATCCCATGCAACTGATTCATATTCTAGCCAAAACCACTTCAAAGCTCAGTTTATAAAGACAAGCATGATCGTTTTGCAAATGTCTCGGCAAGTGTTGGGAGTGACTTTCCCACTTTCCAAACAGAGGCAATCTGCTGCTCTGCTGAACCAGTGCATTGCTGTCAGCAGCTCAACCTATTTTCCAGGAAAAACTTCTCCAAATGTGCCAGGGATCCAAGCAGACAACTGTCTCCACACACCACTTGTTGATACACTCCTGAAATGTCTCAGACTTAACAGAGAGCACGCCAGAGAAATACTGTCTCCTGAAATCCAAAGTTTTCTTTCTTCCCCATCTAATTTCTCTGTGGAGCTCATGAAATCCTAGATGAACAAGCAAGTTTTTGGCTGGTGGTATGACAGAGAAGATTAACTTTTTCCTACACAGCAAAGAACTGGGAAACATGGTTGTCCCAGAAGAGGGAGTAAGGATCTGTGGATGGGAACTGTCTCACTTGGAAGGGTGCAGGTTCAATGGATCTCACTGCAGAAGTGCCACGGCATTATGTCCAGCTAGAAGTGATTCTTCTGCCCACTTCAAAACAGGTGGAGCAGTCCAATGGGATGTGTGTGTCCCATAGCCACTAATAAGCATGCATCTGATCTGAGTTTTGGTGGCTAATGGTGGTAAGGACCATCCTGCTAGCATCACATGTTTGAGCTTTCCTGAAGTCAGTCTCAGCATGCCTCACCTCGTAATGGAGTCAAGGACAGTCACTGCAGAAGTCAGATGTTCCAGCTCTTCTCCAACAGATGCAGCAGCACCAGAAAACATAGAAGCAACATCCTGCGTACCACCTTCTTCATCCTGAAACACCCATATACCAGTGTATACAGACCGTCCACTGGACATTCTTGAAAAAAAATTACTAGGAGGAGCCATGGAGACCTCTGAGGAGCACAGGGTCTCTGACCAGTCACACATGTGCCCATGCTTCAGCCTACAACCTGTGCCAGAACCAAGTGCAACCCTAGAGCACAGAGAGCACGGTGAGGGTAGTCCAAGGCACATCACAGAGAGCACAAATACAGAGCGGAGTTCAGGGAGCCACTCTTTACACTGGAGAAGATGTGGGTCTACCTGGCTGCAGAGATTTCTTTATCGTTCCAGGCAGGACTGCAAGCTGACAGGAGCTGGGACGTAGCCCAGACAACACTCATGTTGTTGTGATGTTGTTGTCTCTGAACGAATGTTACTGTCACTGAATGAGGGTTTGTTTGCACATATTATGACCTAGAAGTTATTGTAGAAATTTAGAAATGTGTTATCTGTAAGCAATCGCACTGTCTCTTCATACGTAAACAAGAACACTCAGAGTAGGGAGAATGAGTTGGACTACCGCAAGAAAGCTGTAGACTTCCCAGTCAGAACACCTGTGACAGAAAGATGTGGATGACTTTGCAAGCAGCTGAATAGAAAACACTATTTCTAGTGCAGTGGCTAAGGCATATTCACTGGGTCTGGAGTGTACTGTTAGTAAGTTAAAGAAGATCTGATTGGAAAAATGGGTCACAGGCTACAGAGACAGAAAGGTTAGAGAAACCACCAGGTCTGGGTATCTGAGAAGGATTGCATCTGAAGATGTGATGAAATGGTAAATTGGGCACAAATGTGGCATTATTAAGTCTTCAGGGACAAAGAGGTGGTCAACCAAATGGGAGTCGAATTGTTAGAAGTGAGTGGTAGGACAAGGAGATGCTCTGTCACACCAGGTCTTACTATCCCTGTCTAGGATTAGGCAAGGGAAACTTTTTATGATCTAATAAAAGCCTTTGGCTGTCATAGGGGGTAGTGTGACTCCCCACCTGCAGTGCAGTGAAATCACCCCAACTGAATCACCTAACCAGCAGTTTTTGTTTACTGTCCCTTGTTATGGCGCATAACACCACTGAAAATTTGGGCTCCGTTCTCCTTGTGACTGCCTGCAAGTAGCTGCAGCTACTATTAGACCATTTTCGTCACCAACTGCTGGCCTCTCTCCTCTCTCCCTATTCCTCTTGAAGCAGAAGAAAGGGTCAAAATAAGTTGTGTTTGTCCTCACCAGCACTGACCAGAGAGGAAACTACTTTCCCTTAATCCGCTTGCCACAATCCTCCTAATGTTGCCCAGGACACGGTTTGCCTTATCTGCAATAAGAGCAAGCTCTTGGCAGACGTTCAACCTCACATCCACCATTTCCTCCAGCAGGACCTGTGACTTTTCAATAAGACTGAAAGCATCCAGTGCTGTCAGAAAGGGGATCTGGGCTGATTCAGACTGACTCTGGGATGTTACAGTGCATGGATAGACCTGAGCAAGTGGAGAAGTCTAGTCAAGTGCATCTCACTAAACTCTTCTCTTTAAAAGATATCTGTATGCTTATGAACACTTGCACATCTGTATACATACGCATGAGCATGTGTGCATGAGTCCATGATGATGTGGGGATAAGTCTCACTCCCAGTCACTTGCTGCAAGGGCAGATGGTTGTCTCTATAAGTTAGTTCAAGACTTCGAGTCTCTTCAGAAGGATGCATTAGCTACATTTTATTCAAACAGGAAACTGAGTGGGTTTGGAGTTGTTGCACACACAGCACAATGTGATTGTTGCCAAGAGCTTTCCAGGATGCTCTGGTCATGTACACAATCCTGCTGCCAGCCATTTCAGTCAGGACTCATAAAAAGTCAGTGGCAGGGGTCTCAAAGCCAGGATCAGCCAGGAGGAGAACACAATGGAGTGAGAAGAGCCCTTCTGGCCCACCATTGACCTCCACATCACCTTGTTGAACAGGTGTTCCGCAGTGGGGCAACGTTACCCTGATAGATAACATTGGTTAAAACCACCATGCTACACTCTGAACACAGACTGATTCACGGAGAAAATGCCATTCTCTATTGAGGAGTCTCCTGAGGTTTGTTTGACTTTTCTGCCCCTGAGGTCCCATAACCGTGCTAAGGAAAAGCTGTGTGATGATCAAGGTGGCCATCAGTTGTTCTCTGCCCAGTAGCTGAGTGACCTGATGCTCCATTTAAGTCCATGCCCCATCATCCAGAGAAGCGTTGTACTACAAAATGCTGTTCTTCTTAACTGCAGAGAAGTTGGTGTTTGTTTTTGTTTTGTTTTGTTCTTTTCCCCATGCACAGAAGCTGGTTAGGTTCTTCTTGGCCACCCAAAATGATGGCCCTTTTCCAGAATGGATGTTTCTTGCCAACAGATTTATTTTTAGACTTAATTTCCTTTCTCTTCTTCCAGATGAGTGTGCTTTGAAGAAACACTTCATTTGGAAAGGCCCAAGTCCTGAGTTCAGCAAGAACTTGTGGAGAAGGATGAAATTGTTGGGATTTTTTGCTTTGCTCTTTCTCCATGTTTCCTTTCCATCATTCCTCCTGCTGTCAAGTGAAAGACCTTGTTTTTTTGACTCTACCAACCTCAGCGAAGCGGAGACTGAAGGGACCCTGAGGCACTATTACCGCAATGAATGGCGCGCCAAGAGCTTTTTGTCCTTCAGTGTAAGCAGCTCGCAGCATGGCAAACCCACTCTATTGGGTCATAGAGCTTAATAAAAACACAACAAATAATTTATCAACATGGTGGTTTGAAAGCCCATGTTGGTGACAATTACCAAATTTGCATCCCAGAGTAATTATCTTTTGCTATAAGATAAAAACCTCCCGAAAATTCTCCCGCCCCTCGCGCAATGGCGCCAAGAAGATGATTTCTCTTGACGCACTGAACTTTTGAACCCGATGAAAAAATCTTTTTTTTAGTTATACAAGAGAGTCATTGAAAGTTCAATGCCCTTTCTCACATTTGCACCACCAAAGGGACATAAGGAAAAACATCAAGTGTAATATCCGTCAATGTTAGTGAGGCATTCAGAATACATCACCGATGCATAAATAACCCAAATGAAACTCCAGTGGCAGGAGGAGGTTCTGGAAGCACGGAGATACACAACAATATTTAATTATAAATTGCATCAAAATGTTTGTCTTTACTCATCAAAGGACTTCTCACAATCATTCCTTTGGTTCAGATGTGAGCCTGAAATCCTGGGTGCCCCCATCCAAAAGCTCTGGATTTTTCTTGGTTCACTGGCTCTTTTTCCTGCCAAAGCTCATAAAAATCCAGACACCAATTTACTTAACACGAGGGGTGTGAAATCCCCACTTAGGGAAGATGAAGTTAATTGGAAAAGAAAAAAATCACAAATCCAGGCCACTGAGCAGTTTGAATTGGCGAGCTCTCCTGTGACCTTGATTTATTGAATTTTTATTTTCCTGAAATATTTTTCCCAATATAAGTTGGATGGAGGAATCTCTCCACTGGAATCACCAAGCATTGGCCTGTCTTGTCCTTTAAAGAGAGCAGCGGGTGTGTACACTTTGTGTAAGGCGAATACTGATGAAAAAACCCTTCTGACAGGACTAGCAAAAGAAAGCAGGCACCCAACTTGCACAGGTAGTTCATCCCATGGAACCCAGGGCTGCCGAGTGCCTGGTCCTACAAGTGCTTATGCAAATAAAATTATCTGGAGCACTTCCATTTCTATAAGCAGAAATTTGG
Organism: Opisthocomus hoazin; assembly: GCF_030867145.1. Taxonomy (NCBI): domain Eukaryota; kingdom Metazoa; phylum Chordata; class Aves; order Opisthocomiformes; family Opisthocomidae; genus Opisthocomus; species Opisthocomus hoazin. Next base: position 16,968,337 of record NC_134429.1, on the reverse strand, counting down.
TCAGGGATGACCCGCAACAACCACTATGATGAAGGTCAGGCAACACAGTCACACAGTTGTCTGCTGGTGGGAGACTCTCTGAAGACTCGCAGATGACAATGCTGCAGCGATATAGCCCACAAGGACATAGACACCCTAGCCTGGCAGCAATCCCAGTCACCAGAGACAATGCCAGTGAGGCTGAAGAAAGCACAGGAGGATGTAGACCATGGACTGGTCTTGCACTAAGGAAGAGATGATCTTGACAACCTCAAGTGAAAAACAGACTGTGGGAGATGTTACTTTGAAGAAAACTAAAGATTTCCCAGTCTGCAGTCCCTAGAAAGGCTCTTATATTCCATTCTAATGTAAGTCCATTAATTAAAGTAAGGCACTGTCACACGAAGCTCGAAGAAAGCTAAACTGGTGAGGAATTCCTTCACTACTACTATTTACTCACTGCATAATATTGCCAACAAATAACTTCCACTGTTGCTCATGAAGATGCATGTTACTTCTTTGTACATCAACTTTCTTCATGTTAACCTGTGTGCAAATACGGGTGGAGAGAAAAGAGACTGTCACAGTGGGTGAAAGCTCCCGTTGGTGCTAACATACGCCTTGTTGTCAGACCCAACTCTAAGTGTCGTCAAAATCTAACTAGATGGTAGAGGAACAGAAAAGACAACATGACTGCAGAAATCTTACCCACGAGGTATGTCTGTCCCACTCTCAGTGAGTCAACAAGCATTTTTATGGCTTTTGATGGGACAGTATCTGTAAAGGAGGCAGAAAACAGGTAGGGGCACTACTGCCTACAGGAGTATCAACGTGTTGATTGGAGGATGTGATCAGAAATAACATTGGGTCATTACGAGACTCTCTGTAGCCTGAGCATTGAGTCAGTAATGCTGGACCAGGCAGCTATTACAATAATCTGCAAATAGCATGTCCACAAAACCAGCCTGTGATATCCAGCTGACATTCAGAGAATCATGATAATGATAGATAATGAAAAAGAGGGAATTATGAGAACATACAAATGCAGGAGAAAGAAAACTGAGGCTTACTGTGAAAAACTACAAATTATTTGAGAATTATTTGACAGAAACTCAACAAGCAAGGTAGTCAAATGGAGATGCTGTACTTAAAGAGTCTGAGATAGGGATACATGGCACATGACAGGGGAGAGGGCAGGGACTGAGATCATTGAATAAACTTAGTATTGTTCTACGGTATAAACAGCAAGGGTGACAAAGATATCTTACAGTATTACACCTGATTGCAAGTGGCAAAAAAACTGAGCAGCAGATTTCCAAGACAGGAAAACCAGTTCATTTCTGAGCGATATAGAATGAGACACCTTTTTCGGATGTTTTGAAAAGTTGCAGAGTTTAAGCCAGGGAGGAAATAAATTCAGAGCAGTACCTCCTCCAGCCACCAAGTCAGCAGGAAAGAACAGGAGAAAAAGTATACAAATAATAATTTTCTGTCTTCAGGTATTTTAGACATCTTGTGTTTATTGAAAACTAATAGCAAATGCAAACTTTCTTTCCACGTACCAGTGAAACACATGAATAAAGTTTACATCTCTCCAGTGAAAGAAAGTAATTATTGATTAATCTTCCTTCTCTTACCCCCCACCTCTCCCCCCCCAGTAAATACTGAAAAAAGATATTTCAACCAGTACCAAAGCAGTTTTTAATCTTGGTTCACCCTCCCATTTTCACTCTACTAGACTGTGCTGTCCATACGTATTTATTGTCATGGTACAGCTCATGGAGACTTGCTGTTGTTACCAGGTTTCTGAGCATGTTTTATCTGTAATAATCCATTGCAATTTCCTAAAACATACCTGGATTTCTGTTCTTCTCTATAAATTCACATTGCTTTTTTTGTAATCATAGTTTTATCCCTTGTCTTCCTCCAACAGTCGCTCACAGCTGCTAGACATTGGGCGTACTGTTACTGAGTGCTAATTGCCAGTGGAGAAGAACAACTATATACACACATCTACAAGCATACACTATACATATATGTGCATATTTGTTGCTAACAGCAAATTTGCAAAGAAGTAAGAGTTCAGGAACAATGGAAATGAGTAAAAATGCATGTTGTGTTTGGCAAATATTTTTAACCAGAAAGAATGGGATTTTTTTGAAGTTTCAGCGTTTCTCCTAAGACCCTTGCAGAGAGAATCATCTGCCTAAACAGTCAGACTGTTTACTTGTAACATTTTCAAAATGAAACAATCCTACCTTTGGTTCAGAACAATATATGTAAACATTTACATGTGTAAAACAAAAAGAAGAAATGACATTTGGAGAGCCTGTGGAAACAAAAAAGAAGCAAAAAGCATCATTTCCGGTCTCAGGAAATTCCTCAGGCATCTTGTGTTTGTGTGGTTTTTTTTATTTAATGAAAACAACAAAACACCACAAAATCTCATTTTGATTTGAGCATACTGCCCTCTTTCCTTGGTTTGGTGAATTAACAATTGATTATTCAGCTTCTGCTGTAAGACTGCTGACACTGCTTTTATTTACCTCCCTGCAGATCTTCCCATTCAGAGCACTCACAGCTCCATAACTTCTCATGAATAATGTACTAACTAGCATAAATGTGACACTTTCATATATGTGTCCTGATATGATTAATCGAGACCCACAACACGCTATGATCTATGTTATCGCTTCCTGGCAGTTTATGTATATTAGATTGACCCGAAATACACTTTTAATTGATTTTTATCAACAAATCCAAAGAGCTGCAGTTTGATTTTTTACTGTGCTTGTAGTCAGCCTGGATCCTTACTTAATTGCGCTGCATTTTGTACTTTGATGAATTTCTCCATCAAGATCACAACAAAGCACATCCTGTACATATTAAAATGTTAAACAAAACATGGCATAAAGGAATAAGCGTGCGAAATGCAAACTTGCACTGCTTAAAGTCTTATTGAAATAGATGTACATCAACAATGACAAAAATGTTTGATAGATCAGGAAAAAAAAAATCCAGCACTGAGAACTGTGAAACAGCTTGGATATGAATTAAAAAAAAATAGTCCCAATTCAGCACTATTTATCAGTGAAAGTCTGGAAGGAAGAGGGTTACTGTACCACTGTAAGTCTTTATGTGAGTCTTTCTAAAGAAAGATGCATTTCTTCTTCTGACCTGTGGCAAAGGAAGTTGAAGGCTCAGAGGCTCTGGCTGGACATTTTGAAAAGCTCCTTTTTCAGGAGGGTCATGCAGCCCTGGTACAGGCCACCAGGGAGGTGGAGGATGTGCACCATTTGGGTTTCCAAGACTCATCTAGGCAAAACCTTGGTTGCCCTGATCTAATGTGGGGACAGTTCTGCTGTGAGTGGGAGGCTGGACCAGAGACACCAGAGTTTCCTTCCACCATCTCCACTGAGATCTCTAAATAACAGAATGGCTTGGAAGATGAGGGGACAGCAGAGCAAAGATCCACCTCACTTGCTGTATGACTTTCCACTGAAGGTTTCTTCCGCTTATCTATCACTCTAGGCAGCCCAAGAACGTGTGCATAGCAAGACACATTATCTGACATAGTCTCATCATTGCTGTATGTACAGAAAGCACCACATCCAGGGTCCTTTCAGTATTGCCTCAGAAACACACTTAGGCAACCTTGGGCCTCTTGACAGCATCCTTGATGGGGGACCATTCCTTTTGAGTCCAGCATCAACTCAGTCCTTGGTCCCCACTCCTATTCCAGCATTTCTCACAATACTGTGATGCCTGGGAACATATGGGAATCTGCATTGCAAATGCTCCTGGGCAGACGTGAAGAGTCAAAGCTTTCATCATGTTCAGCTACTAAAAGTGCATCAGAAAGGAGTTGTGGATCCCAAAGCTACTGCAGGGTGTAAAATAGGAAATATAAGCATGCGCTCGATCCTGCAGATGAGTGCAAACCATAGCAGTGAAATAGGGTGAGCTCTCAGTGGAACTGGCCCAACAACAAGCTAGGATGTTCATTGTATTTGGTTTGGCTACTAAATGTCCTGACAACAGTTCTATAAAGGATAAAAAAGCTTTGATGAGAACAACAAAGGCCCTCACTTACTTCTCTTGGTGGCAGAAGTATGAATAAAGCTCATAAGCACTGGATAAACAAAGTGGAACAGACCCAGAGGTAAGTGGAGAAAACATGAAAAAATGAGGCAAAAATGTGTCTAAACTGTGAAAAGTAAATAAAGAAATATAGAAGAGGGGAGATAAATATGCAGAGATGGAACAGTGCAGACAATGGATAAAACGCCTTAAGAAAAGTGCCTCACAATGGCCTTGTATCTAGTAATCATAGAAAGATCAACCATTATGCAGAAGTCTCCAGACCAGAAAAAAAAAACAAGGAAAGAAAGCATGATACCTGGGATACAAGCAGTGGCTTAAAATATCAGATTTTATACATTTATGACACTAGCACAATTCCAAAATGGCAGAATTTTATTTATTTTCTTAGAGCTCTGACTAGTACCAGATAAGGGAAAAACCTGGCAGAGGCACACAAACAAACAGGAAATTGAATGGGAAGTAGACATCCACGCTTCTGCGAATGAGCAGAGCTACAAAGACTTCAGCCGCATTGTGCCAAGGGAGAGAGCAAACCCAGAGCTGAGTGAAGAGAAATTAAAATTTCATGCAGGCTCTGAGGCAGTGTAAGACACAAACATCCCAGACAGGATATTCATCAGCCAAACAACACAGGAATCATCGCTTTCAGCAATGAACTAAAGGAATCCTGATATGAAATCAGAGAGAAATAATCCATACAAAGCCTCAGGAGTGAAACGAGTAAGCAAACACAAACTATTCAGAGCAGACAGTATGGTACATCTGCTAGCAAGAGAGAAATCCTTTCGATAACCCAGCACTGGAGATTTTGTTGCAGCTTCAGAGCTAGCGGATTCAGTGTGTGCTGAGCTTCAGGTGCAAGTGACCTCCCGTGCACTTTCTTGTGCACAGTGAAGACACGACCCTGAACGAGGCTGTGAAGACCTTGACCTAGCAGAAACTGATATTGCAGAAAGCATCAACCAAATCAGTTGTGGCATGGGAGTAAGGAAGCCCACCAAGTACCATGTCTGTGAACTTTTCAGGGAACCATACCTCAGACTATCACAAATATTAAGGTGTGCTGAGGATTCGTTACTAGCATTGCAGATAAAAGCAGACAGATCACCAGATCCTGATGTCTGGAAAGAGAAGTTCGGTTGGGGGTACAGGGAAACTATTCTGAAGTTGAAGGCTGTCCTTCAAGGTGGACTTGATTATGAAAGGTAAAACCAAATCCACAAATGGGTCCCTGGATATCAAGCTTCACACCTGGTAGAGAAGCTGAACTGCAGCCTTACTTACGAGACAGGAGGGAGTTCAAAGCTGTGCATCTTGTGACTCCGGCCTATCAAGTATGAAGGCATTTAGCATACAGGTGATGCTGTCAAACTGCCCCCAGAAGTGTGCACACCAAGGGACGTGAGGCAAGTTGATGGGTTTTGAGCTGTGCTGCAGCTCCTGTGCAGTCCAGCAAATCACGGAGATATCTGCAGCCTCTAGGGCAGAAGTGTAGGTGCTTATGCACAGTTTTAGAGATCATGATTTAGCCTATGGGGCCTGATCTCACGTGTGGGTCTCAACCAGATGGCATCTGCAGGGAGAGCTGAGACGTAGAGACAGATCTCACTCTAATGTCACTCTTTAGGTCTCTTGTCACTTTTGGAAATGGCAACCCTACACACCCATGAGGGATTCTGTTTCCCAGAAGTTTCCCATTGGTGTTTTTCCACTGATGCTCACCAAGTTACGCCTGACTCACATCAGTGTGATGGGAGAGATATCTAAACCAGTTAGCAACCAGTGGTGCGTCTCCACCGAGTGTAGCAGCGAAGCTTCCAGGGAGATTTTCGGCTGCTGTTTCCTTACCAGTCAGCTTTCAAAGCAGCAAGCAGACCAGTTACTTGGGGAATGGATCACAGAGGACAGAAACAGCATTATGCTGTAGACTTCCCTTCCTGGGACAGGAAAGCAAAAGCTTATAGCTTGGGAAGAGCAAGTTTTTCCATGAGACCTATCCAGCTGAGATTCCTTCTTAATGGTTTGCTCTGGAAGCAAGGAAGCAGAACGGAAGCAGACCAGGTAGGACCAGTTTCATATTTGGACAACAGCAACATTCGCCTCTCTTGTGCCAGATATTTTGCCTGTTGCTATATGAAAGACACGTTGCTCCTATTTATTACCAGCTTCGAGCACAAGTGCTCCACCCCACAGCGTATTCTTCAAAGTAGCACCTTTATCAAGTTTGTCAAGTGGTTACGGGCTCAGGAGCTTCCCTTAATGGTTTGCAGGTGCTTTATGTACACAGCGCAGATGGAAGAACCCAGGTGACCAGGGTCTCGCAGCAGTGGGCATTACAAAGGTAATTTTGGAGGGTGGGTGACCTGATGCAAAAAGTAGGGCTGGGAGGAAAAATGCGCTGAGAGGGCTCTTGTTACAGTAATTGGTCATGGCAGACCCAGGAGCAGACTAGTGCACCAACCTGGCAGCAATATTGCTGAAAATTTAGCTTACTTGGGAAGAATTTCAGGTGTCCCCAAAGAAGTTCCTGGGAGCTGATGCTGGTCTTATCATTTGTTCAACAGGTTTCCAACAGAGATTGGGTCTCAGCCCACACAGTGATAACACTCTTCCCTAACCAACCAGGCCAATGGGGTGGGAGTTGAGCTCTCCAGACAGGAAAGACAGTTAACGCCTGTGCTGCCTTGCCAAGACCCTCCGCTGTGCTTGTTCTGTATGTGGGCTGAGGGTCAGTGTCTGGGTGGGCAAGCATCAGCTGCACCCACTTCCATATGGCTCATAACTACTTGGTCGCTCTCCAGGATCCCGTTTTTTACGGTCCTCCTTCTCCTGTGGCTTGTGCCCCTTGCTGCTCATCAGTCCCGGGCTCTTGGGAAGAGCTGTCACTGCAGGAAATAAGGCTCTCTACCCAAGCACCTTTAGGGACTTTCCAGGGCCTGATGAAAAAGGGGCAAACTTGTGCCCTGTTTGGCTACCTTCAGATTTGTAGTGCCAGAAGGAACAATACTAATTAGCAGTCAAAGAAAAGACTTGCTAGGCTCATTGGTTTCAGTTGGATGCTTCCCATCAGTATTGCTCATTGACAAGACATTTTAGAACTGTTGTGCGTTGACCATGTGCAGAGAATGGATTTGGCAGGTTCAGGTCTCGACCCGAAGATTCAGATGTACATCCAGCTCCTGCTTTCCAAATGTACCTGTACAGAAGTCTCTTAATGACTACAGAAATATTTACCTCAGTTACGAACAAGCAAGCCTAAGATTCTCCTGACAAATGCATGCAGAAATTTTTTTTTTCCTTTGGAAAGGAAGTAGCAGGGTGACAGAATCAGACATCATAGATCTGTGATTATGAACTAAATTATTGATGTTCTTATTATGAGTCAAAATTTTTATTGCAGCAGAATGTTAGATTATGACAGCTAATGGTCTATACAGTCTATTTGCTATATTATTTATATCAATCATCTAAACTACACCTAGCTCTCTCAAATGTGCATGACTTCAAGGGTTGAAAGATTACTGCAGAGAAGAATTTGTGGATAGCAATTAAAATAAAAGCATCGACTTCATTTCCATAGAACCTGATCCATTCACTGATTTACAATGATCATTTACATATGTGATTTTCCTTTTTTTTTCACATGCAGGGCTGTCAAGGGAGCAGAATTCTTATAAAAAAAACAGCTATGATTTACGTTCAACGTGGGGTTCAAGCTGAATTGCCTTGAGTTCCCTCCTCCTGTTTACAATTGTTGGTCAATGCATCGAGCAGCTGAAATGTCATAGGACTAGGCTATCGCCTCTTGCTCCATGAATAATGAAGAACAAGTAAAATCATCACTGAAGTCATAAGTTCAAATACTCAAACATGTGCACATATAAATTTGTAGCATCTTTTCAACTAAAGAAAATCAGGGAGGATTATTGGGAAGGGCAAAAGTCAGACAAAGCACCTAGAAAAGAAAGCCACAAGCAAATGCTTTAAACTTTACAATTCACATTTATTTTGAAAAAATGTTTTGTTAAAAATACTCCTACAAAGGCATTGGAGCAGCGGGTTTCTGTTTCCTTTATAAATACATCTGATTTATTTCTTTCTTTATTTTTCTCAGTAACATCGAAAGACATCTGACGAAGCCAGGGGAAGCCCTGGTCTGAATGGAAGACACATCCCTGTGCAACAAGGACCTGCACACTATCTCCCCATTCACAATTAAAAAAATACAAATACTGTCATGAAAAGTGTTACATTGTCCACAGGGCCACGGCCAACATACAGGATGACGAAGAGTAGGAAACCAGGGCTGGGGATGGCCCTGGAGCCCAGTTGATGTATCCTTGGACTAGTGTTAGGGTGATGACAAGATGTAGCATTGACTAGACACACTTGTCTTTGGGCAGTTGAAGGATACACGTAATTTCCCCATTCTGTTCTGCCAGCTCCTTCCAAGGCCATGACAAGGAGGTGAGAACCCAGCGAGATCTCCTTTCCCTACAAACCTTCCCTATGACATAGGCAGCTCCTCCCCAGATCTTCCAGTGAAGGCTGGCGGCTTCACACCTTGCCATGTTTGAGGAGCCATATGAGCAAACCACAGTAATCCAACGCCCTGAGAGGCAAGAGGATCTGTTGCCGCAGTGGTCAACCACCCTCCTCCCCACTACATTACCGCCACTTCCCCATCTCACCTTTCAGACCTCAGCACAAGGCTTCCTTCCCTCCAGGACCTTCTTGCTCTCTCCCTCGCATTGCTGACCTGGGCCTTAGCCTCTGAGCTAGGAAAAGATCTTCCCTGCAAGGACTCTTAAAATGGAAACATGGACAGCTATGTTGGCTCTTCAGTTCCTCAGAAGCCCATTGATCTATGGTATCTGGGGCTGCAGAGGACAGTTTGACTATCTGTGCCCAGCCCACCCTGAATGCAGGTCTCTGAGCTCCTAATTGCAACTCACCTGTGTTCTGCACCCCACCACCTCTCAGACTACGGCTTGGTAAGTGAGTGGAGATCACAGCTTTACTTGGACAGTGCTTTGAAGCATCAGGCTCACTTCTGCAGCAGGAACTGCTACTGCTTGGCTCTGGCTTCAGCTGCGTGGACACTCCCACGAAACTTAAAATGGGGCCTCAAAGCACACCCTGGGCAGACTGAGTTCACAGCCCACCCAAAACAGACAGCATGGCAGGGAGTCACACAAGGCCGGCAAAGTCTTTCCAAAGCAGACCTGGGAATAGAAATCATGTCCTCAGACTGAACTGCGTGCTCCTTCACCTGTGGGCAGAAGGCAGGGTTGGACCCTTTTGCCTGAACTATTCCATGGGAAAATTGACCAAGGATCCTGACACACTTGCCCCGGATCCATACAACTTTCTACTTATCTACCCAGGAAGATCTGGGTTATGCGAGGTGGATGATGTTTCCAAGGAGGAAAGGGAGGAAGACAGACATTGCCCCCAAGGCAGAGGGGCAATTTTTCATGGGAAGAAACGTAGCTAAAACCAGGTTCCCTGCAGAGACATGCTGAGCCAGCTCCAGGGAAGGGAAACCTTGGCGATGGTCCAAACCCAAACAAACCATCCAGCCCTCCTATACTGTAGAAGGGACAGAGGGCAAAGAAACAATGCAGAGAATAGACAGCTGATGATGGAGGGCAAGCAATAAAAATGGAAAGGGTGCAAGGGTCTCAGGCTGAAAAGTGGATGGAGAAGTCACTGGAGGAGGGCATCCAACAAAATGCCCCCCGATGCAGGGGGTCTACGCTTGGACCCATGTGTGAAGGAACAGATGCAAACTCCCAGTCCCTGATTTCTCCCTCTCCAGCTCCATCAGGATGGCAAGGAGTGTGCTGTTATGTGTGGTCTTGGTTCGGGAGGGCCATTACAAAGAGGGCAGAAGAATCTGGATGATCTAGGAGAAGAACCACAGCATGGCACACTAGAGATGTGTGCACCAGGGACTGCTCTCCTTGCAGAAGGGACACATTTCAGGGCACCCATAAACTGCAGTTGTGTGAGAGTCCAACCTCCTGTTTAATCTCTCCAACTCCCTTACCCTCCAGGGACTCTTTCCTTCCACTCCTGCTCAAGCCAGGTTTCTCACTGCCTAGATCTTCTCACTGTTTGATGGGACAGGACCAGACTTGTCTGTCCACTCTGCACATGGCTGATCCTGGGTAGGGTGAGCTGGAGTGTCTCCCTGCCTTCCACTGTTGAACGGCTTGGAAGAAAACTCTGGAGCTTGAAGGCAAGATGGTCAGTGCTTCTGCTGGCCTGAGGGACCTAGCCACAACCTGACTGTGTGACCCTGAGCAAGTTCTTATGCCAGAAGCACCACAGTATTTTGGGAACTCCTGCAATTTGAACTTAGCTGTTTAAACAGGAATTGTACCTTCGCTTCTTTGTGGCTGTCAGGCTTTATTTCTCTGTACCTCAGTCCTGTGGAAAGCCTTGGCCTGCGTCTAGGACGTGCTTTACAGACTGTGAGGTGCTGAGGTATGGTGGCAATAGATGTAGTGGTCACTAGAAGCTGAGCTGACCAACATGAAACCCATAGCCCTGCAACTTGAATTCGTCACATGAGGGTTTTGCTGTCCTGCAATAAAGGCTGTGATTCTCATATGACCCCAAGTGCTCCTGGGATCATAAACCCGGGAGCTGGGATTTTCGGAGGAAAAAAGAACCATCAGAGAGCTTATAAAATCATCAGCTAGAAATACACTGGTCCTCTCCCTTCCAGCCCCCACTGGAGATCAAAGCCCAGAGGAGGCCAAGCCAGAAACACAAGTACAGCAAAAGTTGTGTCCCTTCCCCGGTCTCCTACAGCTTACAAGGGTCTGCAGGGAGCCATCACTGCACAGCCAGGGACCCCTTCTGCTCCAGACAGGCCCCTCTCCCGCGTTCCTGGGCTAGTCTGCAGAGGGAAACAAATCACTGCCCCTGCCAAATAGCTTTTCAATGATGCCATCAAGGTAGCCTAAGCAACAGAAGTTTTTTTTTTTTTGTCTGGATCTAAGTTGTCCCCAGGACATAAAGGACAAATTCAGCTCCAGAGCTGGGCCAGCACTCACAAATGAACGTCGCACTTAATACGTGCTTGTATCTTGTCCTGGAGTCTCCAACACTCAGTGCCTGCTCTGTGGTGCCTCTGGGATTTCACTGCGTACACCCAGCCCAGCCCTGAATCACTCTGTTGCACCAAGACCTCTTTGCCCATTTTACAAGCTTGTCCCAGGCTCCTTTCCTGCATTTTCATCCTCAAGGCAGCTCCCATGGGTCCACATGGACTCATGGTTAGACACCCAAGCGATCAGCAGCGACTGCTCATGCAGGCTGAGCCAGCTGCAGAGGGGCAACAATCTCACTGTTAGAAACCAAACCTTAGCAGAGGAACGAAAGAAGGGAAGGGACCTCTCCTTATCCCAGCAGCCCCCTCTGTGCATAAGACTCTCTGAATCATAAAAGAAGGATTGAGGCAAGGAGGAGAAGCTTCCACATCCAGAGCATGACAGGCCAAGAGAGCCTCCCTTTTTGGGCCATTACTGCGGTTTGTGGCACTGATGACGTGCGGCAGCCCTGAGCCCCAGGGATGCCCTGTGTTACACAAGGAATTGGGAGAAGAAAGCAAGTTGTTTCCTTCGACACGGGAAGCCCTCTGGCTTCACCAGAAACAGTGAAGAGTGGAAAATCAGTGATGCTGATAGAGTGTTTGGGCTTTTAAGAGATTTAAAATGTGTCAGTCCCAAGAACACGATGGTAAAAAAGAAGTGCTGTAGGAACGCTGTTATACACCCCATGCCCCCAGGCATCTGTGACCTAGAAAATCTGGAAGAGGTATTTGTGTGTCGAGGAGATTATTTTTTCACAAATTTGTCCAGTCATCTTTCGAATCCATCTAATGCTTGGTGTCAATGTGCTCCGGCAATGAGTTCCACCCTTCAATTATTGTGCTTTGCCCCAAAGAATATTCTGCTTCACCTGCCTTAGTGCTTTTATTGTGAGAAGTAGTGACTGCTGCTCATTCACCATACTCACATCTTTTTTCATTTAATGGCATGGAATTTTCTACCATCATGGTTTACCTCCGCCAAACCAAGAATCAAAATTTATTTATCTTTTATACCTCCCAAAGACTTCTGGCTGTTTCTGAGGCTCATACCTGCATATTTCTTTGTTTCTGTGTATCCCTTTTGAGTTAAGGAGAACACAAGTATCACCAGCATTTGAGAAGCCAGCACATCAGAGATTTACTGGTTCATAACAACATTCTTGTGCGAAGGCTACTGAGTGCTAATATTTGTTAAAAATCAGAGGATTCACATTTATTCTCCCCTAGCAAAGGCCGAGCAAGGGTGTGGATTTGCCACACCACCTGTCTCAGGCTGGCGTCCATGGTGCTTGTGAGGCACTGTTCAGTTGGGGTCTGGTGCTTTTCTCAGCCTCCATCTCTCAGCCTCACGAACCAGCTCACTCACCACGAACTGGAGTCAGTGAGCTGGAAGTGCAGAAGAAAGGCAATTTGGGGAAAAGGGTGATTTGACTGTCAGCTTAAACCTCTAGTTGGAATAACACACTTCCCCCTAGTCCTCCTCGAACTCCTTCCATTAGTTTTTGCCAACATAGCTGTTAGGCTATTAAAGACTTGACAAAGTTTAATTCTTTCCTCCTAGACTTCATAGGAATCATCAGAGGATACGGCATGACATCCGTGCAGCAACTGAAGACAGACCTTAGAGGTAGAAGTAGAAGATACAGTTGAGGCAACTGAAAAATTCCTGAAATTTACTGGAATGAAAGAACTGGAAAAGGATCAACCAAACATTTGTTGTTCTTTTTTCATGAAGGCAAAATGGAGCTCCTGAAAAAAAAAAAAAAAGAGGCACACGAGGTCAAGTCTTGTGGTTTGTTGGCAGGAATGGCAGTCAGGGGCACTATGAATATCTAACAGTCCGTGGTTGGAGTGAGCAAGTCAAATCAGTCATCAGACAGTGCTACGGGAGGGGGACTGCTGCTGCACTCCTACAAAGCACAGGACTGCAGACAAATATCTTGCAGAATTGGAAAAAAAAAAAGGAGAGAAACTGCTGAATCAATTGTAAGACAGCTGAGAATGCAGATTAAGACAAACAAAGATTTGTGGGGAGAGAGGACTTCTCACTTTCAGTCCCAAATTTCTGCAAATAACCTTTGTCAGTGGAGCTGGCAGGAATAACAGGGGGAGAGGAATGAGGTCAATTCCAGGAAATATTTGCAGAGTGCAGGGAGTTTTCTAGAACTATGGAATATTGCAACACATATGGAAGTAAGCACAGACCAAATGTGTGTCCTGTCTTTGGGAAGGGCTCAATAGTTACAAAAAGGAAAGTCAACCTGCAGAAGTCTAAAGACAAGGCCAAAATGTGACTGAAGACAAAAAAACATGTATATTCTGCATAGTAGGAGGATTCTAGCAGCTCTCAGTAATGACAAGATGAAACCAGCAACACAGAAGAGAATCTTTTTGTGGGAATGGCTCATGAGACATGGCAGAACTGCACTGAACTGTGAACCTGGTGGAACCAGCGTGATGAGCGGATGGGACCAGTGCTCAGGTCACAAACTAGAGCTGCAGGACAGAATGTGGTTGTGCTGACTGCAAGCAGCTACAGCTCAGATCATGTGACTCTGAGGACGTCATTTGGCTTAACTGATTGATAGAAAGGATTATTGGTCCTAAAGTTGAAAGCACGTCAAACACCAGTTCACCAAGAGACTGCAGTGTAAAAGCAGGGGAACACAGCAAAGAAGATAACTTTTAGGATACCTTTAATGGCATTGGATAACTGCCAGCAGAATATAAAAATGAAGTTGGTGCTACGTTAGTTGTTCATACAACTTTGAAGGAGGAAATGCTGAATCCTGTATGTGAAGAACTTGAAAGTTTGTAAAATTTTTGAAGATGGACAAAGACTTACACTAAATCAGCCTCAAGTTAGACACGCAGGAAGGAAGATAAAATGCATTAAAAAAATAGACTCCACTAAACCAAACCAGACAACAGTGATACTTCCAGACACTCTGGATTCATACATCCAAGGCAGCCACAGATTTATTATATCATCAGAGGATACAACTGCTAATGATGCAGCAGAGTTCAAGCCCTGACTCCAGGTTTCGTATAAATCAGCCTGGAAAATACAACAAGAAGTTTTCTCAACTGCTCAAGCCCACCAAGAGGTTTTCTCTACAGGCCACTGCTACTCTGCAGCCTGTGTGGTGATTACTGGGAAAGAACATTTCCTTTAACACCAGTTCAAAGAGCAACTTCAAGTGGTGTGGGAAAACCATTATTAGTACAGCCAGCAGCTAATACTGATAAACCATCCTCTCTCCTTAGCTCATGACATGCCAGCCCAGGAGACAGCCAGTGAAGAGAGCAGGATCCTGCTGCTGTAGCTGGCCAACAGTCCCTTTACGGCAGACCTTCCAAGCCAGAGCTACGTGAAGATGTAGCACCACTTTCCCCCCAGCCTTGCATGGGGTACTGTTGTATATGCTTCCGTACATATGGTTCTTTTCCTGCTAACACTGGTCCAGTGATGCTAACAAGACGGCTCTGCTACATAACGACTGGCATGGAGCTGTGGGATACAACTCTACACTTGAATTGTAATACTAAATTAATACGGCATAACTGGTAAACCCATGACAGCCACATTTACCCAGATCACGTGGAAGCCCTGGGCGTGGATTACCACCATTGAAAGGTACTGCTCAGTAGTGAGGATGCTACGGAGAGGAGAAGCCAGACCGCAGCAAGCAGCTCCTCAGCTGCTGAGAGCCGTAAAACTCCATGAAGTTTATGAAAGGTAGTTCTGAGATTTTACTGGGCAGGGGGCAAGATGATTTGGGGAGAGGGAGTGCAGCTCGTAGTGCCCTGTTTCTGTGTCCCCACAGCCAGCAAGGGCAAGTGATTCCTCATGGCAGTGCTGTACCTTGCAAGTTTGCTTTTCGTTTTGCCTGGCACACCCCTGTGCTGTTAGCTCCAGGTGAAGGGCTGGTGGCAACAGCTGAATATGGTCCACCAAATATATTTCAGCCTTTTACTACCCACTTATGCTTTGCTTTCTCCACTCTAACCCATGATGCTCTCCATGATTTGAACTTACCACTGGCCAACCAACTTAGTATTTTCAACCTAGGGTCCTGCTCAGCTCTCCTACTGGCTGCCATCACCGGTCACAGGTGACCCTCAGCAGCAGACGGCAGCGGGAAACAGAGGAGGAGAAGGGTAGGTCTGGGAGGTAGCTTGAAAGTTGGAGGGGAAATGTGAAAATTGCAATAAGCTGCCTGAAAATCCCATCGTGAAAATTTTTGTTAAGTACTCACACATGCACACATGCACATGCACAACAGTATTTCACAGTGTCAACGTCAGCAAGTGCCTGTTCCCCGTGTTACACGTTCTCCCCGTGAAGTTGAATCTTGCCATTAGACTCCTATTTCATAGCAGTGCATTTGATACCCATGAAATAAATATGTTAAAGTCACTTCTGTGACTCTGCCCTCCACTGGAGCATGCTCCAGTGGCATATACAACCAAAGCACTTTACAGGAACTTGGTTCCTTGTGCTTCCAGGAGAGCTTGAGGGATGCAGAAAATCGCAGTGTTTTATGGATCATTTCTGTTTTAGGTCCAGCACTCCATTAGTCTACGCAGTCAAATACAGACAGCTGTCACTGCGATGCCTGGTAGACACAGATGGGAATGCATTACTTTTCGTACCAACATCATGTGATTTTTGGTCAGAAGAAGAGACAAGGATGTGCTTTCTCTGTCCTGCAGACAGCTGCCATGGCTTTGGTGAGCTGTGGCACCGAGCTTGGTATGGTCCCATCCTTCACAGTGGGTTGGGTCTGGTAGGTAGATGCGTACAATGCTAGCCAGTGAGGAGGTTCAGTGCATGAAGACAAAATGTCTCTGAATGAAGACGACCTGAAGTGCTCTTCCAAGCCCTGTCTAATAACGACGGGCTTCGCAGGGATGCTGCCTGGCCACTGCTCCTCCTTAGTGTCTGCAGGAATGTAACGGACGGCAGAGGACAGCCAAGAATTGTCTGGGAAGGACAACTGAAGGGCATCACGCGCTCCTTCCACACGGCTGCCCCACAGGAATTTGCTGGTGAGTTTTCTAGACAGACAGCTCTCCTTGCAAAGCTCCCTTGTACTTAAGGTAGCCGGGTGGCTGTGGCTAGACAACTTGGCACAGCACCACGCTTCCCTCACCCCGGACTGCCACTAAACAGCTTCTGAGACAGGCCTCTGGGAAAGATTGACAACTGATCCTCGTTAAAATACAGCAGCTACAGTGTGGGACGGAGACGCACGATGTGAGCAGCTCTCACTGCCACGCCGCACTTCCACAGGACGGGGTGCACGGAGCAGCTTCTTGGTTCTCCGTGTGCCCTCTGCAAGCACTTCATGTGGCTTAGCTGATGCCACCGATCTCTGCATGCTGCTTTCTAAAAGTTGAGTCCATTTCCTGACCAGGAGCAGTGTTTTTCAAACTCAGAGGCATTAAAAGCATCCATTCACTGGACACACAGGCTAAACCAGGCTGGACACAGGACAGACGGCTGATTATGTCCAGGCACCACCTGCATACAACATGCCCGTAGTCCACTCACCCCTCACTCTCCCTGCATCACCTCCTGCCATCTGAAGGAGACGCAGGGCAGCGG
This sequence comes from Opisthocomus hoazin, assembly GCF_030867145.1. Classification (NCBI taxonomy): domain Eukaryota; kingdom Metazoa; phylum Chordata; class Aves; order Opisthocomiformes; family Opisthocomidae; genus Opisthocomus; species Opisthocomus hoazin. The sequence goes on along the minus strand of NC_134429.1, from coordinate 16,951,538 downwards.
CATTTCTGTCAGAGGGGACACTGAGCGCACAATATGTCCCTGTGTACCCAGCACGTGCCTGCTACCCATGTTCACCTGACTACGGATGCACTTGTGGATGCAACAGCAGGGAAGTACTGTACACAAAGGGAAACACAATCCTGCTCTAGAGATTTCAGACAAATAGGGGCTGGAGGAAAAAACCCTCCAGTTAAGGCTCCTGCTGCTGAAGCTGAGCACCAAACATCAGGGCAGGGCAAAGCTAAGCAGAGACGTAACTTTCACTTGTAGGGAACGATCTGCTGACACTCCTAAGTAAGTGCTTTGTCATCGGATCTGGTCTGAAAGCGGAAAATGCTAAGTATTTTATAAATGGTCTCATATTTTACAAGCAGTCTAGGGAGAAGATGCCTGGCCACAGCGGTCTAGACAGCTTGGGGAGTTTCATCCACAGCAGACACACTTCCTCTTGGATTCAGCTCCTGGAAAATCCAGCTCCAAAGAACATGCCTTCAACACACCATGCTACTGAAAACGAGTGGAGGACCCTATGAACGGCATGGCAATGGCAGACAACGGCTTGTAAACATAAGTGCTGCTGGCCATGGCCAGGAGACGTGTGGAAATACGGCACACGTGGCCAGGGGCGGGTGGTGGTAGGCATGTTTAAAAGGATATGGGGTGGAGCTGAAGAGGGAGAATGAGTCCAATTCTCATTTGTTTCCCTCCTGCACTTGGTTGGTGGTATTTACACATAGCAAACACCTGGTCAGTAACTAAAGTATTTATTTCAGTTATTTATAAATCCACTGATTGGCCATTCAGCTTCAACCACAGCATTTTGCCTCCAGAGATCCGGGCTACCAGATCAGAGTTTTTGCCTTTGCTGTCCCAGGCTCTCCTCGAGGTGACCAGCTGAGAGCGAAGCTGCCACGGGGCCCCCAGGGCATCGTCTAACGAAGGGACCGGGTCCCCGAAGGGCACAGAGCACATCCACAGAGTTCAGTTACGGTAGCAAACCATCCACAACCTGGCAGCTAACACAATCCAGACTCTGAGAAACCACATGCCGCGAGCTCCTCTCAGAGGACCGGGTTTACCCTGCCTTTCTGTGGTACGTGCACCAACCTGACACCTTGCTACGTGGTCAGACATTTCCAAAGGGCTCTGACGGCCAGCTGAGGAGTCATCATTCCCTCACACAACCCATCTGCCCTCCCCTGTCTTTCTCTCCCTGCTGCAAACCCCCCCCCAGCCCCTCTGTGATGCTGCTCCCCCCTGCACCAGCAACCCTGAATCGAGCAGGTGGTCATTTCATCTTGGCGAACAACTGGAAACCCAACAGTCAGAAACATCTGTCGGGCCGTGACAAATTGCAAAATAACAAACAAGCAAACGGGAGGAAATGTGCATATAAAAAAATTTTTCTCCTGGCATATTGTCAATAAGCTGCAATTTTTCCTTCCACAGGGAAGGGATTTAAGTTCTTGAATGATATGATGCTTGGAGATGTCGTTTCTTTTTTGTTAAAAAAAACCCCAACCAACCAAAAATTTCCAACCCCAAACTCACAAACTTGTGTTAACAAAACAAGGTAAAAGGACAAATCTCCCAACAATGACAACCGAAAAATAAAGGTACACGTCAGCATTTGTAATCAAAAACTACTACATACTGTACTTGGGAAGTCTTCTGGGAAAAGATCATTGGCATCTAGTGAGGACATCACTAAAAGTCTTGTGCATATGATATGTATGAGACAATGATGCCATCGGAGGGTGGATGGACGGACCCTTAGGAAACTGTCACTCACAAAACTGTTCCATGACAAGAGAAAATAAGAGATGTAAAAAGGATTGGTTTTCCCCATCCCCACCCCCCAAGCGTTACAGATTCCTTCTCTTTTGTCGGAAACAGCCTCTTCTAGTCTCAGTTTATTTGTTTTTTTAAAAAAAAAGTCTTCAGCTTTTGAAGAAGTCCATCAGTTTGAGATGCACTTGGTTCCACAGCACCCCAGAGCTTTAGCGCTCTCTCCCCTTCTATTTGCTAGCAGGGCCTTTCGGGAAGGACTCCCGGCTGCAGGACGTTCCCAGAGCCACCATCCCACATGAGAAAGAGAAGTGCTTCTTGTAACCTTTCTTTGCATTCATCTTCTTGAAAAAGTCTCATTGCTCCAGAGGTGTCTGGACCCAGCTGCAGCAGCCTTGTGCAAGAGGAAATAGATGAAGCTGCTCTTTTCTCTTCCTTTGGAGACTCCCATTGGTCTTGGAGCCCTTTTCAAGAATGCCATTGCTTTATTATTATTTAAAAATATTTCATAGTTTTTTTCTTTTCAAAATAGTTGGGTATTTTGTGTTCCCTTTTTTCCATTGCTTAAATTCTAGAAGCGCTTGGTGACTTCTCATTATCGATGACAGGGTGTTTCTTCCTGTTGCCATGATCCTCAGAGCAGCTGCTTGTCTCTGGTCCATGCAGAACACTCAAGAACTGGAGCTTGGACGTACAGGGGCAAAGGGGAGCAGGGCCTCAAGGAAGAGCAGTCGGAGGACACGTAGCTGTCAAACCTCCACAGACTGAATTTGGTTCATCTGTGCTCTCATCACCTGGATACTGTTCAGAATTTTCTTCTGGTGTCCTGCTAAAGTGACCCCAACTCGCAGAATGTCCCTTTGGGAGGAAAAGAAACAAACACTGCATAAATATCAGAAGACATTTTCTCACAGCAGAACAAGTCCGTGTATAAGTGTCCCCTGGAGCGTGATGTGTAAGGAGCTGAAGTCTCCACAGATTTATTCCATAAATGCAACAAATACATGCAAACCTGGTGAAACCTCTGCTCTTTCTCTTTGACTCTTCCTGGCTTATCCTCCCAATCTTTGCATTTGCCACCTACCTGCAGCATCTCTGGAGTACTGGAAGCCTCAACAGAGAGCGTGAAACCAAATGCCACAGGCTCTGCTCACTGCTTGTAAGTGGATTTGCTTTAGGTTTTCTACTCTTGTAGCATTTTGTTTCTTTCTTCGCACGCTCGGATTCTCTCTCATTTCATGACACAGTAACCCATTTTTTCCATCCCTGGAGACATATGAACAGGATGTGCTACACCCTCATCAGTGCGAATCTCACTCCCTCTGTGCAGACGATGGCTGCTCTTGCTACTTTTGCTTTGATCTGATGAGGCCATGAATATAAACTTTTGCTACTTATCCTCTCTGCTAAATCACAGCAATCTAATTTTTGCATTGTTTCTATTTTTTATAGATACTAGGCATCTGCAAAAAATAAATGTCATGCCAAGAGCATGAGTGTCACTCTGCGTTGGTCCTACCTGTGATCCCTCCAGCTGAGTTTGCTTCTCATCTCCCTCTTTGTGGATAAATCTCAGTCATGAAGTCTTCTGATCAGGGAATGGATGGCACTCATAAGCCGTGACCCATACCTGACTCTAAGGATTTTCAGTTGCCTTTTCTCCTTCCTTGAGTGTTAGGAACAGACTTTTAAGAGGAAGTGTGGCAAAACCCTTGCCTGTTTTGGAGTGGAAGTCGATGGGCAAAGAAGGTTAAACAGGAGCTCCAAGGAAAGGTGGAAAAAAATCCTCTAGTACGAGTGGCATGTGGGCCTGTATGTTTGCCTTAGAGCTTGCTTTAGACCTTGTCTCTTTGGTCAAACGAAAGGAGCATGAAGAAGGAAAGCTGGGCATGGGGCTATGCCACAGACTTACACATTCCAGTTGGTGGTAACAGATTGAAGACCACCGCTGGAGCATGCTTCAGCCCATACCCTCTGAGATCAGTGTGAGAGTGAACATCCAAGCCACAGCTTTGCTGCCACCCAGACTCCTTCTCAGCAAAGCCCTGGAAACCTGCTAGCACACTACACAACCCTGGCACCCAGGATGGTATCCTTCACAGTGACTGTTTTTCTTACTGCAAGGGCTTTGCATTCCCTGCTCTGTCCCAGCCAGATGTGCCGGGCTACAAATTTTCCTCCTTGGATGAGTTTGGCTCGTTGACTTTTGCTTTTGTTCTGATTGGGAACAAAGCCGAAAGGCTTCACTTCTGTCTGTTATCCAGGATAAGACTGTGGCCCTGCACAGACCTGTGCTTCCTAAGCTTTCTGCCCTGGGCATAGAGCCTGTGGTGGCCTGGGTGTCCCAGCCTACAGACAAACCACTGAGAAACCTTTCAAGTAGGTCAGTGTTGAAACCATGTGGATTTGGTGAACTGAAGCAGTCTTCAGTAAACACCTACACTTTGCTGGCTATCCAAATTTGAAGAAAACAGTGTCTCATGGCAATTCAGCTCCACTTACATGATCATCTACTTCTGCAAAGACCAGAAAACATTACAAGGTGATTTCAAGCAATGTTGCAGCATGATTTCCCATGGAAAAAGGACTTGGAGTGTCCTTCTCTCTATTATTATGTCCAGCCAAGCAGGTGAGAAACGTGGAAGGGGGTTTTGTCAAAACTAGTGGGGACATGAGCTGAGGATGCCCTTGTGGTTGTGATGAAGGCACTCGGAGAGGACTTGGAAGATACTGTGAGGGACTTGGTAAGCAACTGGGAGAAGTGGCATTGAAGGGACACTGAGCATGTCTGTGAAAAAACAGACTTCATTAGCTGGTCTGCCTGCAGAACTGTTTGCTGTTACACATATTGCAAACAGCACAACCTCGGCAAGGTTGGGTTGTGGTGCGGGTGTGATGTCCCAATTTAGTCAAAGTTCTCCTTCCCTGTCCTTCAGATTTTATGGACTCTCCTGTTGTATGAACACAGCCTATAGTGTGCCAAAACAATCCCCAGGGCCTTGGGGTTGTACCACAGATGTAATGAAATTGCCATGTGAATTTCCTGGCAGAAAATAAGAACAAAATGCCAGAAAAGGTCAGCTGGGCTGTTTGCGTGAATGGATTCTGACTCGTTGGTAGATTTAAAGTGTCGAATTAGGCACCAAATCCAAGAACCTTCCTGGTTACCAGGCACAGAGACATCATAGCACTTACAGATGGCTTTAATGCTTGGTGCTTTCTTAGGCAGAGTTTCTAAAGCTCACTGCAACCAACCACAAATCTCTCAGCAGAGGCATCAAAGCCCCAGCTAGCCCCAAGGGATTTCAAACCCCCCAGTGAATGGATTTCAGCTGCCTGCCTTCTCTGAAGAACTTGCTAAGATTTTGCCACTGAGGGATGTTTTTAGTGGATGCAGAACAATTCAGAACAAACTTGAAACCATCTGGACTTCCAGAGGCCTTTCTTAGGCAGAAGTCTGTTTGCAGTGTGCTTGTCTCCATCGCCAATAAGCCACATATTCAAGAGGACAGTGGAGTCTAAAAGTGTTCTTGAGTGGCTGGAGAACTGCCTGATGCCATCCTGAAACCTCCATTTGTTCCACGTTGGAGTTTTTGAGACCCTTGTGGGGGTTTTCGTTTCCACAGTGGGGACATGTGGTGTGATAACATGGAAATGAATTCTGCAGACAGAGACACGCAGTTTGGAGACAAGACAGAGCCTACAGAACAGAGTTGTTCTGCAGAAATTGAATAGACTAAAAGTGGGTTCACAAAAACAACAAATTCTATAAAAGTAAAGCTACATCAGGTGAAAATAAAAACTAATTCAATAACAACCAAATGCTCTTGAAATACTGAGGCTTTTCCTTGTGCTTTGGGACTAGAAGCCTGGGCACTTACTCTACAGTCATCTGAGATACTACGTCAAAGGTGGTGAAGCCAGCACTGGCAAAGCTCTCCTTGTACTGGCTCATCTTGATGGCATCCAGCCATTCATCCACAGTGTTGAAGCTGGTATAATCCGGGATTGTGCGATCAAGGAGGGGAAGGTTCATCCTGAAACACAGAAATGGGGAATGAGCAGAACCAACAGTGGCAAGCACGTGTATTTCTGCACCCTCCGCCAGCTGGAGGGACCTGGACCAGCATTATTCACAGTGCCTGCACTGCACCATAGTAAGCAGCACCACTCAGAAAGTACTCCATTCAGCTGAGGGAAGGGTTGCACGGAGCATCAGAGAAGCCTTTCTGGCTCAGTTCATACAGAAGAGGTAGGAGCCATCAAAGATGATGGGATGCAGCTCGAAAATCCTGGCTGCACAAGGGGAGAAAGCACATTCTCTTAACGGGGCCAGTGCTTCCCACGAGTTGGTATATCCCCACCCAGTCCAGGGAAACACCATACTGCCTGATGAGGCTTTTTTGCCTGAGCGATTGGATTTTGCATGAGCGATTGGACTGCCAAAGCAACCACACTCATCCAGCAAGCACATGTACACTGCCCAACTCAATGAGCTGTCCGTGTTCACCAGATCTCACCTGTCCAAGGAGACAGACCAGGGTGACCTTGACATTGTTTAATGTCACTTGGTTTAAGGACCAAACAACACAGGCCAAGCTGCCTCTAGAACAGCTAGCCTAGAGAGATGCAAGGATGGTGCCCACCAGGACACAAAGGACAGCAGATCTGCAAACAGAAGCCAAAGGACAACAGGCAGACAGAGATACGTACCCAGAGGAAAGAGGTGCCATGGCTTTCAGGCTGTTAGGATTTCGGATCATTTTATCTAAGGTGTTGACAATTTGACCAAATTTGGGTCTGTGGTTTCGATCCTTCTGCCAACAGTCAAGCATTAGCTGGTGCAGGGCATTTGGACAATCCATTGGAGGCGGGAGCCGATAGTCCTGCTCGATAGCATTTATCACCTGTGAGAGGAGAAAAAGAGATCAATACATACACCTATTCAAATCATAACGTTCTTGTTCTTGGATCCTGAGGGTGACTGGCATGGCCAACCATACGGCAGCAGGGCTGCTCTGCCTGCACTTGCTGCTGCCGATCATCTCAGTCACCGATTCTTCCAGCAATGCACAACTCTCTAACTCCCAGCCCTCGTCCTGTGAGGCGACGCCAGCCTTGCTCAGCCGACATGCAGCCTTGCGCACTGCTCGTGATGAGCCGTGCCCATCAGTCTCCTGATCCGATGAAAGAGAGCATCCCTGCTACCTTGACAAGGATGTGTGAGCCCGCAGCTCCAGGCAAGAGAAGGATGAGTCAGAGAGAAAGGTTCATGATTTCGGACAGGTACACAGCACGATGTAACAGCTCATTGGAAGGAGAACATCCCCATCCAGCGAAGGGTCTGCTCGTGAGTTACAGACAGGGAAAGCTGCCCCTCTGTTGTCCTTCCTCCAGTGGTGCTTTCTACTCCTGCCAACAACCCAACCCTTCCAGGCAACAGCGCTGTGCCATGGGACAGGGCTGGGTGCCCTGAGCCAGCACTAAGACCTGGATCTCCCCACAGCCCTGGGTACAACTCAAACTGAAGTACACAGTGTGGAGGACCAAGACCTTGGTCAGCAGAGCCAGACACAGGAGAACTTTGCTACAGCACGCAGAGAAGGGTTGCAGCACCCTTTGCCTAAACCACACTGCAGCTCTGGGGGCCAACACAAGCAGACTTTGTTTGCTGCCTGCTTGGTCTCTCCTTACTGCACCACACGACCTGGGAAAATGCCTGGTCTTGCCATGTTCAGTGGAAACAGCACTTGCACAAGGGCTAGAGGATCTTCTTCAAGGGGAACCCTGTCTCCCTGTCACTCTGCACCTGTAGCGCTCCATTCTCTCCTCGGTAATCAAGGAGGATGGAGCTGCACAGCTTCTTCCAAGGCATGTGTTCCTCTGACAGGGGCATGTGACAAGCTTCTTCTGCCTTCTTGGCCTCATGCATCCTATGGTCATACACACAGCATGGGCAATGAAAGGAACCATGGACATTAGAAACAGGCTTGTGCATGGCAGTAAAAACCAGAAGTGAGGATAAAAATCAGAACTGAAGATACTGCAGTAACTGAAATCAGGGATGGCATTTTGAAATGACCAACTCTGCACTGAGATGACAAAAAAGGAGAGGGAGATTGGCAGAACCTCCGCCAGGGATCCAGAGGAAAGACCTCAATGTCTCCCGTTATTCTCACCACATGACCAAGGCTGCCATGCCTTTGTCCAGCCATGTCTCACATACCTGCAAGGACAGAAATCTGTCTGGTGGGCTACCCCAGGGCTGTAGCATCCTCTGGGTAAGGACTAGCCATACCCATACACCAGCATGATGAATACAACACTGAGCAGGAAGGCTGCATACAGAAAATCCAGGATACTGCTGTTGGGACTGTGAGAGCAGCAGGGAAGAGTTGGTGGAGAGGTGGCACTGGAGGTGCTGCAGCAGTCAAAGGCTGCTGCTCCAAGGCAGGGTAGGTGGCAGATCCATGACAAGCAATCCAGACGCTGACACATGTGGCCAAGGTGCTGGGCAGGCTGGCCCAAGACAGATGGGGGCTGGCACCGCTGCTACCAAAATGTGCCAGATAGAACGAGATCTCCCTTCCCTCTGCCCCCCCAGCTGGACATGCTGGTGGCCCACTGAGCCAGTGAAGGTTTGACCTGAGGCATCACTGTGTGCTCTGTGCAGCTCCCCTGTGCAGGGATTCTCCCAGGAGGTGCAAGCTGTCCCCATTCCCAGCTCTCTGGACGGCACAGAATCACAGAATGTTAGGGGTTGGAAGGGACCTCTGGGGGTCACCCAGACCAACCCCCTGCCCAAGCAAGGTCACCCAGAGCAGGCTGCACAGCACCGCGGCCAGGCAGGGCTGGAATATCTCCAGAGAAGGAGACTCCACAGCCTCCCTGGGCAGCCTGGGCCAGGGCTCCAGCACCCTCAGAGGGAAGAAGTTCTTCCTCGGGTTCAGCTGAAGCTTCCTCTGCTTCAGTTTGTGCCCATTGCCCCTTGTCCTGTCGCTGGGCACCACTGAACAGAGTCTGGCCCTGTCCTCCTGACACCCACCCTGTAGATATTTATAAGCATTTATTAGGTCCCCTCGCAGCCTTCTCTTCTCCAGGCTGAACAAGCCCAGCTCCCTCAGCCTCTCCTTGCAGGAGAGATGCTCCAGTCCCCTCATCATCCTCGTAGCCCTTCGCTGGACTCTCTCAAGTAGCTCCTCACCTCGAGACAGAGGGGAGGGGAAGCACGGGGGGAGTACGGTGGGGAGAGTCATCGCGCAAGCATCAAGTGCTCGTCTGCAGCAAGGACTGAGCGGTTTCCCGACAGCCGCCTGCCGCGCTGCCAGCAGACACGTCACATGGGGGGACACAGGCTGCACTCTCCATCTCCTCTCCCCGCAGCCTCCCTAGGCGCTCACACCCCAGGGTCAGGAGGCTAATCTGCAGCAAATATCCACCACGCGCTCATTTACAGGGAGGACCAGATGCAGTTAAGTGGTGACAGCTTCTGGGGCACAGTGCCCTGCGGCAGAAGGAGGGGAAGAAGAGGCTGGGGCCAGGTGCCATGCAGCTGGCTCTGCCGAGGAGATGGGCACGGGCTCTGCCATCCCCGCCGGCTCCGTCGGCGCAGCCGCAGCACAGGGCCTGCAGCAGGAGAAACCACTGAGGGAAAAGGTCCAGGGGAGGAGGACAAGGGAGAGGGATGGCACAGGGGTACGCGTACAGAGGGACGTCGAGGCAGGCAGAAGGGCAGTGACACCTGGCTGCAGGAAATGATGGAAGCTGCAGGCGATAACAAAGCCTTAGCGGGAAGGGAATTGTCCTTTCTGAGAAGGGCACGCCTCTAACTCCCGTCCCTTTGGCTTGAAGAATTCATGCAAAGACTTTTCCGGTATGCCAGGGGCTGGGGCAAGGCCGTGAACAGCCAAAGGTGCTAAGATATCATCCATCTGCTCCAGGCATTAGGGATTCATTTGAATAAATTCCCCACCAGACACTAGCGAGGAAATTGTCCCACTCTGGAGGAACTTGACTTGGCATGGTTGGAGTTATATTGACTTTAAAAAGGTCTGATTTGCCATCGGGGTAGAAGGATTTGGAGGAGGGAGGTGGCTTGGCCCTCGCTCTCTCCCTGTTTTTCAGGAGCCCACAGGACAATGATGGAGATGGAGTTGGGAGGCTGAAGGCTTCCAATGAACTGCCCAGAGGCAGCTCTGAAACCAGCTGGAAGCCAGGCAGATGCTGTAACATGCAGGTTTGCAAGACCCAGGCTTGCAGCAGAGGGGGGAGGACAAGCCTTCTGCACATGAAGGGTCTATCCAGGACGTTGGTGTTAGACCCTGAGGGTTCATGAGGTGAAGACCGCATGAAGAAGGGCAGCTCTTCAGAGAGACAATGTTACAAGAGACCTGGGAGCCCCACAGCAGAGAGATTTTCTGGACACACACGCGTAGGTGTAGCACTCTGCATGGCACTCCTTGCAGCTGGATGGATGGGCTTTGACCACCCAGAAATCAGGTCAAGACAAACAGAGAGCACGGCACTGTTATGAAGAAGGTGTGGACTGCAGCCACAGGTCATGCTTGCATGGAGGCACGGGCTCACAGAAACTGCCTGCCTCCCAGGGAGCAAGGAGGGCACGTAACAGTTGCATGTGAATTAGGTGAGAGTCATAAATATTTCAGATTAAGCCTGTTCTGAAATACCTTGTGGTTTTGGCTTCTAGCTGTGTACAGGTTGCTTGGCTGCTTATATATCACAGTCCAAGCTTGCCATGGGAGCTTTAATGACCATCTAGTAGAAGATGTCCTTGACCACGGCAGAGGGGTTGGACTAGATGATCTTTAAAGGTCCCTTCCAACCCAAACCATTCTACGACTCTATAACAAACTTTCACAAAATGCCTGTGCTCTCCTGCAGATGAAGATCTGCCTGCTGCTCCAGGAGCTCTCAGGTCGGTGGCAGCATTTTGTTTTCCACCCGCCTGCTCCCTTTCCTCCTGGGCATCTGTCCACCACCGCTGAGGGTGCTCATATTGACCCTGTCCTACTGCAGTGGGTGTTGTGCAGTCCCTAACCTCTGACGCAGCCGCACAACGGGACCACAACAAAAGCCAAAGTTATCCCTGTCACTTCTTCCAAAGGCGTTGACCTTGGACACATCTTCCACAACAGAGAAGGTTCCGAACATGCCACGGCCTGGGTTTAGCCATAGCCATGCTTTGCCTTTGCAATGCTCCCAGTTTCAGTGTTTCTGCCCCTTGTTTCTTAACAACTCACATCTTGATTGGTCATATCCCAGTACGGCCGCTCGCCATACGACATCACCTCCCACATGACTATTCCATAGCTCCACACATCGCTGGCCGAGGTGAATTTTCGGTACTGAATTGCCTCAGGTGCTGTCCACCGTATTGGGATCTTCCCACCCTGCAGGAAAAAAACAGAGAGGATGGTAACAGAAAGAGCAAGAGTAACTAAAAAAGATGAGTGTCCAAAATATTTGCCTCCAACATGCTGGTAAAATCCTAGAAGGAAGGGACCACAGGACTATCCCTAACACTAGATCAGGGTGGCTGTGTCTTGTCTAGCCAAGCCCAGGAAACCTTACGTCTGGTGACCTGTCCCAGTGCTGCACCACCCTCTTCGGGAAGAAGCTTTTCCTGTTATTCACCTTGAAAAACCTCCCAAGCCATGGTTTTATCTATTGCCCCATCATCTGCTACCACTGCAAAGAGTTTGGCTCTGTCATCTTTGTAACTACCCTCCAAGTACTGCAGGTCACTTACTTGTGTCCCCTCAGCCTCCCCTTCATCGTATTAAGCCCAGCTCCTTCCACCTGCCTACCGCTACAGCCATCTTTGGCATAAGAAAATGCCCACTGTGCCAGCAGGGTCTTTTGTAGAAAAATGAATGGCTATGAATGTACAAAAATCCAAACTGATCCCCTTTGAATCTCCCTCCATCCTTTTGCTGTCACGTAGCTATTTCCAGAGCAGAATAAAAGGAATTAGAACACCACCCTCTCCAGCCTTCTACATCTGTAGACTCTTTGAAGTCACTGATATACCATCCTCTTGAGCTGAAGTCCGCATGTATGTCAGTCTGTTTATTGCTATATACATGATCCAGCAGTTTTTGATCCTGCCTGTTTCTGGAGACAGACAGAGTGAACATCTTTAGTACGGCATGCTTGGTCACTGGTGGGAAATGGAATGGACTGGGTGGGCACTGGGGTCTCCGTGATCCTGCTGGGCAACAGCATCTCTGGAGGAATCAGAAGGACTCTCCACAGTGCAGAAGAGCAGCACACACAGCATGTGGCCACAGCGACTGCAACACAGCTTAACCCTTGTAGCCTCCTGATCCTCCACCTGGGTCTTTGGACTTGAGCCATTCACAACTCAAGGGACCTTCTGAAGCAAAATTGTCTGCGTTTTGTGGCTGTGAGAAGATTAAGGAACATTATATTTTGTCAGTAAATAACTACCATGTCTTGCTAAGGGTCTCCTAGGACTTAATAGGACTCAGACTCTACACATGCTAGAATACTGAAAAAAACCCCCTGTTCTTTAATCTTCTCACAGCCACAACCTCAGACAAAATATTTTGTTTTCCACAAGAGGGGGAGATCAAGCATTCCATACGAAACATGATGTCCTCTACATCAGGCATACTCTTAGCAGAGCTCGTGACAAGCAGTGGACTTTAAAAACGGCTAAAAAAGAACTCCTAAAGCAGAAATTACAGACTGGGTGTATCTGGAGGATCCTCGTGGGAATTCACTTCAGTGACACCTCCCGCCTCTCTGGTGATCTGACCCAAAACTTCACCACCCTACTGGAGAAGGATATTTTCCTAAGGTCCGGCATGACTCTCCCAAGCCATAGCTTGTGACTGTTGCCCATCCACGGACATAAGGTCTCTGGGATAATTATAATAAAAAAACCTCACGCATCTTACAGGCTCCCAGAGAGGCTGTGGAGTCTCCTTCTCTGGAGATATTCAAAACCTGCCTGGATGAGGTCCTGTGCAATGTGCTCTGGGTGACCCTGCCTTGGCAGGGGGGTTGGACCAGATGATCCACAGAGGTCTCTTCCAAACACTAACATTCTGTGATTTTTTGATTCTGTGATCTTGGGACATTTGAGGATGGTGCATTTTGAAGAGGAATATACTATTACTTCTGGTACATTATTCTATCTTTATGGATAATATACGTCCTGCTACTGTGCCCACAGTTCAAGAAGAATAAATTAGAGACGACAGATAAAAAAGCTACAGGCACAATAACAGGAATAGAAACCAGCAGTAAATACCAGAAGGTCTCATGTACTTAGATTAACAAAGGGAAAAGTTAATTGGATGTAAGGATCATGTTGTGAAAAATAAATGTTGCTAGCATTTCTGAAAGCCATAGGACGACTGTGTAAGTTCAAATGGGTGAGGTTTGAAGCTACCCAAGTTCAGACAAGAATAAAAGTGTGCATTTTTAGGTGTTTGTTAGGCATTCAACTACTATTACAATTCACTAAGAGCTATGCCAGACGTCTCATCACTGGCAGCTTAAAAAGCTGTGTGAGAGATGATTTCCTACAGATCATGCCCCAGCACTATCAAACTTGCAAGAAGTCCTGCCATAGGCATTGTATGTAGGCATCGATGCTGTATGTCAATGGGGTTTCTGAGAACTCCCGGCTGAAACCTTACTGAACAACAAAGTCTCCAAATTATCCTTCTGTCCCTGTGCACATGCTGTAGCCTGAGACAGGCCACGAGTCCTCGGTGGCACTTGTGTCACTGACACCATTGCGTTCCTGGGAGGCTGTTACGTGACCAAGAAGCCATTCCTTGGAATGCTTCTCCGTCTAATTCAGAAAGACTCTCTGGAAGATCAGTATCTAGTACTGCAGGGCTTCACGCAGCACAGATCCACACTTCAGTCAGTCTGTCATTCCTGGGGCTGAGCCTGCCACGTGACATGAAAAAGGACCATGGCCTCCTGGACAGCAGGGCAGCACGACTGGACAGTGATGGTGGAAAACCCCCCAGATTTGCTGTTCTGGCAACAAATCTGCCAGGGCAGCATCTCGGAGGAACCCCAGCTGGTCCCTGCTGGATGAATATCATCCCAACTAAGGGCTTTATCCAGGACATGTGTATGTTTGCAGACATGTTTGCAAGAGGCTCAGTTGTCCACAGGAATGACTCTGGGGCCCAACAACAGCCACTGAAAAACTGGACAGGACCTCGCAAGAGAGGTCAACCATACCCTGGGCTGCATCCCCTGCAGCATGGGCAGCACAGTGACGGAGGGGACTGTACCCCTCTGCCCTGCTCTGCTGAGACCCCCCGGGAGCCCTGTGTCCAGCTCTGGAGCCCTCAGCACAGGACAGACTGGGAGCTGTGGGAGCGGGGCCAGAGGAGGCCCCAGCAATGACCCGAGGGCTGGAACCCCTCTGCTGGGAGGAGAGGCTGGGAGAGCTGGGGCTGCTCAGCCTGGAGAGAAGGCTGCAGGGAGACCTTATTGTGGCCTTTCAGTACTTAACGGGGGCTTATAAGAAAGACTGGGACAGGCTTTTTTAGCAAGGCCTGTTGTGATAGGATAAGGGGCAATGGCTTTAAACTAAGGGAGGGTAGATTCAGACTAGATAGAAGGAAGAAATTTTTGACAGTGAGGGTGGTGAAACACTGGAATGTGTTGCCCAGAGAGGTAGTGGAGGCCCCATCCCTAGAAGCATTTAAGGTCAGGTTGGACGGGGCTCTGAGCACCCTGATCCAGTTGAAGATGGCTCTGCTCACTGCAGGGGAGTTGGGCTAGATGACCTTTAAAGGTCCCTTTCAACCAAAAGCATTCTAGTCTAGTCTAGTCTAGTCTGTTCTGTTCTATTCTATTCTATTCTATTCTATTCTATTCTATTCTATTCTATTCTATTCTATTCTATTCTATTCTATTCTATTCTATTCTATTCTATTCTATTCTAAAATCTTCCTTGGCTCATATCATTGGTCTTTCTCATCTGACACCTTATTTCCATCGTTGGCACCGTGAAAAAATGCTCCCCACATCACGGGGGGTTCTCTCCCCTTCCCTCACTCTCCCTGACTCCTTCCTTCATGACCCATCCCTCCCGCTCCAGGAGAGCAGCTTTACCAGTGCACTGGTGTAGGTGGGATCAGAGGTGTCGTCCTCCAGAAAACGGGAGAGGCCGAAGTCGGACACTTTGCAGACCAGGTTGCTGTTCACCAGGATGTTGCGGGCAGCCAGGTCCCGGTGCACGTAGTTCATATCAGCCAGGTACTTCATGCCGGCCGCAATGCCCCGTAACATGCCCACCAGCTGGATCACTGTGAACTGCCCGTCGTTTTGCTTAGGGGAAGAGAGGGAAAGAGTCCACATGAGAGGAGCAAATTCACAGCCCGCCATGGTCCGGCAAACGGCCAGTAGCCCCTGTCTACACTGCATATCAAGGCACAGCTATGCCACGAGTACCAAAGTTCCCTCACAAAACAAGAGGGTGGAGAGCGGAGAGATGACAGGGGCTGGAAGTCACCCTCTCACACCCTGTGGGCATCACCACCGAGTGCTGCTGTCATCCAAAGGTGGCAGGTCTGCCACACCTTGCACAGGAGGGTTCAGAAGGGGCAATCTATTCCTGTTAAGCAGGTTATATCTCCCTTCAACACAGTGAATGATCCATTTCAAACTCAGAGTTATAAATATTCAGACAGAGCAGCTGGAGGTGAAGTCCTGCTGCGTTAAAGCTACATCAGACTATCTCTCTACATCCATGGAGGCAATTTGTACATGCATCTGTGGGCATGCGCACAGGTAGGCACAGCCTTTCACTAGCATGAGTGGACAGACACACGTAACAGATGACAGCCTTGGTGTCAGCTCCACCTCTGTTCCTGGGACACGGACCTCTGGACTATGCAGCAGCTGCCCCAGGGGTAGGGGATGCTGGGCAGCGAAGAGCACAGGGAAAGGAACCTTCCCCTCCAGTCCTCCTCTGGCCCAATACAACGTCTGGGGCTGCATGCTCCTGGGATCTCATACCCGCAAGAAGGAGTCCAGCGAGCCATTCTCCATGAACTCAGTAATGATCATGACTGGTGAACTCTTGGTCACCACCCCCTCCAGGTGGATGACGTTGGGGTGATCGAACTGCCCCATGATGCTGGCTTCGCTCAAGAAGTCCCGTCTTTGCTTCTCCGTGTAACCAGACTTCAGGGTCTTGATGGCCACAAAGATCTCTCTTTTGCCAGGAAGCTTGAGATGCCCACTGCACACCTCACCAAACTCCCCTGTGAACAGAGGGAAAGAGGTAGGGCTGGTCAGCCTCCCAGACCTCTGCCTTTATCCCTGAGGAACCCTGCTCCCATGGGCTCCAGCTGGGCCTGCCCAGCACAGCCCTGAGCCGACCACCCTCCATCTGCTCGGTGCTTCCTCCCTCACTCCACATCAAAGACCTCCCTTTGGGTGGACTCATCATTGGTGAGGACCAGTGGACACTATATGCACATGGGAATTCCTTGTCTCCAGCACTGGATGTACTTGCTCCTCCAGCACTGGACCACCTTGCTCCTGCTAGTCCAGGCTGGAGCTAAGTGTGAGACCTTACTGGCATTAGTCTTCCCAGGCTAAATCCTCACCAAAGCCTTAAACCACAAAGGTGACCGTGCTGCTGAGGGCTAGCCAGACATTCACAATTCACCTACCTGCCCCGATCACCTGCTCGATTTTGACACAAGAGATATCAATTTCTTTTGCAAATTCCCTGACAGCCTCATTGGGATCTTCGTAGGTGAACGGATCGATATAAATCTTCATCCCTGGAGTCACTGCGTAAAGGTGAGGGAGAGAGTCAGACAGACAGATGCAAAAGGAACGACTGATGGCTGGCACCGAGGAAAAGAGAAACCTACTTGTGTGAGGGTCACTTTGACCTCAGCAAATCACATAATCAAGGGCATGAAGCAGACACAGCAAAGCAGCTTGAGAAAGAACATGCAGAGCCATATTTGCACAGGACTGTTAAAGCTGGATTATAATCAATATTGTCCCATAGGTCATGGATGGGGCAGTGGAGGGCTACATCGTTAGCTAGGACTGCAAACCATGCCCACAGAGAACCACACATCCTCTGCAGCAGAGTTCGGCTTTAGCAGATCCAGAGGAAAAGCAAGAGAACCATTTGCTGTCAGGAGATGGTGCATGGGCACACCAATGTCACACCACGCTCATCACGCTGCAGCGCTGTAAGAGGACCATTTGTAGAGACTGGCCTCCTCTGTGTGCTGCCTCCACCCCAGCACACCATCCCATCATGGGAGAGGGGAGGAGGAGACCTGGGCTCAGCACTCAAGACAGGAGATGGTGAGGGTCTGCCTCGGGACGCAAACTGAGGCAGATGCTGCTCCTGGTTCTCTACATGGAGATCTATAGGGGAGGCAGCTCTTGGTGCTGGGTACTACTGACACAGCCACCAAGCAGACGGACTTCTCCACGGGGTGTCTGTGACCCTTCCAGCAGCAGTGCACGCAGGACGGACAGTCCAGTCCGAGCCCTGTTCTCCGGTCAGGTAACCCTGCCTGCGGCTGAGCTCCCTCTTGGCAGCCTCAACACGGCCAAGGCAAGCTGTAAGGGACACTGGGGAAACAGCAAAGCCAAGCTCTTCCCGCTCGGCAGAGCAGGAGACACAGAGATATGCTTTGTGAAAGGCAACGACCATGGGACCAGTGAGGTTGGACGGCTGATGCCACGTCGCCCGCTACCTACGCTGCGGGACAGCTCTTACCTTGCAGCCCTGCAGTTCTCCCCTCCCTCTGCTCATTTTGCTGGCCTCTGGCTTGCTCTAAAACTGTGGGTATTTGGAGAGCAGAGCTCACGGCTCACTAAACAAGGAGCCCCACAGAGAACCAGAGGCACAGCTCCCAGCTCCACACGTAGGGTGCTGGTAGGGTCAGGGAGTCGCTGCCTGCAGGCTCCCCACGCCTTGGCGATTTGCTAACCATCAGCTGTAGCCTCTCCACAGCCGTCGCCGCTGGGGAGCCGAGCAGGGACTGTGCCTTGGGCTGGTGTCTCGAGCGACGATGGAGCTGAAAGGCACCCCAGGCCCGTTACCAGTGCGTCTGCACCCGGTGGCAGCGAGCCTGTTCCGACAGTCGTGAAGGCGCAGCTTGCAAGGCCACCCCAGCCCGAAGCTGCCACCTTACGCACCAGACCCCGGGAGAGAGTGTGAATGTGTGTTTACACATGCAGCGCGGACTGACAACAACTGAGAGCTGCATTTACATAATCTCTCCTGAAGAGTGCCATTTTTCCTGGGAAGCGGCAGCAACGCAGCCAGCACGCCGCTGCTCCGGCACAGAGCTGCCGCTCAGCGCTCTGCCTGCTGCGAAACGTCCCCCGGGCAAACGCAGCAGCGATATCGAGTCCTGCACTGAAACACTACTGATGTTTTCCATTTTCTGAACAAGGCCCAGGTCTGGAGAGGAACAAGGTGTAAAAAGGACCGAAATCCTGAAGCTGCAAGTATAACCTGAGGTAAATAAACAGCAACTGAGATTCGAGCAAAGCAGGAGTGCAGCGACAGGTCTCGAGCGAGGGAGCAGAGAGGCTCTGCAGAGGGCACGCGGCCAGGGGTTGACGAGGGGAAGGAGGATGCACTGGGGTGAGGCAGGGCGTGCAGCGAGGTTTGAGCAGGAATGCTGGATGTGAGGGAGTGCCTTCCAGTACGCAGGGGTTTTGGAAGGGGGAGGCTGCAAGAGAGGGCGTGTTATCTATTGTACTATACACCTACATATAGAGACATATCTGATATCTGCTAGCGTTCTGGGAGCGCTGGGATGGGCTCTAGCAAAGGCACCACGAGGTATGCGGGTTCCTGCAGGACGTGGGTTGGGTGGGAAAGGGGTCTCACTGCCTCCCACAAGCTGGGCAACACTCAGGAATTGGAGCGGCAAGGCAAGGCGTGCACTGCAGAAGAGGGTGAGGCTTCGGGAGCACGAGAAGGGGTGTGCTGGATGCCACGGGGGTTTGTAGAGCACGCACAGGCGCTCGCCATAAGGTCGGCACCTGGTCTGGAGAGCACGGACTCTACAATGGAGGCTGGTGGGGGATCTGGACAGCATGGAGGTCCTCCTGTCTAGACATGCACACGCCTGCCCGGCCAGGCGGCCCGAGCCCTCCCCGCACGCCGCAAGGAATGAGTGAACAGGAACACAAACCGAAGAGCGAGCGGACCCCCAGGGCTGGCGGGGGGCCGCGGTACGTACTGTGGCCACTGGTATAGTGCTGCAGCTTGTCGGTGTACTCGGAGTCAGCACGCTCAAAGCCCCGTCTTCTGGAAAGAAAGGGAGTCCTGAGCCCCAGCAAGTGTCCATCGGGGCTGAGCTGCATTGCAGGGGCATCTCTTCCCCCTTCCCCTTCTTGACACTGTCCTCCCCTCCCCTGCCCCTGCCACCCTCTGTCTCCAGCCGCCACCGCCTTGCACAGCCCCAACCCTGGGTCGGGCGCTCAGACCGACCTACCTGTTGCACACAATAATGATGACGACTACAGCGATGAGGAACACCAGCCCCGCCGCAGAGGAGCCGATGATGAGCGGCAGCTTCTCCTGGACACTGGTCTGGTACTCAGCTGGCACACAAGGAAGAGGGAATGGGTTACTGTGGCACAGGACGGGTCTACACTTGACAAGTTCATGGAGGTCAGAGCACGGCCCTGAGCACTGCCCACATTCATGTGGCTATTGCCAGTGGGCTTCCCAGCAAGGTTTTGGTCCAGGACAGCTAGTGCAGTCCCAGGCATGACTCAGGTTGTCTAGGACAGGGGATGTGCCCCAGTAGGAAGGATGGATGGAGCTATCCCTTTCGGGTGGGAAAGTTAGGTCCCGTGGATGCATGCATGCTGTGCCTTGCTCCTTGGCCTCAGGGCCAGAAAACTGGCTCAGCCTGTTTTATTCAGCAGCACAAATTTAGAAAATAAAGGCCCAGGTCTGCATTTGTCATCAACAGCTGTGCACATGAAAATCATAAATTTCATTTCCTCTAAATCCAACTGAGTGGACATGTCCCCATACCAGAAAGGCTTGGCAGAAATTGACCTCGATTACGTGACTCCCTGCATGGACCGCCAAGCGCCCACGCCTCTCTCCAGGTCTCGCCAGGTTGAAGAAACACATGTGACTTGTCAATGCACCCTTGCAGGGACCAACAGCAAGGGAACCATCTTGTTCAAGTCTCTCTACACCCTGTGTCACCTTTATGCAGAGGCAGTTGAAGACTCACCTTCAGTCATGGTCTGGAAATACATCTTGCCGCTATACCGGCCATACCCGGCCACAGTACGCGCCCGCACCTGGAAGACGTAGATGGTGCCAGCTTTGAGGTTCTGCACTGCCACGGTGTTGGTGGGGCTCTTCACTGTTGTCGAATTTAACTCGCTCAGATTCTGCCAAGAAAATACAAATCTGTCATCAGTAAAATGAGTTCAGAATCAGGTGCTGCATTTCTAGAAGGAGAAAGCGCAGGAGACCAGGGTAGCGTGGGTGGAGAGACCACCATGGGGGGATCACAGGACTGAACAAAAACAGGTTATTCCTCCAAGCCTGCCTCCGGCAGGGAGACACAGAAGCAGGAATGGGAGTACAGATATCCCTGGGCTATCCATCAGGTCTCAGGAAATCCTCTGATGAAGGTGTTAGCTAGAAACCTCAGGTTGCTTCTCCAAGCCTTGAGTGCAATGGGGATGGGAACTGCTTGCTTCTTCTGTGCCCACTTTCTCTCAGCACTGTCCTTCTTCCTCACCCCCTCCTCCTGTGCCTGGCCCAGCCTCAGCACCCTCTCCATTTGCTCTTCTCCATCTCCCTTTGCCTGTGCTGGAGGTGAAGCCCACCTGAACACAGGGTTTTGGACCTTGGGAGAAGTACTGCTACCATCCCCCTGCCCAAGGCCTGCTTCACCAGGGACCATGGCTAGGTTTCCAAAGCATATTTAAAACTGACAATGAGACGACTTCCAAATTTCTGTCCCACCACTTGTGTGCAGTTGTTCTAGCTGCGGACTTGAGCAGTCATAATGGTATCGGACTTGAGGAGGTGATGGATCCATCACTGCCCTTAGTAACTGTGCCCTTAGCTGACCATCCAGAAGCACCAGTGGATGGGCCAGGACCTCCTTGTGCTAGGGGCCACAGAAGAGAACAGACAGTCCCTGTCGCCCCAGGGACATGGAGAAACAGGTTAACAGAGGAGGATGAAAGACGGTCCTGAATGTGGTGCTTCCTATGATCAGGGCAAGGTGGCCAAGTGCCTGGCAACCACGAAGTCCTGAAAGTCAGTGCAAAGCAGCAATATATGCAAACAGCACGGTGTTTCTGGAAAACAGAGAAATCTTAGGAAAGCCAAGCTGTGAGTATGAGCTCTCCTAAAAGGAGACACAGGCACTGATTTGTGAATCAAATTTCTGTAGCTACGTTGAAAGTGCTCATCCTTTCTGGTAACACCTCCGATCTGGCAGGTCAGGCTGCCTTGGCAGGATCGCGGGTTGGAACAGATCAGCAGCTGACAGCTCAAAATCTGAGCTGGCAAGTTTATAAGCGAGGCCCTGAGATCTGCTAACTTCAAGTCATTGCAAAGGGCTCAGCAAGCCGAAGAACTCCCACCCCACACAGACTCACCAGAGAGGTGAGATAACTTCACGAGAAGAAGGCAGGGACTGGCAGAAAGCAGAAGTCAGACACACAGTGTGCAATCCCATCACGTGGGACTGAGGGTGTGATCATGGGACCGGACTTTTGTCTCAGCTGTGAAACTGCACTGGAGGGGCATGGAGGGATTGCTTCTTGTACTGTGCTACCATAAGATCAGAGAGAAACTCACAGCAAGGAGCAAAGCATCCAGTCCTCCTCACCAACTTCTTCTGTAGCTGACTCCTGAAGGACAGAGGGTATCAAAGAGTCAACCAAGCGGAAGGTTCTATCCTGTGATGAACCAAGGTTTCCTCACACAAAGGTGCAAGTTGCGCAGGCTGTTGCGCTTGTGTACCGCTTTGGCTGCCTGCAGGCAACAGCGAAGCAGAAGTCAACAGAGAGTCTTGCACCCAACCTTGCACACCCTTTGCCTAGAGCAGGCTGTGTTGTCAGCCACCTCAGCTACTGGACCACAGGATGAGTCAGAAGTTGTCTTGCCCACCAACAAATGATGTAGTTTGCCTTTGGGGGATGCTGGTCTCTTGCTTTCCCACTCTCCACACTGCTAGCCATCTGGTGACTTTGCTTTCATGTTCATTCACTTCTGAGAACAGCATTGGTGCCTTCACTCAGAGGATCTTCTGCACAGCCAGAAGCTGTGGTACCAGCAATGCTAGAGACCCACAAAGAACAGTCATTCACTATGGGGCTCCCTGCAGCAGACCATGTTGAACCAATGCTCTCCTCACGTTCCTAGGAGAGCCTGGTGCTTCTCAGTTAGTCATTGTGCTGGAGCAGAACTGCAAGCGCACAGGCATTTGCAAGATGGATTATACTCATGACCCAGGTTTGTGCAGACTATTTGCCTCACAGCTGCAAAGCAGCTGAAAGACAGCAGTCATGGAGTTCATATCTTCTTCTACCAAACTTTTGATTGAGCAGTGCTCTGGTGTGGATGGTTGGTAAGAGAGTGGTCTGGCAGGAACATGTTTCTCCAAGTGTGCAGTCAAACTTTGAGGCTTGGAAACGCTGATGGCAAATCATTCTGCGGGGTCATGCAGAGCGGCTCTGAAAATGCCTGGGAGACCTCCACTATTAACAGCATTCAGGAATAGTTTTCTCTTCTAAAAACTACAATATCAATTTTATCCATCTGGACCCGGCGCTGAAGGTGCCTGGGTATCACTGGGGTGTCTGGGAATTCGACTAATGACAATGAAAAGCTCTAGTACAGATACATAGACAAGAAAGATCAAGACAAGATGAGCACGCAGAGAACTGCTTGCCTTGTTTGTCTGATCAGGCCTCAGCCCTCCCTTGGACCTTTCCCAAGCAAGCTAGGAGAGAAATAGGTCAGGAAATGTTTACAGTTTTACTGCTCAGGGGCTAGGATGAATCCTCACAGGCCCTTGGACGGCACTAACAACGCAGTTGTTCTAAAATTATCTGCCCAGCTGTTTGAAGGAACCTCATCCCTGCTCCTGGAGGACTTTAAATTGAATGTTGTGGGCATGCTTACAAGGCGGTTTATGGCCTGGGAAATTGATGTCTGTCTGTCTCAGAAAGGTGTGCCCATGCCGGAGCTCTCCTTTAGCCTCAGACTGCAAGGAAAGAGCATTTACACCTCTCCACCCTCCCCTATCAGAGCTGTTCTTTCCCCTTGGCAGACGGCTCAGCCATCGCCCCTCCAGCAATTCACTTCAAAAACTTCTCCCCTTCCGCCCCTCTGGGCACCTCCAGCAGGTTCAGGGCATCCCAGGTGGTTTAAAGTCCAAATCCCTTTGCTGTTTCTCCCAGTTTGTTTTTTTTGCAGAGGTTTGGCAATTGGTTCCCCTCCTGCCCCCCTGCTGATTTGGGTTTGAATTCAGAAATCCTGATTCAAAGTAACATACTTCATATTTCCTCGTAGGTTTGACTTTGAGTCCTCATCTGATTCCCCTTCCCCTGAGCCAATTTAAGCTGAAATCAAAGTCTGACCAACAAAGAAAGAGCTTCTTGAAACCCGGACAGTCTGCGCAACACTGGAAGGATTTGCAAAAATTGTTTCTAAAAAGTCATGTTTTATCAGCCAAAAAAAAAAAAAAAAAAGCCAAAGAAAAATGTCAACCGACTTAATTTGGCAGACAGGTCCTCTGTGCGTCCGCACAGCGGCAATCTGCTGCGGTTCCTGAAGCAAAGCGAGCCCCGTCTACGAAGCCAGTCCAAGGCTGGGTGCCAAACCATCGCACACAGCTGAATGTGGGCCCCGTGGGTTCGGGTACGTCAGGAGGGATGCTCAGATGTGGTACCAGGGTCCTGCTGGCCACTCGGGGGGCGGATCCGTGGGGTCCACAGCTCCTGGACCCTCACGAGGAGCACCACTTGTGTGGAGACCTCAAAAGCGTTTGCCCTCCCAGCCAGGTATCTGGTCACGTGCGTTGTGGAAAGAGTGTCTGGATACCTCTCACAAGAAAACTGAGCCCCAGACAGAAGCAGCATGGGCCCCGGGCAGGGACTGAGACTGCAGAAAAGCTATCGCAGGGCAAGGTTCTCTCTTAATCTTCTCAACCCCACAGTTTTCCCCTGACAGAGCCCCTCCAAGGGTTTGGGCAGCATGGAGGGAAGGGGCAGCCCAGCTCTCACGCCATCCTGGGGCCAGGTGGGAAACACCATGAAGCAGCTTTGGCCCCAGCCTCAGGGATGCTGGTGTCCACCAGGGCAGGCTGGAGATGAGGAAAGTCCTCAGAGCCAGCCCGGGAGCAGCGCTTCCAGCTGGCCGTGGTACGAACCCTGGTGCCACCCAGTTCTGGGGATGCTGGGCTCCTGCCCGAAGCTCCTGGGCACCACGAAGGCTCCAAGCCAGCTCTGCTCCCACCTCCACCATCAGCCGCCCATGCCCCTTCCCCAGGACTGGTGGGAGACATCAAAGGGCTCCTGTGCCTCCTAAAACCTTTGCATCGGTGATGGAACTGGGCACAAGGGATGGGCTGAATGTCTTCAAACAATTAGAAAATGGGTAACTTGGGGCACAGCCGAAGCCCAACCATTTTGCATAACAAGGAGAGCTAACGACTCTTTGCCGTGCTTGACAGTGCAGTGGGTCTCCAGTTCCCACACTCCGGGATGAATTTGGCAACTTTGGACAAAAACTACTACGCCCTTTCTAAATGAAGACAACACTCGGTTATTTAATAAGACAAACATTGCCAGGTGCCTCTTGGAGGCAGAAAAAAAGAACCATTAAGGAGAGGACCACAGAGAGCAGACACGTCATTCGGTGCTTGCGTAATGATGCGCACTGATTTGCTCTAACCACACGTGAAAGAAAATCGTCATGTGGCCTCTGTACAGGCAGTTTTAATAGCATCTAATAATAGCAGTGTTATAAATAATCTGTGAAATGGAAACAAAAACGTACCTTTGTTTCAGGTATTGTGAACAGCTCTTTTCTGTTAAGACAAACACTTATTCCGGTTTTTTAAATATAATTTATGTCTTTATATAGAAAAGAATCATTTCAAAGTAAAGAGCCAAAACACTTCTTATACAAGATGCATATGCTGCTATTCTTACATGTGAAATGTTTTCACGCTAATAAAACATAATTTTCTACTTGGGAAAAAAAATTCCACTAGAAACAACTTAACTAGCTCCAGAGATCTTTTCTGAGCATTCAGAAGCACATGGGACAGTTTGCCATGAAACATTTTGGAAGAAAACCCCCTCTGTGCAGACTGGCAGGGCAGTGAGAGCCCACCTGGGATGCGTCACGTGCCCCATCCAGATCGCAGCAGTGACGGGAAGCGGAGCAGAGCCCGGCATATCCAAAGCTGTGCGTTTTGGGACTGTTCCCAGGGATCGAGTAAACGGCTTTCAAATCCCCAACTCGGCACTGGAATGGCTACGCCAACACGAGATTCAGCTCTGCCAAGCAGGCAGAGCAGGATATCGTCTCATTGCGGTGTTGAAAATGCAGAGGGCTCTTGACTCACCAGCCGAAGCATATGAAGACCTCGGCTTGGCTCCTGATGGATCAGACCTTGAGTGTGCAGCTGGGGCTTTGGAGTAACGGCAAACACACACACACACACTCACTCACAGAAACCTGGGGAGAGACAAATCCACCGCCATCGGCCAGGACCTGCCTCCAGCTCTTGGTTATTCCACTACATTTTTCAGCTGTTTCCAGCTCCTCTGAGGATTGCTTGCTGTGGGACTAAGCTTTGACCCAACGATCCCTTTCTGAGAATGCCATACATCTCGGTTGCGGAGGAAATAAAGACTTGCCTTTCTTCTTCAACCAAAGCATCAGCAAAGAAAAAAAAAAATACACCAGGAGTTTCCAACACCAGGACAGAGAGCACCTCAGCACCAGCACGTGGGGCTGCTGGCGTTGTCCTCTCCGTCAGGGCTACTGCTCCACCTGAGAGCCTGCTGCCACGAAAAGCATGGCCTGAGCGTGGCTTGGGCCACTTGTCCCCACGAGCAGGGATACGCTGTGCCCTCAGCTCTGCTGATGGGGCAAGCAGATGCTCACCTTGCAGTTGGCTGCAAAGACCGGTGACAATCAGCAGCTTCCCCTTTAGACAACAACTCCCTTTATTTACAGCCTCCCCCAGCAAACAGAGAGGAGGGGGAAGAAAGAAAGAGGGGGAGAGATTTAGTGGAAGTATGAGGAGGAGAATGAACTCCGGAGATCTTCTGTCTTTGCTTCAGGGGTCCCCAGGGAAAGGAACCCTCTTGCTTTCCAGATCTGTCTTGTTACCTACTCATCCATCTTGCCACATATTCTGGGATCATTTCCAAGGGTCAAATAAATGGCTGTGATTTATGCAATATAGGTCAGGACCTATTTAACAGCTTACAAAGAAGCTCCCCCCCTCCCCTTTCTCCCTCTGGCTCTTGGTGATGAGAAAATAGGTCACAGGCAGGCAGTGGGGGGGATTAATCATTTCTTCCGGCAACTGCTGGGAAAAATATTTTCAGTTCCATTTAATCATAAAGCTTTTTAATTAGTTAGTTTGCAATTTTTAATGTATAGTTTATAAGCTCTTGTGTAAGGGGGCAGATTCCTGGAAGGAGAGATCTCCTGCTCCCCACCTCCCCTGGGTAGCACAGACGAAGTTCACCACCCAGGCAGAGCTTGGCAGGTCCTGGGACCAACATCAATATGGTCTTCAGGTCTCCCAGCAGCCGCACAACTCCACCCCCACGGGATGGACACTCTGGCACAGCCCTGGCTTGCAGTCCCTCTGCTTGCCTGGGCAGGGGGGGAGGTGGAAGAGGCACCTTCCTCAGGGATGAAAGCGCCAGAGCTGCAGGACTCCTTCACACCAGCCTCCCCCGACGCCATCGCGCAGTCCGTACCCTCCATGGGAGCATGGGACAGCTTCTCCCTGGTACAGCAGCCCGATGCCAAACTCACCTTCGGTGTAAATGCACTGATGGACAGCACGACACAAATCTCAAAGACCGGACACTCGGCTAGTGTGGTCCAGCCCGGGACTACACGCTCTGTGACATCCCAGACATCCCCATTCCCCACTCAAGTCCCAGCAGGGGACAGGGAAAAATCAGACCTTGGGCCCTGGCTACCCATCTCTCCCTGCAACGAGTCCACCTGCCACAAGTGCTGGAGAGATGAAGGGAGGAGAAGCTCCTCCTCGAAGAGCAGTAGATTTTCCACATTTGTAGTGTCTATGCAGGGTTACTGGAACCACCACTGGGCTCCACAGCCACTGCCACCCACATGGCCAACTGCAGCAAGAGAAGTAACCTATTGGTCAACCAACTGCTGTAGTCCGTGTTACGCCCTTACGTGAAGCTTTGCACCACCTCCTCTCCCAAAAACCAGCAGCTGAACCCTGCCAAGGTCCTGCAGTACCTTCTCATAATATTGCAGCTCATAGTCCAGGATGACTCCGTTGGGTTGGTCAGGCTGAGACCACGAGAGGGTAATGCTGTCCACGGTGCGGCTGACCTGGTGCATGATGGACACAGCCGATGGAGCTGGAAGAGAGAGCGAGAGAGAGACCTCAGTCAGACACCTGCACGGGCAGGATCCGCGTCCCCTGGCTGGAGGCAGGCAGGTGTGTTATTGCTGTTTGGAGCTACCAAAATCGCTTTCAGCAGTGGCAGGGCTGTCCAGAGGTCAGGAGATCCAGGCTTTTGCTGTCTGTAGAGAGCAGTTAGGGAAGAACAAAAGGTTTCCACTGCTCACTAAGAGTCTGCAATTAGAAAGCACGCAAGGCAGCGTCTTGGGCAGGAAAACAGGTCATTCTTCGCCAAGACGAGCCCAGGGTTGGAGCAAAGACAGCCTTGTGTCCCTGGAAAAAGCACTACCAGCCCAGCAACATGCACTCCTCCCTGCCGGCCATGGGGAAATAGGGGGTTTTCTACGCTGACATTTGCATAGAGAAGCTTTGTCAGGCACAGGCAGACGCAGGAAGCAAGCGGCTCCTCTCCGCCGCGGTGTGCTGGGTCTGCAAGCTGCACCTGCCAACGGCGGGAGGTGCACACGGTGGCCCCAGCACGCAGCGCACACCTGACCCGACATGCTGACAGCGGCGAGCCGCCCGCCTCGTCGCAGCGCCCTGCAAATCGCACGCCCACAGACGCCGCTGGTCCCACCGAGCGCAACGGGACCTTCCAGCAGCTCCTCGGCCGGCCCGGCCGGCTGTCCACACCTCGTGCTGCCCGGCGTTGCCTGCGTGGCTCGACACACGGCCAGGCAGGAGCAGGAAGACTGTCCTCCAGAGACCTGAGCTAACCAGGCCACGGGGCAGGGACCACAGCATGGAGATGCCACCTCCCTGGGAAACCCTGACCAGCTCCGATCCTGCCTGCTGTGGACCAGGGCAGGGGAGCGAGCAGCCCAGACTACCCCGGTTGGCTCAGGTACCGAAGGCAGAGATGCCACGGCGTTGCAGCACCAGCCCCCAGCCCTGAGCTGGGCTGGCACAAACCGATGCCTGTGCTACCTCCTCTTACTGCGCCTGAGACCGGTGAGCTGAGCACGTGTCCTCGCCCACCCCATGCCCAGCCTGCGGACGGTGCTGACAACACTCCCGGCGTTAGTCCGGGGACCATCCCAGACCTCACCCAGTGCCAGCCCAGCCTTGGAGGGTGCTCACTGCAGCACAGCGTGAGCCTGGCACGCCTGCCAGCACAGACTCACTGCTTCAGCAGCTTCAGGGCAGAGGGGAAGCCTCAGGGGTGGGAGAGGACTGGAAAGCGGTAGCGAGAAAGCTTCCCCATCACTTGCATGCCAGGCCTGGTTACAAACAGACGCAGAGAGGCTTGCATCAGAAGGGATTTTACCAGGTCCAACCCTTTCAATATTTCATGGAAGAACAACTCATTTGACAGCTCTGAGAAACAGCTTGGAGGAGCAGCACACAAGGCAAAGCACCTCTCGCCCGTCTCCAGCCTGGTTCCCCTTGGCATCACGAGCAGCGAGGGAAACCGCCCCAGCTGAGGACTGCAGACCCGGCAGCGGCTGCAGCATGTTCCTGCACATTGCTGCAATGAATTACAGCTGGGCAGCTCCTCTCAAAGTGTACCAACAAAAGCCATTTTTCTGATTCACCATCTTTGCCTCTTCACCTCACGTCTGTTTTTCTGGATTCAGAGCTCCCAGGATGTTCAGTGCCTGCGTGCCAAGGGGAGCAGAGGTTGAGTACGGGTAAAGCAGATCTGCCATCGCGCTGCCGCAGCGTTTCCCTGCACCTTGCCTCACCCTGGAAGGAGGGTGCAATGCGGGTTAGCCTCAGCAAAGTGTTGCCAACCTCTGGTTTTGTCCAGAAATTGAATGAGGGCAGAGAACTTCCATCACTGGAAGTGTTCGAGGTCAGATTGGACAGGGCTTTGGGCAACCTGATCCAGTGAAAGATGTCCTGTCCACGGCAGGGGGGTGAACTAGCTGATCTTTAAAGGTCATTTCTGACCTAAACCATTTTGCGATTCTAACAGATCCCGAGACCAAAGCCTCACCTCCTCCCAAACACCAGTCCCTCCATCCATCTCCGGTTAAGCCAAGCCCCGCTACCCACCAGCCCGAAACCCTCTGCATCGTCTCCGACCTTCGCTTGCTCTGCGGCACACAGCACTGCTTCCCTCCTGCCTTCACGTCCCAGCCCCACTGCTTCAGGGCCCAGATTTACAAACTCCTGGGATTAGTTTCTCATCCTGGTGTCAAGATAAAACTCAGGTGACATTTCTGGAGCTTGTCAGCTCTCGCCAGAGCTTGCTGCTTCCTCGTGGACACAGATTTCCTAGGACATCTGCAATCTCCACGACAAACATTTGTCTCTCTGTGGAGGAAGGCCTTGGAAGGGAGATGTGACCACGCTACAGATGGCCCCGCAGCAGGGGTTGGGACTGCACTGAGATGAGTACGCAGCCTGTGGTCTCTCTGGCACTGCTGAGCTTCATAATGCTCTGGGAAGCCATCCCACGCTCACGCAGGCTGTTCCAGGACAGGGGCTGCATACACCCAGACCAGTCCCACCACAAAACTGGGATGTGGCAACGTCCTTAGTCACAGGTTCTATGGCTGACCTTGCAGCTGGAGAAGCTCCTCAACCCCAAGTCTCTCCAGGTAGGATTGAGGTCCCTGGGATGCTCTTCTGCTTCCACGCACGTGTGAATCATTTGTGACCAGCCATGGCCCAGACAGCTGCGTACTTAGTGAACCTGCCCTCATCTGGCTCAGAAAAAACAACCAAAGGGATGAGGCGGGGCTCAGCTAAAGAGACTTAACGAGGCAAATACGCTGCATGTTGGGGAGGAGGCAGGTGAGACTACAGCAACTTCAGCTCTTCTCCTACACCTGGGGCAAAGGAGTGTCTCTGAACAGGCAGGAACCTCCATCACGGCATCTTCTCAGTAACTCCTCTTGTTATCACAGACATCAGGGAAATGCACAATAATAAAATCAGAGGTCAGACGTGACCTCTGGAGGTTTCTAGTCCAACTGGCTTGCAGAGTAATATCAAAGGCAGATCACTTCGCTCAGGACCGCGTCCAGCTGAGAGCTGAATATGTCCAAGGATGGGGATCCCACAGGCTCTTGGAGCACCAGTCCCCAGCTGCCTCGTTCTTGTGGGGAAGAAGCTTTTCCTTGAGTCCCATTGGAATGTCCCTCATTGCAGCTTGTGGCCATTACTACTGTCCTCTCACTGTGCACCTCTGGGAAGAGTCTGGCTCTGTCTTCTCTTTAAACAGGGAGAGGGCTGGAATACCTCTGCTACGACTCTGAACTCCCTTTTGAAGTGGAAGACTGCAGCTAGATGTCCCTCAGCCCTCCCCTTTCCAGGTTGGCCAAATCCAGCTCTCTCAGCTATCCTTGTATGTCTTGTGCTCCAGCCCCTGGTCCATCTTAGTGATCCTCCTGCCGGACCTGCTCCCATTTGTTGATGTCTCTGTAGTACTGGGGAGCCCCAAAGTGGACATAGTACCCCAAATGTGGGGAGGAACAACTCCATGCATCAGTACAGGCTTGGGGCGGACCTGCTGGAGAGCAGCTCTGCGGAGAGGGACCTGGGTGTCCTGGTGGACGACAGGTTGACCATGAGCCAGCAGTGTGCCCTGGCTGCCAAGAAAGCCAATGGGATCCTGGGATGCATTAGGAGGAGTGTGGGCAGCAGGTCAGGGAGGTTCTCCTTCCCCTCTACACTGCCCCAGTGAGGCCCCATCTCGAGTACTGTGTTCAGTTCTGGGCTCCCCAGTTCAAGAAAGATGAGGAGCTACTGGAGAGAGCCCAGCGGAGGGCTATGAGGATGATGATGAGGGGACTGGAGCATCTCTCCTACGAGGAGAGGCTGAGGGAGCTGGGCTTGTTCAGCCTGGAGAAGAGAAGGCTGAGAGGGGACCTTAGAAATGCCTACAAATATCTGCAGGGTGGGGGTCAGGAGGACGGGGCCAGACTCTTTCCAGTGGTGCCCAGCGACAGGACAAGGGGCAACAGGCATAAACTGAAGCAGAGGAAGCTCCAGCTGAACATGAGAAAGAACTTCTTCCCTCTGAGGGTGACGGAGCCCTGGCCCAGGCTGCCCAGGGAGGCTGTGGAGTCTCCTTCTCTGGAGATATTCCAGCCCCGCCTGGCCGCGGTGCTGTGCAGCCTGCTCTGGGTGACCCTGCTTGGGCAGGGGGTTGGGCTGGGGGACCCCCAGAGGTCCCCTCCAACCCCCACCACGCTGGGATTCTGTGATTCTGTGATTTTGTGATGTGGCCTCATGAGTGCTGACCAGATAGGAACAATCACTCTCCTCAATTTTTCCCTGTGCTCTCGAGTGCAGAATGCTGCAATGCTACAAAACATGGTCCTCATCACACATCTTGACCATAGGTGAGGACAACAGCTTTTGTGCAGAAAGAGGCTTCCATCTCTGTGCATAAGGGATGGGCTGGGACTGGATGTCTGAGTCTGAAAGCCATTTGGCGGAGTCAGCCAGACTTCAGAGTGACTTTCTGAAGTCTAGTCAGAGGAGAAGCCTTCCAGCCGGTAACGCCACAAACGCTCAGGCAGCTGGTATCTGGCAGCCCTTGTTCCCTGGAGCCAGCGGTTCCTTCACAGGCAGCTGCAATGCTGGTGAAGACCCATCAGTTTCTGACTCTTCACCGTTTCCAAGGCTGGCAGGTCCTGGTTGCAGTTCTCTGCTCTGCCCCTAAGTTGACAAGGGAGACCTCGTACACATCCACACTACCCCTCTGCACTGCTGTTTTCTACCTGGAGAATGAGGCTAGCCATCCTGTCTCACTCTCACTCCCTGCCTGTCTTATCTAATTTTACTGAGCACTTTCAGAGGCAGCGGCTGTGCTTAGGAGCTTGGTCCCCCGGCAGCATTTAATGCACGTAACATAATAGCTAAAAAGGAAGGAGAGGAAAACAGTTAAAGTGAACACAAAGAGCCTGGGATAGCGCTGGTGATACTCCTCCCAGGCTGTGCTCCAGCTCCGACAGAAG
This sequence comes from Opisthocomus hoazin, assembly GCF_030867145.1. Taxonomy (NCBI): domain Eukaryota; kingdom Metazoa; phylum Chordata; class Aves; order Opisthocomiformes; family Opisthocomidae; genus Opisthocomus; species Opisthocomus hoazin. The sequence goes on along the minus strand of NC_134429.1, from coordinate 16,919,128 downwards.
CATCAGGCACTTTGTGACCAGCCTGAACTATGATGTAGAAAGAGCTTTTCTGTCACGGGACATGGTGAAGTGACAAATACAACAGAAAAGACTGTGAGAGACACACACCTTCTGACATGTGATGAACGCCGCTAAGCAAAGGTGGTGAAAGTCTCAAAAGATCTAAGCTGGCTTTCCTGAACTGTTCTTTCTGAACAAAATATACATCGGTTCCCTCCATTTGGTTTCTGAACATTTCAAAGCAAAGATTTAACAAACTGCAAACAGGACTGAAATAAAGAAAAAAAAAACGGTCTTTGCTCTTCCAGCCTGCTTCGTGCCAAGCCCTTTCCAGGACCGGCCAGAGCACAGCGGGGCTGCTACTGCCAAAGATTCGCCGGCAGCATTTAACCTGGCCCTGCGGGATCGGTCACCTTGTTCCACGAACCGTGACTCTTCTGTTTTTTCCCTTGTGACAAAAGAAACAGAGCTTTAGAGACCACTTCCAGGTGGGAAAAATGGGCTTTTTCTCATTTCCAGGTTGGAAATGGTCACTAAATCTGTGACAACTCCCAGTGACACAAACTGCCCAGTGCCAAGACACTCCCTCAGCTGTGGGCTCCCTGGCTGTCCCTTACTCATGGGAAGTGTCAGAGTTGCTGTGCAGGAGGAAAACGGATGCTGGAGAAGGGACCTGCCTTGTGACACATAAAGGAGATCAGATTCGGAGCACCCCAGCTCTCAGAGCCACTGTCACTTTGAGATGTCACCCCATGAACGCGTAAGCAGCGGCAGATTTATCGTGACGGCATCTCCAGGTTGCAGCAATGATGCAAAAAATAAACGGAGCTTCATTTCCGCAGCAGACAGAAACTTCCTTTTCACGACTGAAACCCTTGAGCCCCACGTCACTCGGAGGCAAAGTGAATCATTGGAGTCCTTGACAGGCACTTTTCTACATCCTCTTTATCTGGGACAGCCTCAGATTCTTTGGATTCCTCTTCGTGGAGCCCTGTGGCTTCTCCAAATTGCTGGAGAAATAAACCAAGCCAAAACCACCACTGGAGTGTAAAACAAGCTTAAGGAAAATCCACTGCTGTAAAAAGGCAGCCGACCTGTCCCCCGCTGCCACAAAACCCGCGGCGCGCAGGGAGGAGAGGCAGCCGACGTCCCTCACGTGATGGCCCCCGGGCAGAAGCTCCAGGGGGTGCGAGGGAGGCTCCGGTGGCTGTCACCCCAACCCTCCGGCCACACAAGGCTGATCACTGCCCAGCCCTTGTCTGGGCTGGCGCGTGGGGCTTCGGCAGTTTACCTCAACCTACCAGGAGCCGAGCAGACTTCCCCAGCTCCGGGGCAGCTCTGCAGGATAAATCTCCCGGGGTGTCAACAGCTCTTCTCGTCTGGCTTTTTTGTGGCCCACACAGGGTGCAAGAAGCTGCCTGAGCTCAGCTACTGGAGACACACAGGAAGGATGGGACTCCAGATGTGCCCCAACCTCAAGTCTTGCCAGCAGAGCCGCATATCCATGATGTCCCCAAAGGACACACAGGTGTAACCTTTGAGTTCTGCCGAGGCTGTAATGACAGCTAACACAACAGTGTCCTGACAAACCACCCCGGCTCCGTGCCACGAGGTGGGCACATCCAGGCAAGAAGGTCTCAGATCCCGCCGCACAGCGTTGCTCATGCACCTTCATGGAAAGACTGGGATCTTATGTCCTGCTTGACCCACTGTCTCCCAGAAAAACTCAAACATCACTGGGGCAGAAACGTGAAGTCACAACTGGATTTCGCAAGAGAAGCACCAGAGCCACAAGGCTCTTCAGCCCCTTGAGTATTTCACCTTCCCAAAAGCAGTGCAGCAGCTTCAACAGCACAGAGGACAGTGCTTCACGCGTGCCCCGAGGCTGGTCTTTCAGGTGTCCAGGTGGTCCAACAGACATCCTGAAAGAACGCTCTCATCTAGCAAAGGGGTAACGGGCAACGAAGGGCATCCTCTCCTCTTCTGTCCGTGCTTTGTACCAGAGACATGTTGTCGACTAAGCGTACCAGCGAGACAGACATAATCTAGACACCATGGGGCTCCAGCCTCTCCCAGGTCAGTGCTTCTGGCCTAGGTAATCAGCTCAGGCGCCTTATTCATGTCTTCTAGCTGAAGCTCAAGGATCATGCTGGGGAAAGTGATGAACCACGAGGCTCGGGTGCCTCCACGCCGAGCACAGAGCGGAGCCGTGAAGGCTGACGGGGCAGACGTCCGCCTGCTGATTGAGCCCTCCTCTCCCGCTGTACCCTGCAGTTCCCAGCAGCACCAGGTCCCAGGAGTGCTGGTGGGATGGGGCCCCTGGAGCCGCTGGCCCAGCCCATCTGCCACAGAATCACAGAATCACAGAATGGTCGGGGTTGGAAGGGACCTCTGTGGGTCATCTAGTCCAACCCCCCTGCCAAAGCAGGGTCACCTACAGCAAGCTGCACAGGACCTTGTCCAGGCGGGTCTTGAATATCTCCAGAGAAGGAGACTCCACAGCCTCCCTGGGCAGCCTGTTCCAGTGCTACGTCACCCTCAGAGGGAAGAAGTTCTTCCTCATGTTCAGACGGAACTTCTTCTGCTTCAGTTTGTGCCCGTTGCCCCTTGTCCTGTCACTGGGCACCACTGAAAAGAGCTTGGCCCCATCCTCCTGACAGCCACCCTTCAGATATTTATAAGCATTTATTAGGTCCCCTCGCAGCCTTCTCTTCTCCAGGCTGAACAAGCCCAGCTCCCTCAGCCTCTCCTCGTAGGGTAGATGTTCCAGTCCCCTCATCATCCTCGTAGCCCTGCGCTGGACTCTCTCCAGTAGCTCCTCATCTTTCTTGAACTGGGGAGCCCAGAACTGAACACAGTACTCCAGATGGGGCCTCACTGGGGCAGTGTAGAGGGGAAGGAGAACCTCCCTCGTCCTGCTGGCCACACTCTCCTTGATGCACCCCAGGATCCCATTGGCTTTCTTGGCAGCCAGGGCACACTGCTGGCTCATGGTTAACCTGTCGTCCATGCTGAGCCCCAACACCAGCTCAGGGAAGGTGGAGCTTTGGTAGCCAAGTCTTTAAACTCCAAGGACGGGGCTCCCCTAGTTATCAGTCTTTCTGTTTTGGCACCCTTTAGTCTTTTTTTATTAGCTCCAGCTATAAAACAACAATTTTTGGTCATAAAGCACAATCTTTCTCTGCCACATTACTCTAAATGAACCCCACCACGTCCTGCCTCCCAGGCACTCTAGCTGAGGCACACTCCGCATTTTAAAAGCATATCTTTTAGAAAAAAAAGAAACAAGAAAAAAACCAAGAAGAGACCAAAACTTGTGGTCTGGGCCCTGATTATGACAGTGAAGTCACCCCAGGTTTTGCTGAGGACCCCTCCCAGGCACGCCCTGCCTTACGGAGCAGCGCCTGGGGCGCGTGACGATGCTCCGGCTGCTGACAGGCGTGTGAACGGGGAAGCCGTCTCCGTGCCAGCCCCTGAGGATGGCGAGCAGGGCAGAGCCTCTCGCAGCTCTGCACCAAGCACGCAGCCGGGCAGGGCAGCTGCTCCCGAGGACAAGCGGTGGCAGCTTCTCGTAGCTCAGCATATACTTCCAGGTAATTAAGAAACGATGATTCGTTCAGGAAAGGGATCCTATTTTACCCTACTTGTGACTGTGAATCTCTCTTTACAGGCTTACATCCTTGCTCAGCAGCATGTCCAGGTTTCCCTCTACGGGAGCTGCTCCGTGAGGATGCTGCGACGTCCGGGCTAACAGCTCCGTGGGCAGGGGCCCAGAGGGCTCCATGCCCACCAGCGCCAACGGCTGCTTCAGCAGTCTCTGCTCAGAGAAACGGGAACCGCGGGCGGCACAGATCCATCACAGCAGAGGCAGCTTAACTGTTGCTGATCCTCCCACAAGAGGCTTTGGATTCTTAAACTAAAGGTTTGCTTGGTGTCAGGTATGGGCAAAGGGGCCTGTTGGTAGCGTCGCTAAGCCTCAGCCTTGCACCAGCCAGTATTTCACTTCCATACCAAATTGTTCTTGTTGGCTCTCCTGCTGCAAATGATAGAAAACATTAAGGGGAAGGAGGAAAGGGAAGAAGACAAGAAGGAAAGAAATCTGAGTTTTCCAGGAGAAACAGGCACTTTCTAATTGTAGGAATGCCCGAAAGAAGGTCACACCGACCGCAAAACCTGGGGCAGCTTGATGAGACCACGCAAGAACATGTTGATTTTGCAGAAAACTGGGAAAAGCTACTGTAACAACCAGGTCCGAACATCTGCACGAGACGGGCAACAGAACCCAGGCAGCGAGTTAAATATAGCTGAAACGCTTGTGGTTGACCCTGTGCCTATGTTGTAGACAGACATCCAGTTTTCTTTGAGGACTGCAAATTATGGTGAGCCCACCTGTGCCTCCTGGGAGGTTTTCCTCGTGGTTACTTGCTCTGTTCTAAAATGTACATATTATTTTCAGGTTGAAATTTATGGACTTCACCTTCCAACTGCTGGAACTTTTCTAGTTTTGCTAGCTAAATTAAGGAGGAGTCCAGAAACAGAATTTTGTCCTTTTGGAAGAACTGAAGGATCATGAAAATATTTTCTTTTCATCTTCTTTTCTGTTATCTAAGTAGACTGAGTTTCCTGAGCGCTTCACAGATTTATCAGCCCACGTATCAATTTAATGACTTTCTTCTGAACCTTTTCCAATTTTTTGCTAACCTCCTTTTCAAATATAAACCTCAGAACTGATCTCAGTAGCCAGTAACCGTCTCTCTTCACGACAGAGATGACATCCACCTCCTCGCTCAGGTTTGATACTCCTCTGAGCGTGTCCAACACGACGCTTCTCTGACTCAGCCCCGTCCTCAGACAGCTGGTGCAGAGCTGCTGCTCCTTCCCCATTGGGCACCTTCACTGTTTTTTTTTTAAATTATGGTCCCCAGCTCAGGGAAGGGAGGGGGTAACTGCTGCCTCCTTCCCTCCTTGCACCTCCCGCTGATGCAGGGTCGGACCCAACGCCTCGGGACCCAGGCTGCTTCTGCATCTCCTATAACCCCCCGTGTCCTGCTGGGAGAGGGGTGAGAGATCCTAGATGCATCTGAAAGGAGTGTAATTGCTGAAGCTGCTATGTACAGCTTAGGGCAATTCATTACGATAACGATGACAAAACGCAGCAGGGGGGCATCACACAGTGAAGAATGGTATTGGGTGAATGAGAAATAAATAGGCCCATATTCCTCCTTGGTTTTCTGTCTCTGGGTTGTACTGTCTAGAGGCGTTCTTAGCAAGCTCATGTGTTTTGTTCCCCAACCCGTCTCCACAACAGCAGGTTTTCTCAATCTGGCCGAACGAGACCTGCAGTCTTCAGGACATCTGCTGGGGCACCTTTATCCAGACAGCAAGAGCTTCCATCTGGGAGCTGTTCCCTTTCTCACAGCCCTGCTTTTTCAATATCTTCAGGTATTCTGATATCTGCCTCCTATCCCACCTCTGCCTTTTCAGTACACCGAGACCAAGAATAAAGGCATGAGAGTGTATCAGGACTCACTTCACAGGAGAACAAGCAGGCATCTGCCTCGCAGACACTGAGCGACATAACCTGACGCCCTGTGACACCGTCTGGTCCCCCACGCGTGCTGGTGCATCCCAGCCCAAGGGACCCATCAGGGTTACAAGCATCCTATTGCTAATAGGCTTTGATAGCGGAGGCCAATTTTCGGCGTCAGGTCCTGACTCTTGGGCCACCACAACAGCCAGGGGCTGCTGCCACTGATTTTTGGTCATCACCCCCAGTGACGTGACGCTGTGAAACAAGCCCACCCCCAGCTGCACACCAGATAACATCTGCAGCACTTCAGGGCCACTCCAGAGCCTCCAGAGCCTCGGTGCTGCTGTGCAGCCCTGGAAGGTCTCACCGTGCAGGCTGCGAAGCTCGACTGCTGCTGTAAGGGGAATAAAACTGGACAAGACACGGCTCCCAGCCAGAGCAATACCACAGGGAGCAGCCCAGGGTCTCGGATTCCCCAGGCAGCATCTTCTGCATCGCTCCCTGGCCGTTTGGCAGGGCTGTGTGGCTCCAGCATCTGGACCACCTGCCGGGGTGGACCTTTCCACAGCTTCTCTTTCCTCATCTTTATGCCCATTTGAAACGCTACCAGTTGCAATCTGCCCCCCCGTTTTGCAGCTAGCCCCCCGCCTCCTTCACCTGCCAGCCCTGCAAGGCTCAGCCTTTCCCTCCTTGCCTGCCAGCGGGTCAGCGCTGTTGAGACCCCGGTATAATCAAAGCGTCTCCATTCCTCTGCTGGCTTAGCTGGCAGCGTCAGGTTACAGGCAGCAAAACCCCTATCTCTGATCACTCTAATACCACTAACCCATGTCATGTCAGACAGAGTCAACATTTGCTCTGGAAAACACTCACGACAGAGAGCGAGCAAAGCCAGCCCAGCCCGTGGCCTCTCCCCAGCAACACTTTGAAATTACCCAGGGGGAAAAAAAAAAAGAAGAGGTGAACAGCTGGGAGATTTCCAGCATCTCCTCGGAGCCCTCCTGACAGATCTTGGTGCCCGGAGTGTCAGGTTACCGGACGGGGGGGAACTGCTTTTATTATAGGAGGGTCAGCAGGGAATTCTGGCATTTTCAATTACCCGCATGCAGAAGCGGCTGTGATCCGGGGTCAGGATTAACGGCGTGACCCCCGGCTGAAGACAGAGTGGCAGGGAAATGCACCATGATGCTGCAAGGCACCAGCTAGTCCAGAGGCCACGGGACAGGGCAGTAAATGGGGCGATGTGGGGGAGAAAGCTGCTGACAGCGCATCTGGCAACGGATGCCTGCAACTGCCCCGCCAGCGTGGCAGGGAGAGAGGCTTGGAAAACCTTGGTGTAAGTGGGCAAGCCCCTCTGCCACTGCCTTTACCTGGGGACTCAGCCCCACTGGGGGGCCCAGGCAGCTCCAACACATGGGAGTTACGTGGGGAACAGGACCCCCCTGTGGGACCAGAGCAGGGCATTTCTCAGCACGGGGCTCTCAGGAGGTCCCAGAGCTCCTTCTGCACTTCAAGCCCTGCACAACGCCGGCAGCTCGCTCCGGTGGGACTGAAGGGTGATGCCGTGGTAAGGACGATGCTGTGATCCGTCACGGAACAAGGGCTTCCCTCACCTGGAAGCCACAGGGCCTGGAGACATCTAGGCTGGGATCCAGGCTCCAGCACTGCCCACAAATGGTGTTTGAAATGGCAGGAGCACGCAGGGGCTCCGTGCAAGGCTGCAGGCAGGTGAAACAGGCACGTGGAGCTTAGGTGACCTCAGTTTCTGAAGCATGGGCAGAGCAGAAAGCCAGGACAGCTCACTCTGCACTTCCCCGCAGACCTGGATGCCTTGCGCCGGCATCTCACCCAAGGGACATCTAATCCAAACCTGCGCTGCCTCCTTGCCCCAAGGCATCCCGGTCCCACAGGGTCCCCAGCAGGTCACTGTCACTGGGCAGCAGTCCAGCTGCCCCCAGTCCAGGTCTCATCACCGACCTCATGGCCCCAGCTTTTCGTGCTCTTACTCAGCTCAGAGTCCAAATGTATCTAGGTGTCTGACTGAAAATTGACTTCTTTGGTTAAAACCTTCTCCATTTTTCGCTGATCCAGGTAAAGCTCTCTCCTGCCATTTGAGCATCGCAGGCTTTCATGACTATTAAAATGTTTGTCCACCCAATTTCTTTCCCAGAGTCCTCCCGTGTGACGGTACGTTCAGGAACCACGTGCTTCTGAAACCAATCACCTCCAGCAGAAGCTGAGGAAAGCAGTGCAGTATCATGGGGACGACGGTGCGAGGGCTCTCTGATCAACACCAGTCACCCTCAGAGCAGCACAAGCCTCAGGTCTGGGATGTTCACCGGACTCGCTGGAGCTCCAGAAGCCTGGTATTTCACAGCCTGGGAGGTTTTTGTTTCCAAGGTTCCTGGCAAGGTGGCCCCATCAGGCTGGTACCCACGCTGTTTGTGTGTGTCGAGTGCCTGGAAAAATTCCCAGCGGGCCCAGCCTCCAGCCCCCTGAGTTTGTAACTACAAACACTGGAAAATCTTAAAAACACGGCCGTCCAAAGCGGGTCCTGGCTCCGGCCCCATCTGAATCAACGAAGGCTTTGGTGTAGATTACAGCCTTTAAAGCAGTTCCTAATGCCACAAGCCCAGTGACTTGGCCTGGGCAGACGAAGGCTTTTGGCTGTCTTTATGCTCTTTGTTTAATTGAGTTTTCAGCCTTCATTTGCCTGCTGCCATCCCGCCCGCGGAGGAGGGCAGGACTTTGTTCTCTGCACTGGGAGGAGGTGCTCCAGACGACACCGGCATCCCGTCACGCAGCCCGCTGGAGAGGGCTTGGGGCCGCTTGGCGCCGAGGCCGTCCCCCACCTCCTGGCCCCCTCTCCACGTGGAAACCTCATCTGCTCCAGATCAAGGCGATGTCATCGGCAAAAGGCTGGCCCAAAGCAGGAACGCTGGCAGGAGCCAGCCCTCCGTCCCTCCAACTTACCCCCCAGATTTTCATGAAATTTTATGGCAGTTTCCCAGAACGCACTCATTAATTACAACCAAAACTGTTCTTAGGAACACGCTGATTTTGAAATTTCAAACACAGAAAACTTAGACCGGAGCAGTATTTCTTCAGAGAATGACCCCTGCTGCTGAGCATCCCCCCGGATCCACTGCGTCTCGCGAACTTGGGACTGAACTTGTTCCCTGGCTCCTTTCACGGGAGTCACCACCAGGATGGCCTCCCTCTGCGGTGGGGGGAGGAAATCTTGGAAATATCAGGGGTTTTTCTTGGAAAGAGTATTTCCCGCCCAGCCCTAGCAATGCAGCAGCCTCCTGCCCTCTGGCAGTGGCAGTGATGAACACGGACGCGGCTGCAGTGAGACAGGCACAGCGAGGGTCCTCCAGCCTGAACCCAGTCAGACAGAGACTTCTCATTTCACACACAGATAGACAGGCTGGAGAGCTGGGCAGAGAGGAACCTGATGAGGTTCAACCAGGGCAAGGGCAGGGTCCTGCCCCTGGGGGGGAACAACCCCAGGCACCAGTACAGGCTGGGGCGGAGCTGCTGGAGAGCAGCTCTGCGGAGAGGGACTGGGAGTGCTGGGGGACGACAGGGTGACCATGAGCCAGCAGCGTGCCCTGGGTGCCAAGAAGGCCAACGGGATCCTGGGGTGCATGAGGAGGAGTGTGGGCAGCAGGGCAAGGGAGGTTCTCCTCCCCCTCTGCTCTGCCCTGGTGAGGCCCCATCTGCAGTGCTGTGTCCAGTGCTGGGCTCCCCAGTTCAAGAGAGATGAGGAGCTACTGGAGAGAGTCCAGCGGAGGGCTACGAGGATGAGGAGGGGACTGGAGCATCTCTCCTACGAGGAGAGGCTGAGGGAGCTGGGCTTGTTCAGCCTGGAGAAGAGAAGGCTGCGAGGGGACCTTAGAAATGCCTACAAATATCTGCAGGGTGGGGGTCAGGAGGATGGGGCCAGACTCTTTCCAGTGGTGCCCAGTGACAGGACAAGGGGCAACGGGCACAAACTGAAGCAGAGGAAGCTCCAGCTGAACCCGAGGAAGAACTTCTTCCCTCTGAGGGTGACGGAGCCCTGGCCCAGGCTGCCCAGGGAGGCTGTGGAGTCTCCTTCTCTGGAGATATTCCAGCCCCGCCTGGACGCGGTGCTGTGCCCCCTGCTGTGGGTGACCCTGCTTGGGCAGGGGGTTGGGCTGGGTGACCCACAGAGGGCCCTGCCAACCCCGAACATTCTGTGAACAAATCGCAGTGACTCTGAGATGGACCAAGGGACAACTGGCCAGCTGGCTGCATTAACTCGATTTGCTACAACCATCGATGATGGTCCACACAACCGCAGCCCTGAGCAACATCACCCCCCCGGGGTGTGCTCAGCTGTCCAAGCGCTGTGACCCTGAAACCGGCCTCGGATGTGCCTGCAGCCTTGCCTACCTGCCCCCAGCATCTCCACCTGCCCGAGAGCTGGCACTCGGCGCCTCGTCTGCGACCAAGGCAATTAGCACTGCGGGCTGTGTTTGCCAAGTGTGGCAGCGAAGATAAATCACCCCTCCTGAACGCGTAAGCAAAAGGTGAGCTCCTGAGCCACTCCAGGGGCTCCCAGCACCCGCACGCAGCGGGGAGCCTCACCAGAAGGGACTTTCCACCCCATCCATCATGGATGGGTTTTTGTTTTCTGCCCAAAGTCAGCTCCAGATGCTTTGGAACAGGTTTCTGAAGCCCCAGGCAGGTGTGGGAAAAATGATCCTCAAACTCAGAGAGTAATTTATGCACCAGGGAAGCCTGGGAGTCAGCAGGCGGAGGAGCCCGCAGAGCTGGTGGAGGGTGGAGGAGAGCATCTGCTAGGAAAGCTCTAGCAGTGCAGCCCATACCCCGCTCTGCCAGCATCCCTCCAGCCGCCCACCGCAGGAGCGGGAAGAGGAACCCTGGAGAGCCAGCGGCTGGCAAAGCTCCGACCATCTGGGAGTCCTGGCCATGGACGGTCTCCGGCGGGCAGAGGAGAAAGGACTTGGGCACGGCAGGGTCTCCCCGGGGCACTCACCGCCGGCTGCTGCAAGCAGGAGGGATGCAGGGACAGCAACGGGCTGGAGCACCAAGAGAGAGGAGGGCAGCGAATGTCAAGTCGCATCAGGTGTTGGTGGCAATGGCCCTGTGTATGAGGCGGCTAGGGTGAGGGTGGGAGCTGGCGATGAAGGAAAGAGAAGAGGAAGGGCTGCAGAGCCACGATGGTTACGGGGGTTACTACAGATGGTTACGTGGGTCTGGGTGGAGCGTAAGGTCTGGCTGTTAGTGTTGGATAAGAGAAGCAGCCAGGGGGATGTCAAGGTTTCAGGAGGTTTTGGAGCCTGGGAGCAGGCCAAATTGTCACGGAAACACATCCAGTGAAGTCCCCAAAAGAAGAAACCTGGGATCCAAGGGACCTCAGGAGCAGTCCTATAGTAGCTCAGCAGACACACTCCTACTTGCTCTGTCACACAGGCAAACAGGCCTGGCTCCTCCACATGGGAGATGGCTCCACAGCTCAGAAAATTTCTGCTTTTCCACCTAAATGCTGTCACCAGCCACCTTCTACAATCTGCTCTTGTCCATCTGCTTTAATAACTCTTCTCCCTTGCTGGTGCCCCTCAAACCCAGCACATCATTATGGGAGCAAACAAATCCCCTTCACCAAGGCTGAACACACGGTGCCTTTCTGCTCCCCTCTCTGTAACATGGGCTCCCCTGCGTTCTCCTCACCTTATCAGCCTTTCTCTCTACCTGTTACCATCACAGTTCAGCTCTCCTGAACGTGGGTAACCAGGTGGGCATGCAATGACCCTACAAAGGTCCACTGAAGCTTTGTGCAACGGTAGTGAGACTTTGCTACAGCTGGTGAACACACTTTGCTTGATGCAGCGCAGTCTCGCATTTGCTGTTTTTCCACAAGGTTTTATGCTGGAGAGTTGTCCTCTTCCCATGGTCTGCCACCAGGTCCTCCTCAGCTCCCTGCTGTTGTTGAATTTCACCCTGATTCTGTAATTCCACCTCTCAGCATCTTCCTGGAGGGATCAGGGTCCTCCTCTGTCCTAACACTGTTTGTGTCAGTTTTCTGCACAAGAAATACCTTACCAGGTTTTGAAACACCAAGAAGTATGAGACTACTTCAGTTAGTCACCTCAGTTCAGCCTCATGCTTCCCCATTCAGGTGGTAGTGGTCTCCCATTTAGGCAGTTCCTGGACACACTTTCAGCTTTATTGGTAGTTTTCCAAATCAAATGTTTCACTGGTGTCCAGACAGGCAGAGTCTACTGCATTTCCTCCGAAACTATCTCTTTGGAAAAAAAAACAAGCACAAGCTACACAGACTCATGTGCAAGGACTTGATGGGGCCTCTGTCTCTTGATGTCTCAAGTCAAGACTGTTTGCCTTTCTGAAAGATGCTTTTCCCAAAGACAGGACTGAATGTGAGGATAACTGATGTGCAAGTTGATCTAAAACATGTCTTGGCTTGAACCTTTGAAACTCAGCATAACAAAAGAGTAGTGGCCATAAATCATAGCTTGGGAGGCTCAGGTTGGACATCGGGAGAAGTTCCTTCACCAGCGGGGTGGTGCAGCTCTGGGACAAGTCACTGGAAACATGGGGAGATCTCTGCCTTTGGGGATCACCAGTAACTGTCTACCCAAAGCCATGGCTGCCCTGATGTAGTGCTGGCAGCAGTGCTGCATAGGTGGGAGGCTGGATGAGATCCGAGATGCCGGGATGCTACAGCCTCCTGCCTTATACTTTTATACTGGAAGGTGACAAGAAACAGACATTTATAGCTTTTAAGGTCTGGGAAGCTCATTCCAAACCTTTGAGGTGATTTCTGCACACACTTTCCCAGGTGGTTGTTTCACACACAAGTCATTCCTGACTGCAGCCAGCACAGGGCAAGGCTGAGAGCAGTACGCGAGAGAAAAGGAGAGGCCATGACTCCCTGCTTGTGTCCAGAGGAGCACGGGCCACTGCTGTGCACCCCTCTGAAGGAGGAAGCCAGCCAGATCTTCTGATGAGAAATGAGGGTGAGAAGGTCCAAGCAAGAGGGGGTGCTGGTTGATGAGAAGCTCAGCATGACCCGGCAGTGTGTGCCCAGAAGGCCAGCAGCATCCGTGGCAGCACCAGGGCGAGGGAGGGGACTGTGCCCCTCTGCCCTGCTCTGCTGAGACCCCCCGGGAGTGCTGCGTCCAGCTCTGGAGCCCTCAGCACAGGACAGAGCTGGAGCTGTGGGAGCGGGGCCAGAGGAGGCCCCAGCAATGACCCGAGGGCTGGAACCCCTCTGCTGGGAGGAAAGGCTGGGAGAGCTGGGGCTGGGCAGCCTGGGGAGGAAAAGGCTGCAGGGAGACCTTAGAGCAGCTGCCAGGGCCTGGAGGGGCTGCGAGAGAGCTGGAGAGGGGCTGGGACAAGAGCCTGTAGGGATAGAGCAACGGATAACGGCTCTAGCCTGAAAGAGGGGAGATGTAGGTTAGATATAAGAAAGAAATTTAAATTCTTTACTGTGAGGGTGGTGAGGCACTGGCCCGGGTTGCCCAGAGAATCTGTGGCTGCCCCCTCCCTGGCAGGGTTCAAGGCCAGGTTGGATGGCACTGGGCAACCTGGTCTGGTGGAAGGGGTCCCTGCCTGTGGCAGGGGGGTTGGAACAGATGATCTATAGGGTGTCTTCCAAGCCAAACCACTCCATGATTCTCTGATTCTAAGAGTCCATGTGTCCAGGCAACACAGTTGTCCTCTCTCTGTCTAGCCTGCAGCATAACTAATGGGACAAGCACACAGCAATCTCAACGGCTGGTGAGAAGCGGTAGCCCATACCAACCATATATCTTCACCTCATCTGCTATCCTGGCTCCACTCCTCTCACTCCTCTTCTGTCCTCCCCTGACGTCTCCAAGCTCCCTGTTGCATTTGGTAGTAAAGTCCATGGACCATGGCTGTCGGGGACATTTTTTGGTTGAAGGTGAAGGAAAAATCATAGAATCACAGAATCATAGAATGGTAGGGGTTGGAAGGGACCTTAAAGATCATCTGGTTCCAACCCCCCTGCCCTGAGCAGGGACATCTTCTACCACACCAGGTTGCTCAGGTTGTTAATCATCACTTTTGGTGCTTTGCACTTCCCAGGATCTGACTCACCTGTGCTCCATCACCCACAGCTGAACTGCATACTGACCAGGCTGCACTTGGCTGTCCTTGAGCTCACAGGAACCTCTGAGTCTCGTCAGGACAGCCCTGTCCAGAAGACACTGCCTGGCTGGGGTGCAACTGCCTGGGCTGCGATAGCCACCACGGAGCAGAAATTCAAACCCTAACGATGTCTGGCATGAACCTGGTGCACGGATGTGAGCTGCACATCTCCCCAGCCAAAGGACCCACGAGCTGTAAGATGCTACCCAAAATAAAAATACAAATAATCATAACAAGTTATCTGGACCCATGGAGAGGGAGAAATTGTGCCAGTAAACTCTGCTGCTGCGGGTGCTGCTCCTGGCGGGTTTATCAGGAAGGTGAATTGTCTTCTCTGTCACCCACCAGCTGGTATTCACGCTCTGTTAGCTGTTTACTCCTCTTTTTGGCTCTGTTTGCAGCCGGGAGCCTCTGACATCAGAGTTACTCCTCCCTTCTTATCCCCCATGACACAAGAGTCGCTCACAAAAGAGACACATTCCCCAAACTCTGGATGTTCTCTTTCCCCCATCACTAGGAGGTCTTCAGTTCGTCTCTGGATACTCCGGAGCCCAGGGCTTTGTCCTCCCTTCTCAGATCACAGAAGCCACAGGCTGTTATCAAGAGATGTTATCAAGGGCTGTTATCAACATGCCCTTCCCATGAGCTCTTTAAGTCATCCCTGCCCAGGGAGCCCTTTTCCTCGGCGACCCTCCCAGGGCACTCGGCCTGCCCGCGGTGTGGATGGAGCCTGCAAATCCTCGCAGCCACGGGACTCCCCACCCTCCTCGATCCTTCCCAAAGAATGGCCACACATGAGCCAACGGGCGCTGCGTGTTGTCACCAGCAAGAGGGCTGACGCCTGGCATGGCTTTCAATTAGTCAAGTGTCATTATCCCGAGTGCCGGGCCATGCTCAGCTCCTTGACCCCTGGCTTCCCTCCTGCGCCGTCCCTCTTGGGATGCTGGCATGGCTTTCAGCCACCCTCTTGGCACAGCTCTTTTGTTCCAGCTATGTCATGTGGAGAGCCCCGGGTCTTTCTCCTTGGAGAGCTGCTGCGCCTTGGGGGACAGGAGCCCCTCAGCTGCAGGGTGCGACAGGCAGGCAAGCGGAGGGTGAGCTGGGAGACGTACAGCATGGAGTTGGAGGTCAGGAAGAAGCCTGCTGAGAAGAGCAGAGAGAAAACCCAACCTGGACTCAGAGGTGACCAAAGATATTTCCTAGGAAGGCAGCAGAGATCCAGTTCTGGGGTCCCCAGTTCAAGAAAGATGAGGAGCTACTGGAGAGAGTCCAGCGGAGGGCTACGAGGATGAGGAGGGGACTGGAGCATCTCTCCTACGAGGAGAGGCTGAGGGAGCTGGGCTTGTTCAGCCTGGAGAAGAGAAGGCTGAGAGGGGACCTTAGACTCTTTCCAGTGGTGCCCAGCGACAGGACAAGGGGCAACGGGCACAAACTGAAGCAGAGGAAGCTCCAGCTGAACATGAGGAAGAACTTCTTCCCTCTGAGGGTGACGGAGCCCTGGCCCAGGCTGCCCAGGGAGGCTGTGGAGTCTCCTTCTCTGGAGATATTCCAGCCCCGCCTGGCCGCGGTGCTGTGCCCCCTGCTCTGGGTGACCCTGCTTGGGCAGGGGGTTGGGCTGGGGGACCCACAGAGGGCCCTTCCAGCCCCCAACATTCTGTGATTCTGTGAATTGGCTGAAGACCGACTGGGGAGCAAGGAGGTGGTGGGAAGAGGATGTTTATGCCAAGCTCTTTTTATTTCTATTCTGCTGGTTCTGGTCCTTTCTAATTTTCTATACTTCGAAAAGGGAAGCATCACATCTCCTGTTCTAACAAAACCTGCCCTTCTGGAGGTTAAACACCTTTGGTCTTTCTAGGACACTCGCTGCAAGAGAAAGGTCCAGGAAACTGCCTCTGAGTGTATGGGCTGGCGCTGGCCGCTCTTTCGACTGCCCTTCTCCTGGGAAGAGAGGTGTCCTGTCCCTCGGGGCTCCTCTCTGCACCGAGGTGTCTGGGCGCCTGATCGCTTTGTTGGTGGGACTGAAGAGATGACAACGTTACAGTGAAACGCAAAGGGTAAACCTGGGTAGTCTAAGGTCAGCATCAACCTGCGCAGCCTGAGGCCAACTTCAACTCGGCCAATGCAGAACACGAGGCCGTGGGTCAGGAGGAACTGCAGAGGATCCAGCCAAGGGTGACCCTGGGGCACAGGGCTTATGAGACGTGGAGAGAGCGGGGCTGGCTGAGCCCGCTGATGAAGTCATTAAGAGCAAATTTAATCGCAGCTACAACTCCTCGGAGCTCCGTTAAAAGCGGGTGGAAACTCACTCTTCCCAGCACGGGCAGGCGATGCAACAAGGGGCATAAGCCACAAATCAGGCTGGAAATTATGAGAAGCATCTTTCCCAGGAGGGTGTCATAGTCCTGGGACAGGTTAGCGCAGAGGTGGAGTTTTCCAGGACTCAGCTCGGAAAAGTCACAGCAGATTTACTCAGGGTGATAGTCCTGCTGCAAACAGGAGGGTGAATCAGAGAGCCCAGACATCCCTTCCACAAACCCTGACGGGTTCCCAGGGCCCAAATCAGGCACGGCAGCACGACTTCGTGGAAGCAGCTCTTATCGAACTGTCTTGACTTTTCTCCCTGCACTCAGGAGTTCAGCGGAGTGCACAGGCTTAAAGCGTGTGAGACACTGGGCTCAGCATCAGCATCATCAGCAACACATGAAATAATTAGTTTTAAACAAGGCTGGCAGAGAATGACAACAAGGTGCAGAGCGATGATCACGGCTTGGTCGCTGAGCCCATGGAAACGGTTGTAAGGTTGTGCTGGGGTCTGGAAGGCAAAATGCAGGTCGTGCTTGCAGAACGGGTGACCACTTCCAGGGAAGCAGCATTTGAAGGGACCAAGACAAAAGCCACCAGGGAGGAAAGGGCTGCACACACAGCTGACTGAGGTACCACTTTACCCTTGGATGTGCAAAGTGACCAGCAAGACCAGCAAGAGGAGTAGTTTATCTGCTACTGGGTACACTATCGAGTTCAAAAAATTATCGTGAAGAATATAGAAGTGGCCACAAAGAGCTATGGGAAGATCCACACTCTGGAAAGGCACCTCATAGCGAGGAAGGGTGATTCAGCTGGTCTAATTACCTTACTTTCCTTGAGAGAAGCTACCCACCGCCTGTGTCTACACGAGCAGGAATGTCCCACTACCACAACACTACAGCAAAGTCAGTTATGCTGATGTCAAGGCGAACGTTAGTGAAATCCAGGCCTCGGTGGAGAGGGGTAGCACGGTAAGGACCGCAGCCATCCTTCTCTGGGAGAACAAGGCGGCATATGCTGTGTCACCTTCTCTGATCTCAAGTTTCCCTTCTGGGATGACGGTCACCCTACCACCGCACCCCTCAGCTCCACTCCTCCGGTCACGCTCAGTACCTGTCCTACGGCTGCTCCGTGGGGATTCTTTTCTTACTCTCTCATAGCAGATTTTTCATGAGGTGCTGAAGAGTTTCAGCTACCTGGAGGTTAAAGATGCTGCAGGTGACGTGGCATCTCTCCCCAGTCCCAGAAGCACCAAGCACAGGTGGTTCCCCAACACTGGTCCATTTACCCCTGGGTGAACCAGGCCAGTTTTGCCATGCTTTCTTCGGGGCTGGCAGGTCCCTGAAGGCCAGCATATTAGGGGACCTAATATATACTTACAAATATCTGCAGGGTGGGGGTCAGGAGGACAGGGCCAGACTCTTTCCAGTGGTGCCCAGCGACAGGACAAGGGGCAACGGGCACAAACTGAAGCAGAGGAAGCTCCAGCTGAACCCGAGGAAGAACTTCTTCCCTCTGAGGGTGACGGAGCCCTGGCCCAGGCTGCCCAGGGAGGCTGTGGAGTCTCCTTCTCTGGAGATATTCCAGACCCGCCTGGATGCGTCCTGTGCAGCCTGGTCTGGGTGACCCTGCTTTGGCAGGGGGTTGGACTGGGTGACCCACAGAGGTCCCTGCCAACCCCTGCCATGCTGGGATTCTGTGATAGAGGGCCCCTTGCCGGGAGGCCATCGTCCAGCCGCGGCAGCAGCACAACCCCATCATGGATTCGAGCCTCTGCTCTGCCCGAGATGGAGCCAGAGCCACAGCTGCCTGCTCAGCCCCGAGCCAAGGCAGAGGGTGGCTGTAATCGCCGCTTCCCCGGGCTCATCCCTCCCCTCCCTCCGCACGCTCTCCACTCCCCACAGCACCCTCCATTCTCCTGTCCCCACTCTGCCTTTGTGTCTGCAGCTTCTGTTACCAACTGCTAATGATCTACATCAAGGCTGCCAGGCGGTGAGGAGTGTAAGCAGAAGAATTCAGAGCCTCTAATTACGGAGGAATTAGCAAGCAGACAGTTACTGTTTAGTGCTAATGAATAGATACATTAAGAGAGACATCACACAGGCTGAGAAGTGTGAGCCTGGATAATAAAGGAGCGTCACACCAGGGAAACACAAGGAGAAGGATTCAGGGGACTGAAAAGGATTCGCCTGCAACTCAGCTCTCTGGTTTTCTGCAGGTGGAAGTAGCCACAGGCAGTATGTGAAGGTAACAAGCACAGCAAAGTGCCAAATCCAAGCATTAAATAACTCGTTTGCAGCACAGGACCATGCCGGGGGGGGGGGGGGGTGTAGAGCCCCCTCCCAGCCCCAGGCAGCATCACACCCACCCGTCCCCATCAGCCACCTCTGTAAATGAAGCTGCAACAGGTCACGATCCCAGGCCAGCTCCCCTCTCCTCACCATGTGCGGACGTGTTCCAGCTCGCAGTCAAACCACGGTTCAGCGCCGTGCTAAATCTGCCTTCGGGGCTTCTGATCCGGCACTGAAAACACCGTGACCCCGCGGCTCCCGAGCTGACTTCAGATCAGAGGTCATTCTGTCGGTTCATGTGCCACTAAGATGTTTTTGGAGGTTCCCTGTGTCCCGGCGCTCTGCACGCCCAAAAAAGCGATGCCCATCTGCACCGCGGCCGCTTCACCCCAGGCCAAACACCTCCCGTCCTCCGCAGCCAGCACACGCACCTCGCTCTCCAGGCGGTTCCGCGGAAACGCAATCATCCACGACTGCCAAATCCAGCCCTGAAGGTCACGCAGTGTCCGGGGCAGCCCGGGGCACCTTCGCACAACCCCACACGTTTGCTGTGGTGCTCAGAGGGCCCACAGAAACCCGCTCGCTCCCACGCATCCCTGTACCTCCTTGGCACGCTTCCACCGCGCAACCGGATTAAGCGAAGCCCCAGCCTGTGCTCCAGTTCCAGATGGTCTGCAGGTGGGCTGGGGAGAGCAGCCCCTGCCCAGCAGCTCCATAGGGCTCCCTGCCACCAGCACGGCTGCTGCCGGGGGCTGCTGGGGAATCTCCAGCACTGCCAGCCCCCCCGACACATCCCTTCCCCCAGCAAAACCACCCCGCGCAGGGGGAGCGTAGCACAGGGCTGGAGACACCGAGTGAAACCCTTCCAGCTCTGCTGCTTGCTCTTCCTCGCCAAGGTGACTCTGCGGTGGCTCAGGACCCGGAGCAGATTTCCAGATGCTCATCCCATCTCCCAGCCCCTCTTCTGTGCACCACCTCCCCAGCCTGGAGGGGTCTGCTGCGAGACACGGGTCGGCATCTTACCAGCCTGGTTGGTGGTGATGTTCACCGATGCGAAGTGCGGGGAGAAGGGGCTCTGGTCGGTGACGCCGTTCACCGCCTGGATCTCGAAGGTGTACTGGGTGTGGGCCAGCAGATCGCTGATGTAGATGCGGGGCTCCGTCAGGCCCAGCTGGCGTGGGGCGAACTGCACGTTGTCCCCACAACGCGTGCACGCCCCACGGCCGGAGCCGCAGCTCTTGCAGATGATGTTGTACACCAGGTCCTCCCGGCCCCCCGAGTCCCGCGGCGGGGTCCACTCCAGCATCAGCGAGGTCTCGTTTACGCTGGATATGACGGCCTGGGGGGCAGACGGGATGGCTGTAAAGGGAATAGACAGAAAGGTGTAAGAGCCAGAGCCCTGCTCGTTGCTACAGGACCAGCTGCACGCCGTCCTTGTCCCCACCCCCGGACAGGACTCCGCAGCAGGCACAGGCTGAGCCGGGTGCTTCTCTTGGTGCCAGGGACGTGCGGAGCAAGCTGGACAGCCAAGGGCAGGAGCAGGAACAAAGCCTGTCCTCTTAACCCAGGCTCATTTGATTACGTGGCATCCCTGGCAAAATTCACCAGGTTATTTTTCGCAGCATTTCCAATTCCTGGCCTTTGCACTAACCTCCCACGTGCCAGCACGCAGGTCTCCTCTGTAGAGTGAAGCCATCCCATGGCCTGGAAGAGCACCGGGCATCCCAACATCCGTCCTCTCTGCACTGCAATGCTTGCAGGCGCAGACTGGCCCAGGGTAAGTTAGACCCATGCCTGCAAGGATCAGGCGCTCTGAGCCCCCCAGCCTCCTCCAGCACCCCACCGAGGCAGATGCCTTTGTTGAGCATCCCTCAGTGCTTTGACTGATGAGTATCTCCTTTCCCAGCAGTGCACTGTCCCTCCCCAGTTGCCCGGAGCCCACATACTGGTGCACGGCATGTCGACGGGATCGGCGTCTGCCCGGTAATATCCGTTTCGGCACACGCAGTTCGTGGCTCCTTCCGAAGTCGTCCGGCTGTTGATCGGGCAGTGGACGCATCCTTCATCCCCTTGGCTGGCCTTGAACGTCCCCGACGGGCAGCCTGGAAGAGAACCAAGAGCAGGGGTAAGCGGCGAGGACCGGGGCTGGCGGGGACGCCCGGAGCCTGGCAGCGCTGCCAGAAACCACCCCTCGAGGCTTCGCAGAGCCTAAAGCCAAAACCTGACAGTTTGAAGTAAACCCAGTGGAGCAGGAGCAGCTGGTCTGAAGGCTCTGAGGAGGCAGGCGCTGCCCGTAGGGATGGGGAGATGTCTGTGCCCCCAGTCCCCAGCCACGAGAGCAGAACAGGGGCCGCCCAGGGAGTCTTACGACTGCAAAGGGGAATTTCAGCCACTGCCACGTAAGCTGATGCGAGCGGCTGGACCAGGTCAGACCAAAGGTCCATGGTCACCAGAACCCTCCCCACAGCAGCGGCCACCCAAGGAGCTGGGCAGGAGCCAGGCACACGCGTTGCCCACACCACCTGCCCACCCTGCACTGGCTTACAGCCAAGGCACTTTCGAAGCAGCAGGTTCTTCACATTTAACATCCCTTGTGGGATGTTTCTTCCACCAAGTTACCCCATCTCTTTTTTTTTTTTATTCCATGCAACTGTTTTGCACCCATTTTCTCCTGCAGCACAGAGCCCCGTGGTGTAATTCCACTGCCACCCTCTGCTTCGAAGCCACCAGCTGCCGTTGCGTCCCATGCAACCCCACATCGCATTGGCAACGAACGCTCCACGGCCACCCGCCTTCTCCACGACCCCTAGGGCTGCACAGACCTCCGTCATGCCCCAAGCAGGTTGCATTAACAGCATTCACTATTTTATGCTCCACTCTTTTCCCACAACTAGCAACGTCCAGATTATTTTTTAACCACCAGTGTACCAACCGGACCACTTACAGCCCCAGGGTCTCATTCCTGGAGACATCAGGCCAACTCACAGCCTGTCTCTGTGCGTGTGCGTGTGAAGCTGGGGTTGTTTTCTCCCATTTTCATCACCTCCTGTCTATTGAATTCCAGTTGCCTTCTCATTCCCTGGCCGCGCCACCTCACAAGCTCCTTTTCCAACTCTCCACAGCCAATCCTTGTCTTCACTACTCAGTATCATCAGCACATTGTAACTGCTGCCCCGACCGGCAGCAGCGTGCTGGGGTCTGCCCCCCCCGGGGCTCACACCTCTAAGCCCCTCGCGGATGAAGAAGATGCTCCATTAGCAACAGCCACTCAAAAAACCGCGTGTCCAGCCAGGCAGGGTGGGCAAGGGTGGCACGGGGGGGTGCGTGGTGCCTACAGCAGATGGGTGGTGACCACAGTGTGAAATACAGCGTTAACAGGTACGGCACGGGTGGCTAAAAATAGCACGGCAAAGCTCTGACCACCAGAAAGTCCTTTCCAAGTCAGGGGATCACCGACGCCAAAGCAAAGGCTCGGCTAAAGGCATTTATGGGCCTGGCTCTCGGTGACGGCTCCTGGTTGTGACTTTCCACCGCTGTTAATTCCTCGTGCAGCGCGGAGAGCCTGGGGGCTGGCAGGTGGCTTCTGCGCTGAAACGAGTTAAACAAACTTCTCCTTCAATGCATTGCCAAGGCTTTCAGGAATGAGGCAGATCAGAAAAACAGCCTGGGAAAAACACGCGCTGGGGGTTGCTGTACGCAAGAGCCGTTACCGAGAAGGAGCTATTTTTCTCTTGGGGGAAAACAAAAAAAAAAGAACTTTTTTCAGTTTTCATCGCCCTTCCTTCAAAATCGTCTTGAGTTTCCGACGAGGGAAAGGCCTACAGAAAAATATCATCAGCCTTCCTGCGTGCGAAGTCCCTCCTGCCTCCTACAGCCAAAGGATCCGGTGAAAAACCGGCTTCTCCCCACGCTCCTGGACCTTTCCACCCTCTCTGTCCCCCATCCCCCACGCGCCTGCCTCCATTTCTGACCCTGTTCCCAGCATCTCCCTCGGTACAAGCCCACCTCGGAGGGTGTTGTGCTGCTGGCAGAGGTGACGGCCGCGTCGCTCCCCGGTTCGGAGGCGTGATGGTGGCTCTGCGGCGGCAAGGCTGACAGGGTCCCCGCGCTAACACCCATTTCTGACACACGGTAAGACCAACACGCAGCACTGCTCCAGTCTGACACCCAGAGAGAAATACAGGCTCACTGGATCGAAGAAGTTTTCAGACACAGGCCACTTTCACCTTCCCAAGGCTTATTTTAAAAATGACAACTTTCCTACAGGGCTTCTTCTGCATCAGGATAGAGACACGTCCAAAAAACGGCTGCGCGGCTGAGACCTAGCGACCCAGAGACAAAAAACATTCCCGGGGGCTGGCCTGGCACAGGTCAACAGCTGCAATTAAGAACTGCAAATCATTTACTGCTCCTGCGCGTGCTGCTCTTAGAGCGGGGCAAAAACCGGGGGCTGAAGGATTGTCGAGCAAAGATACCAAGCCGGGATGCTAAAACTCTTCGCCCGTGCCGTCCAAACACGGCCAGAGGTTTCGGCAACTTTCTTCCTCCCCAGGAGGTCCCGCACAGTGACATGGGATAAAAAAATCCTGGAACATCAGAACGTCTCCAAAGACAAATGTTCTGAAATCACGCTGAAAGACAGGAAAATCACTGAAATTTGATGCACGGTGTTGTTTTTTTTTTTTCTTTCCTCCAGTAATGACAACCTCCAGAAGTAAAATAAACGAACATTGTGTTCAAAACTGTTTTATTCCCTCCAGGTCTTCCTCTGGGTGAGAAAACAGCTTTTAATTTGGAATGCACCCAATTTCTTGTTTCCAGAGCAAACAGCAAATCCAAACCGCAGTCTCTGCGCAGGGGTGAGACCCCCTCCTGTTGGAACAGCACGGATGTTCTCACCACGCGCGGGAAGACGTGAGGACACCCTGGGTTTCTGCCCCGGGGCGGTGACAGCAGCTCTGGGACACGCTGCTTCCCCTCCGGCTCGCCACGAGGGCAGGGGCAGAGAATCCCCAGACAGTCGTGCTTGGAAAAAGGGAATTGAAATGGTGAATGCACCAAAATCTCTGCTTTTTCAGCGCATCCTTCATCCCAGGAGGGCGATCGCCGTGACGGCGGCTCTGGCCCCATCACCGAAGCAGCTTCCCACGCGGTGCGTTCCTGCGTCTCCAGCACCAACCGGAGGAGGCCCACGGGGATTCACAGAAAACGTGTGGATCTCCAACTGCCTCACTGCTGCACGTGGGCATGGGCGGCTGCCTCGCTGGGGTACGGCTCGGTGGCTAAGGGTTCTGGCCGTGGCTCTATCACAGAATCCCAGCATGGTCGGGGTTGGAAGGGACCTCTGTGGGTCACCAAGCCCAACCCCCTACCCAAGCAGGGTCACCCAGAGCAGGCTGCACAGGACCTTGTCCAGGTGGGTCTGGAATATCTCCAGAGAAGGACAGTCAAACCAGAGTGTGAATGCCCAGGCAGCACCAAGTGTCCTTGTTTCCCACCCACCCATTCCCAGGGCACGGAAAGGTGGTCGTGCCAGGGACGGCACACGCTTTGGGAAGGGAACACCATGGAGAAGGACCCCTGAGGGGTCCTGCCCTCCTCTGCAGGGGGACCACCGAAGGGTGGTTCTGCAGCATTGGCTGCCGGGGCAGCGCCGGCACCAGGCTCCCAGTCCTCTGTCCCAGCAGGGCTGCCTGCCCCGGGGCAGCTCGGTGGGGAAAGACACCCCGTGGCTCAGCCTGGAGGAAAAGCCTTTGGCCAGACGTGCAGGAGGGGCCGCAGAAGGGTTCCCTGTTTGCTGGCCCCATGTTCCACTCCCTCTCTCTAACCAAGTTTTTAATTAATCCAGTGTGAGCTGAGCAGGCTCCAAACAGGCTCCTCTGCATCAAAAACGGCCCTGGCCTGGCCGAGCCCACCCCAGACCCCTTCTGCAAACAGCTCAGAGCAAACAGCCCTCTCCTGCAACACAAGTTCCCAACATGGCACCTCCAACCCGCGCTGACGGCTCTGGGCAAGGGTCCTCCTGGGCTGCCTTTGCCTGGCTTTGCTTCTCCTGGCAGCGCGGCTCCTTCCACGCCAGCAAGGCGTTCGTAACGGCTGATGCAAAGCAGGCAGCCCTGGCTCTGTCAGTTTGGATCCGCCAAGAGCCCTAAATCCCAGCCTCATCTCCCAGCTGCCTCTCCTCTCCCTGCGGGGCCGCAGGCGGGGGCCGGCACTGTCAGCATCCCCGGTGCTGCGGGACCCCGGGGCCGGGCACCTCGGCTGCATCCCGCCTCTTGGCCTCCCTCGTGGCTTTGGGGAGCCCTCCCCACTCCCGCTGGCATCCTGAGCACCCCGCAAGCCCCACGCAAGCCTCTGGCTCCCTTGGCCACGCGCCACGGAACTGCCCCCGCACCGGCCCCGCACCAAACGGGTGCCAGCAATTTGCTTTTATGGAGAATAAGGAGAACAATGTCCTGGGCCATGCCAGGAGGAGCATGGCCAGCACGTCGAGGGGGGTGTTTTCTGCTGCCAAGCACTGCGGACGCTGCCGTGGTTAGTCTGGGGTTGCCCAGCTCAAGGGCGATACGGAGGAAGAGGAGAGTCCAGTGGAGGGTCACCAAGCTGGCCAGCCCTGGGGCACAGGGCTCACGAGCAGAGGTGGAAAGAGCTGGGATGGGTTAAGCGGGGCAAGGGGGGATCTAACGGCAGCTGTTTGGGGGCAGATGCAAAGAAGCCAGACCCAAACTCTTCTCAGGGTGCCAGACAACGTAACAGGGGACAAGGACCACGAGTTCAGAGTGGACATTAGGAAAAGCTCCTTCTCCAAAGGACGGTGCAGCCCTGGGACAGGGGGGTGGTAGATCTTCCTTGGAGGTGGATTGCTCAGGGTGTGTGGGTGAGTATCTATGAAGTTCTGTGCTAGAAGGCTATTATGTCCAACCAGCTCTGAATTCACCCCTTTTTCCTTTCTTCAGCTGTGCCCTTCTTCTTACAAGATGTGGTGGGTGTTGTAATGACACCCTTTTCCCATATCCTTTTCCCATATCCTTCCCCATCCTGTCCCTTGCACCCTGACCCTTGTTTTCAGCTCTGCATGAAAATGGCTCTCACCAGGGCCACCCAACGCAGCAGCCAGGTCTCTCGGACCACACGAAGGTCTCCTCAGAGGTGTATTAGCTCCAAACGCACACTGCCCTAGCCAAAGCTGTGCAGCCCCCTTGGGACCAGACCAGACAAACCCACTTGGTCCCACCTGCAGAAGTTGCCCATTCTCTGCTTGGTCCTGTCCCCAGGCCCTCACGCGATGGTGCCTGTCACCTTAGCGAAAGGCTGGCCTCTGGACAACCCAAAGGAGCAACGCTGTCCATTGCCTCTAGATCTGCTTACGCTTCTGCCGTGGCCTCTCCACCTCTCCAGCCTGGAGATTTTCATGCTGGAGGGACAAGGACTCAGTCCCTGCTTGCAGGGCTGCAGGGCAGGAGGCAGGGGGTAACACCCAAGCCCCTTGGACTTGGCATCGGAGGTGGCTGCTGGCTCCAAAAGAGAGAGGATCTTGGGCCTCCAGGTGCCAGCTCTCCGCACTCATCCTTCCTGGGGCCACACGGGTCTTCCAGTTCCCCTCCTGATAAATTTAATTAGTGGTCTACTCTGTTACCTCATACTTGAGATAAGCAATTAATCCCATTGCCAGGTGCTGTCACTGCCAACAACTCTGACAGCATTGGGAGAGCAGAAGACAGAAATACAGAAGGGAAAATGGGGTTAAATGAGATTAACTGAAGGGGAACGTGGAGCTCTGCTGACTTCTGTGATGTGGATTAAAGAGTTGTCAGTAGAGGAAGAGGAAGTCACGATGCAAATGTTCCTGTTTAACCCCGTCACCCTCCACAGGACAGAAATAAAAGCGGATGGCACAGGCCTGTGAAAGCACTGGCTTTTAGATAGGTCCCTACATCGCTGACTGGACCAGCATACTGCACCTCACCAGTATCTCAAGGAGATCCCCTGGGTCACATCAAGTCCCAGCAGACAGGCACCGCTGCTCTGGCCACACAGCTGGAGGTGCCAGGACTCCAAAACCCACATCCCCTACACTAGTGCTCCCCAGAGGTGCCCCCCAAGCCTCCCCATCTGCCTCCCAGCTTCAGCTCAGGGCTCCTTCAGACACAACCCCCTTGGAAGTACCCCCGGTGAGGACTTCCACGCCTCACTCTGCCCGTCTGCAGCTCACCACCAGCTGCTTGGGTCAAGAGGTCACGTCTTGTTCTCACCATCATCCACCCTTTCCCTTGGTCCACGGGCAGGCACAGAGGAGCAGCACTGGGTCAGCGTGGGGCTGTGACAGGACCTTAGTACTGGGGTGTCACAGAGGTTTGGAGAGGACCGGGCAGGGCAGAGTGATGCCCTGTTTCGGGAGCTCCCCAAAAGAGCACACTGGAAGGTCCTGCAAGGGTTAAATAGTCCCCGACCTTCTAGCCAGGCTGTCCTCAACCCAGCCCAAACAAGTTCCAAAGACCAGGAAAACTGCATGGGTCAGGAATTCCGCCTTTCGGACACCATGGGACACACTGATGCTGGTCATCACGTCAACCCTGCAGCACAGCTTGGGCCAAAGCACTTACGAGACCCCTGATCTCCTGCAAGAGCATCACCAGCCTGCTCGCCCGGACAACCTCTGGCGGGGAGCACCCTCATCCAAACCCTCGCAGCTCTCTCCTTTGCCCACGCACCAGCAGCACGGCTGGGAGAGGCTTCGCACCGGGGTCTTGCCAGCAAATCCCTCCTGCAGCTTCCAGGGGGTTCGCAAGGTCATCTCCCCGCCAGCACCGCTCCGAAGTTCAACATCTGGCGGGACGGCCGCAGCTGTGGGCACGCACACCTGCAAGCCCCCCCCCGCGCTGGGCAGCACATCCATCAGCAGTGACGGGATTCGGCTGTCAGGGAGACTCGCCTGGAATGCCTTACCTGCCCGGTCCGCCTGGTTCAGCCTCCCCAAGCCATCACAGGGCTCTTAAAGAGAAAGGGAAAGCTTTCCGTCCCTGCCTGAGCGTGGGGATGCTCCCAGCATCCTCAGGTTACGGACAGCAAGGACCACAATCCAGCGTTTCTCCTGCTATCAGGACACCCAAGGGGAGAGGACTTCCCTACCCAGCGCAGACACGGAGCCATATGTTCATCTTGCTTCTGCAGACCGCGGCGATTGCAGCCCCAAAGGCATGGTTCACAGCTCACTTCCAGGGTCCAGCACCCCTGGCTGAAGCCAAAGCCAGATGGCAAGTTCACAGACCAGGAGCACAGCTCTGGCGGCAGGAGATGCTCTGGACCTCCTCGCTCCTGCACACACCCAAAGAGCACTCCAGGACGTAGCTCCAAGACCAAGCTCAGCACGACATCCACCGTGCTGGGGATGCTGGGCGCTGCTGGTCTAGGAGCACCCCCAATCCCGGCACACGGGGCAATCAGGACGCTGCCAGCACCCACACGGTTTCAACCCCCAACCCTTGTTTCGGTGGCTTGGTAGGCACATAAGGACCTACAGCTTCAGGTGCTGGAAAACGGCGTTTCCCCAGGAGCCCCGGGGCGACGAGCACGGAGCGACGCCGGCCCACGCCAGCCGAGGTGCCGAGCCACGGGGTTGTTTCTGCGGAGCGGGGAGCTGGCAGAGCCCCCAAACGCCACGCTCGTGTCAGCCAGCCTCTCGCTTTCTTTTGGTGCAGAGGACGGACTGACGTGTTTTCCAGCCTCTGGCTGCAAGACTGTAGGGTGTTCTGTTTTTGCTTTAGATTCCCTACAATACAGTAACTGACTTTATTTCGATATTTTAAATAGTGCTTTTCAGGCATGTCCTTTTTCAACAGATGTAAACACTGCAGCACTACATACTGACAGAGTGGTTGTTTAAACGGTCAGCCAGCTTTCTCCAAGTGGTCTCCAGAATTTAGGACTTTCACATTCTGTTACTTTGTTTGGTCTTGTTTAAATGTTTCCCAAAGCTTCTGCCTGGGAGAGCTCTGCCTCCGGAGGGTGGTACGTTAACCATTACGGGAACGGCTGCCAACCTGGTAACGCAGGGGAAGACACAAACCAAGCAAGCAAGCAGTGACATCAAAGTTGCACTGATGGAAAACCCCTAATCCTATAAACCCTTCCTGCTTTAATTGGTGTTAAAACAAAGATAAGCTTATCTCAGCCCTATAAAAGCAGGGATAGGATGCACTCTCTAAAAGCCTCTCTGAAAGCCCTCGTAAACTTGACAAACATTCCACGTTTCGAGCCTGAGGAGAATGGCTCCAATCCCAAAGGAAACATGACAGTAAAAAGGGAGCTCCTCCTGGACAAGAGCCCTTCAAGTGGACGGTCCCCCAGCCGTCTTCGTCCCCGTGCAAATCCAGAGCCACCTCCCAGCACCACGGGGCTGCTGGGGATGGGCAGCACGGCCACCAAGACCAGACAGAGAGACTCAGAGAGACAGCCAGGGACCACCCGATCCCTGCCCATCTCCCGGTGCACGCAGAGCCAGGATCAGGCCCCCGAGAGTCCTGTGCCTCCGCCCCCGGGACCCCAAGTGCGTCCCCGGCTGCTCAGTGTTTCCCTCTGCGAACCGCCCGGCTCTGCCCATCTCCTCTATCCCAGACGTTGGAGGAGCAAGTCCCAGGGTCCGGGCTGCAGAGTCTGCGACCGGGTCTCTGCAGGACACCCCTACCCGACCCAGCGTGCAGAAGTGCTGACGGCGCGATCCCCACGTCGCCTTCACCTCCCGCAGCAGGAGGACCACCGCCCCCCGACCCCGCAGACCCCCTCCGCACCTCCAGCACGCGCCCCGCAGACCCCCTCGAGGCGCAGCTCCCAGGCAGCCCTTCCAGGGCACCAACAGCTCTTCTGGGCAGAGGTGAGGGTGGCCAGGGAAGCCTGGAGTGGGTGGACGGGGAAGCCTGGAGTGGGCATGTTTGGTCTTTACGTTTTAGCCCCGCTTAGCGCCCAGTTCAGACAAGTCTAAAAGACGCCAGCTGGTGACGTGCCAGCAGCCGCTTTCCAGATGACAACATTGCTCTTTGTCAGCGCGAGGTGCTGAGTGGAGCTGGCATCAGGGCTGATTAAACATGCTTAGTTCTGGTGGTTTAAATCACTGGGGGTGCAGCTGCAGAGTGACTTTTCCTCCCCGCCCGCAGTGAGCGGAGAAGCTGGAGGCGGGCAACACCACATGGGGCAGGAGGTCACGCGCCGCCCAGGGTGGTTGCACGCTGTCCACCTCCACTTCCCCAAACGCCCTGGAGTCTGCTGATGTACTTATGAAGGAGGAAAGGCACGGAGAACCAGCCTTCCTCCGAAACAGGTTCCCAAGTGCTCTGGCACTTGTGAGCTCTGCATGGAGCACCAAGCCCAGTTTGGGGCTTTCCAGCACAAGGAAGACACTGGAGTGACTCCAGCAGAGGACACCGGGACAGCTTGGAGCTGGAGCACGTGGTGGGCGAGGAGAGGCTGAGGGTCAGCTGTGAACCTAGAGAAGAGAAGGCAAGGGAGAGATCTTACTGCTGTCTTCAGCAACCCAACGAGAGGGTGCAAGGAAGATGGAGCCAGACCCTCAGAGGTAGGACAAGGCTCAAGATGGCACAGGGGAAATTCCAGCTTGGCACAAGAAGGTTTTTGGGGCCAAGCTCTTTTCAGTAGTGCCCAGTGACAGGACAAGGGGCAATGGGCACAAACTGAAGCAGAGGAAGCTCCAGCTGAACCCGAGGAAGAACTTCTTCCCTCTGAGGGTGCCGGAGCCCTGGCACAGGCTGCCCAGGGAGGCTGTGGAGTCTCCTTCTCTGGACATATTCAATACCCGCCTGGACAAGGTCCTCTACAGCCTGCTGTAGGTGACCCTGCTTTGGCAGGAGGGTTGGACTAGATGACCCAGAGAGGTCCCTTCCAACCCCTACCATTCTGTGATTCTGTGATTCATCATGAGGGGGGTCAAGTATTGCAAGGGGGGGCTCAGAGCCGTGCAGGGATCTACCTCCTCAGAGACAGTCCAAGCTTCTCCCGAGGGACTGGCATGCACTCCAGTCACTCTGGCTGTCCGTCACCAACAGAGCTTCCACTGCTCAAGCTTTCAGACGCCCAGCCTGCTCGACGGACCACCGCTTCCCGGCTGCGAGTGGGGCTACACAAACGCACTGCTGGCCTGAAGGCAAAGAAGAGCCACTTACACCGGGAGTGCAAAGGTCAAGCAGTTGTTTGTAGGACCAGCCCGGGGGAAAAAACCTCACTTTTTTTACTTTGCTTAAATTCACCAACTTTGCTAAACCAATCAATCACAGTTGAAAGCGACAGCCCGCTTGCCCAGAGCTTGCCCTGGTGCTGTCACCCCACACCCCTCACGGACCCCGGCACAAGCTGGCGGCTCCAGCTCCGTTTCGGAAGCCTGTCCCTGCCCCCTCTGATCCACTCACGTCCCACCAGGCACGCTTCTGGCCGTCGAACACCTTTGAGGCTTCCCAGATGACCTGAGCTCAAGCAGCTTCATCCAGCAACGAGCTGCCGCAGCAATGTGGCACGATGGATTTTGAACTGCCAGGTTTTAAACCTGCAAAGGTGACTGCAAGAAGAAACCAAAATCACTGTGCCTCTGCCGAAGAGCCGGGGCTCCTATGAAAACCCTGCTTCAGAGGAGAGGAGGACGCATAGACAGCCTCTAAGAAGTCCATCCCTGTGGGGGCAACGTCAGCTTTCAGCCAAGGATGGAGAAGGAGCATCGGGACGGCAAGGCTGACCGTGAGCCACATCTCCAACCCTAGGGAGGGCAGAGCTGGAGCACCGGTGTCTGTCGCTGCACCCATCCTCGTCTACGTGGTCTGTCTGTCTGCAGCACCATTTGAGCTGCCCCCTCCCCAGCCCTGAAGTTCTTGTGTGTGCGTGACTGTGGCATTTGCCGTACACAGCCACGTGCCATTTCTTCCCCCCACAGAGGACAGACAGGACTGGGGACGCGCTGCCTTCTGCAGCAGCGGGCAGCCAAGCACTCCAGGGCTGTCACGGAGCACACCGAGAGAGCGAAGCAAGGGGAAAGATAAAAGCAAGGCAAATGAAACCTCTCTAAAAGGGCTCATCTTTCCTCTATTTGATAGACTTTTAGGAAAATGTGAATAGCTGCGTGGTATGGTCAACCCTTGCTAGCATTGCCACCATGTTCAGGGTTCCTGGATGCCCAGGACCTGATTTGGACATCCAGGCTGCTGTGCGTTCACAGCCTCATCTGAGGGCAACCCGTCCCAGGGCATCACCAGTCCAGGGGACAGCAAGATCTTAACCTGACTCTGCTATGGCTTAACCCCAAACATGCTCAACCCTTCCTTCTGCTGACACGAGTCAGGCTCTCGGAGGCTGGGCAGAGAGCACAGGAGTCCGAGGAAGGAATCATAGAATCATAAAGGTTGGAAAAGACCTCTAAGATCATCAAGTCCAACCATCAATCCAACACCACCAGGCCTGCTAAACCATGTCCCAAAGTGTCACTTCTACACATTTTTTAAACACCTCCAGGGATGAGGACTCCACCACCTCCCTGGGCAGCCTGGTCCAATGCCTGACCACTCTTTCAGTAAAGACATTTTTCCCAATATCCAATCTGAACCTCCCCTGACACAACTTGAGGCCATTTATTCTCCTCCTATCGCTGGTTACTTGGGAGAAGAGACCAACCCCCACCTCACTACAACCTCCTTTCAGGTAGTTGTAGAAAGCAATAAGGTCTCCCCTCAGCCTCCTCTTCTCCAGACTGAACAGCCCCAGCTCCCTCAGCTGCTCCTCATCAGACTTGTTCTCCTGACCCTTCACCAGCTTCATTGCCCATCTCTGGACACGCTCCAGCACCTCAGTGTCCTTCTTGTAGTGAGGGGCCCAAAACTGAACACAGCACTCGAAGTGCAGCCTCACCAGTGCCAAGTACAGGGGCACGATCCCCTCCCTACTCCTGCTGGCCACCCATTCCTGACACAAGCCAGGATGCTGTTGGCCTTCTTGGCCACCCGGGCACACTGCTGGCTCACATTCAGCCAGCTGTCAACCAGTACCCCCAGTCTGCTTTCCAGCCACTCTTCCTCAAGCATCTAGCGTTGCATGGGGTTGTGACTGAAGTGCAGGAGCCAGCACTTGGCCTTGTTGAACCTCATACAGTTGAGCTCAGCTCATTGATCCAGTCTGTCCAGATCCCTCTGCAGAGCCTTCCTACCCTCGAGCAGATCGACACTCCCACCCAACTTGGTGTCATCTGCAAACTTACTGAGGGATCACTCAATCTCCTCATCCAGATCATTGATAAAGATATTAAACAAGACTGACCTCAAAACCGAGCCCTGGGAACACCACTCGTGACCGGCCGCCAGCTGGATTTAACTCCATTCACCACCACTCTCTGGGCTTGGCCATTCAGTCAGTTTTTTACCCAGGGCAGTGTACACCCATCCAAACCATGAACAGCCAGTTTCTCCAGGAGGATGCTGTGGGAAACAGTGACAAAGGCCTTACTAAGCCCAGGTAGATAACATCCATGGCCTTTCCCTCATCCACTAGGGGTGTCACCTGGTCACAGAAGGAGATCAGGTTGGTCAAGCAGGACCTGCCTTTCATGAACCCACGCTGGCTGGGCCTGATCCCCTGGCTGTCCTGCACGTGCTGGTGAACGCACTCGAGATGAGCTGCTCCACAACCTTCCCCAGCACCGAGGTCACACTGACAGGCCTGTAGGTCCCTGGATCCTCCTCCCAGCCCTTCTTGTAGACGGGCGTCACACTGGCAAGCCCATGGAAGCCACGGCTCTGTCATCAGCACAGGGATATTTGACAAAGAGCAGGAAATAAGCTGCAGGACTGCACAATGAGCTACGAGTACGGAAAACTACCAAAACCCCCAAGTGCTTCTAAACAGCAGGTCTGCCCATCCCACACACTGAGAACCAGCAGCGTGGCCGTGCCAAGATCCCCACGTGCCAGGGATGTGCATGTTAGGAGAGTTAAAATAGGATTTTATATATTATCGTCTAGGAAATCTTTTATAAGGCCTCCTCGTTTCTCACAACTGTAATGATTTCTGCAATTTGTGGCTGAATAAATACCCAGGAGCGATTTCCGCCGTCGGCATTCCCTCTACACTCCATGCGTCAACTCGGTGGTGGTGCTGGCGCAGGATCGAGGGTTGCGAGGGATCAACATCAGAAGGAGAAGGTTGAACCCTAGGTCCCCCAGCTCTCATTTCACTGATAACTTTCTCTGAAAGGATGCTCTGCTGAGGGAGAAGCAGCAGCAAATAATGATCTCTCTGCACCCACGCGGAGCAGTGCTGTACGGCAGGACCCGAGAGCCAAGCCTGTGGTCAGAAAACACAACGCGGGAAGAGGCAATTTTCAACAGCTCGTAATTCCGCTTCTTTGGGTCGGTTTTGCTTGCATCCATCAAAATGCACCTTCCACGCCTGAAAGCTTTCTTCCACCAGATTTCATACTTCCACGCGCCCAGATTTTCATACTCCCACTGGAAAGTAGAGAGGCCTTGGAAAGGCGTCGTAAGCAACGTGAGATGGAAAAAACGTGAGGTTGCTCAAACACAAGGTTGGGAGCACGCTGGCTGGTTTCAGCTGCGTGAAAGTTGAACTCGGTTCCTGCCTTTGTGCGTTTAAAAGCAGCTCTCAGTGAATCAGGGACCTTTCCCAGCGTCTCACATTGCCGGGGCTCTCCCACCGCGCTCCGGGGTTTGCTGCCGGCGTGCCGGGCGCGTGGCACCAGCACCGCACAGCTTCCCAGAGATGGCAGCAATGCCCCCAAGTACAGACAAACCACCGTGAACAAGAACCAAAATTGCCTCAAAAAAAGCTGTTGTCGCCCCTAGGGAAATGAAATTCAAATTTTTCAGTAAAAATTAATTCTGGCCGAGAAACTACAGCAAAGGAGTAAAAATGCATCTTAAAAAGTCATGAGCTGGCAGCAGCAGCTTTAAATTAGTAAGCACAGAATACAAGCGGTTGACAAGAGCAACTAAACTGGGCAGTGGAAAAGATAACAGTATTAACAACAAGATGGAAATCAAGAATGCAAGAAAAATGAAGCCATAGTAAAGATATGTGCCTGCCCTCAAAATATTGCAAGACTGTCCTTTGCGACACAGAAAGAAAGGGATACACAATCACAGAGTGTATGCACAGAGAAGGATTGTTTCATAACTGACACTTCCTTAATATTTTCCATTCCCCATGAAAGTAGGAAAAATATCAGCGATCGGCTTCCAGCGCCGGGCAGGATTAGATAACTTGTACCCAAGAGCTTTCAGAGTCAGCCAAGGAAAACTCTGTGATGCGAGCGCTGGCGTTTGTGAAAGCAGCCGCAGCGAGACGGTTCCGGGGGACCAGGCACACCGATAACACCGCGGCGCACGGTCTGCAAGAGCAAGAGACGCTCAGCTCTCTCGGTCAAGACGATGGGGTGAAGAACAGAACAAGTGACACCAAATAAAGCCCCCTGATCTATCTGCTTTGTGTTGTGCGGTTTCATTGATTTGCTGGCCACTTTGCAGAGTGGGATCGGAGATGCTCGGTGCGCTGCTGAGGTTGAGCATCCTCCCAGCCCCGTTCTGCAAAAAGTGGTCCTCGGCTCCACGCGCCGCACTGAAGGAAACGGGCTGAAAAGCAGAGAGGTTGCTGCAGAGAATGGGCTGAGCGCGACAGCCCGGCACGAAGCTGCAGCAACGGATCCGTGGAATCCTCAGATGGAGAAGGCAGAAAGTGCCCAGCACGTTGGGTCAAACTTGGACATGATGTGAGAACCGTGCACGGGCAGAGCAGTCCAACCACCAACTTCCTGGTCCCACAGCAGCTGTATAAAAAATACAGATAAATTTGGGCTTCTTAATCCACAGACTGCCCAAGCACCGAGCTCATTTGGCTGCAAGGGCCCCCAAAAGTCCTTGTCCAGGGACCTTCACGGCATTTTCCCCAAGGTTATCTGCTCCCGAAGCCCAAAGCATGGCTGTGGCTGCACAGGAGATGGGAACAGCAACCACGCTTGCCTAGGTGGGAACCAGCTGGGTTATTCGGAGCAGGGTCCGCAGTCGGAGAAAGGTTTTCTTCAAAGCACGAGGCGCCTGGAGCAGTTCCAGCCAGGGCTGGGAGCAGGACAGATGGCAGAGCCCCGCTAATCCAAACGGGCAAGCCAAGCCCGGCGCTGCGCAGCCCTGGGACGCTGCCAAGCACGAACTCCCACTTTAAAAGCCCCACTTGCTCTTACAGATTAACACGGCCCCTCGAGAAGGTCCCGTGGGGAGATGCTTGTGTCTGAGAAGATTTGTGCTGTGACGGATGAAGGACGCCGCACCAGAGCGGAGAGGGGAAAGCCGAGGTGGGCTGGAGCACGGGGCGCAGATCCCAGCCCGCTCCTGCTGCGATCCTCACTAATGGGGTGCAAAACCCCAAACTTTCCACCCCAACACACCCGCATCTCTCATCCCAGCAGAGCACACGCCACAGTGTAGGGAGGGCTACGAGGATGGTGAGGGGACTGGAGCATCTCTCCTGCGAGAGGCTGAGGGAGCTGGGCTTGCTCAGCCTGAAGAAGAGAAGGCTGAGAGGGGACCTTATAAATGCCTACAAATATCTGAAGGGTGGGTGTCAGGAGGATGGGGCCAAGCTCTTTTCAGTGGTGCCCAGTGACAGGACAAGGGGCAATGGGCACAAACTGAGGCACAGGAAGTTCCATCTGAACATGAGGAAGAACTTCTTCCCTCTGAGGGTGACGGAGCCCTGGAACAGGCTGCCCAGGGAGGCTGTGGAGTCTCCTTCTCTGGAGATATTCAAGACCCGCCTGGACAAGGTCCTGTGCAGCCTGCTCTGGCAGGGGGTTGGACTGGGTGACCCACAGAGGTCCCTTCCAACTCCTACTATTCTGTGATTCTGTGATTCTGTTCACAGGAACTACCTTCTTAGCAGGGCTGCCGGAGCAAAACTCAAGCTGCTGTGGCCATCGAGGTGAGGTCTATGTCTTCGCCTCTCTCCCGCTCCTTTCGGCTCCGTCCGCCATGCAGAGCTCGGTTTTCCATGGAAAGGCAACGCTGGGGGCAAGGGCACGCAGACTGACTGTGGTCGGCTCGTAAGGCAGAGCTCTGCTTGGCAGTGCAAGGACCAGTAGACCCTCTTGGACTACACACAAGCTCCTCATGGCAGCTCTAGGTTGCTAAGGCTCTTCCTGCCTGATGACTTCTCCTCCTCCTCTCTCTCTGGGGTACCTTTCCCCGCTGCTTTTGTTCCTGTGATTTCATCTGCTCCCATGGGAAACCATCATTAAATGTCTCCTCAGCTTGTTCTCTGCCCTTCCTCCCACACAAGGCTCTCAGCAACCCTCACACTCATCACGGCGGGACACGGAGCTTGCTCTCCCCGCCGTGCCAGTCCCCAGCGCTCTCCTGCTGGCCCTTCTGCCCAGCTCTCAGGTCTCTGGCTGGTCTAACACAACATTCAGGGGATGTCCCCTGCGGTGGAGAGGTATCAAAAAAGCGATGAGGAGAAAAGCTGCTCTGCACTGGGATCTCCTGGTACAGGAACGCTTGAAGCCATAGGAAGAGGTACCTAGTAGCATGAGAGTCATGGGTCCTCCAAACCTGTTGGCCAAGCAAGGAGCAGTAACCAGCTTCTTGCATCCTTGTCTCAAGGAGACCTCGCACAACGCAGAGCATCCCTGGTTATGGACTGCTCCGGGTAACGCCGTGCTCTCCCCTGCACTGAAACAGGGAAGGGATGGCAGCTCGTCCACCGCACAACGTGGCTGGTGCAGGCAAAGCAGCAGCGTGAAGGAGCTAAGGACGTGACCCTCGGCTCGTCTGCGGTCGCTTGTCCAGCCCACACAGCCTGTCTCGGAGGTGGCACCACACCGGGGACCGGCAGGGCTGGCGCGGGCAGGGGTGGTTACTCGGCCCTGGGAAAGCACGAGCGGACGAGGCACAGCAGCCTTGGCTTCTCCCCTGTGCCAGGGTGCACGGCTGGCCACCACCGCCCCACCAGTCCGTCCCAGTATAGGCAGTGCCGTGGTACAGGAACCCAGATGCTCACAGAACTGCTCTCTCTGGTCTAGAGCTGAAAATTAAATTAAAACCACGACAGGGACAGTTAATTAAAGCAGATTAGTGCGAGACTAATTAGGGATGCTGACACTGCAACCATCAAGCCCTGCGATGTTAATTAGCTGTTCATTAATGTCAGCTCCCTGTTCAGTACAGAAATATGAGCTGCCTATCTCCTGGGCTTCACGCACAGCAGAGCACACAGCACCACTCGGTCGCCTCCTCTGAGGGCACACCCAGCATCCCTGTCACCTCCCAGCAGAGACACCGCCACTGCCAACAGCCAGATCCTCACCACCACCAGCAGCCAGACCCTCGCCACCACCAACAGCCAGATCCTCACCACCACCAACAGCCAGACCCTCGCCACCACCAACAGCCAGATCCTCACCACCACCAACAGCCAGACCCTCGCCACCACCAACAGCCAGATCCTCACCACCACCAGCAGCCAGACCCTCGCCACCACCCACAGTGAGATCCTTGCCACTACCAACAGCGAGATCCTCACCACCAACAGAGAGATCCTCACCACCACCAACAGCGAGATCCTCACCACCAACAGTGAGATCCTCACCACCACCAACAGCCAGACCCTCGCTGACAACAACAGCGAGATCCTCACCACCAACAACAGTGAGATTTTCACCACCACTCAGCACAGACACATGGCCACCACCAACAGCAATATGCTGTCACCATCCTGAACCACCGCAGCCACCGACAGCCAGGAGGTGCCCATCCCCACCCAGCAGCTGGACCCTGCTGTCACGAACAACGAGACACGCTGGTAACACCTGTAAGCATCTGCCACGTCCCTCATTACTGAACACCACCCCCCGCCACTGCTGGGGAGCTTAGCAGTGCCCAGCACCCACCCATAGCACTCCCTAAAACTGGCATGCACTGACCTCCACAGGATGGACTGTCCTCGTTTCCCTCAACCCCGGCCTTGAAAACATACTAGGAGATAGAATCATATTAGGTTGCAGAAGACCCTGAAGATCATCAAGACCAACCGTTAACTCAACACTGCCAAGTCTGCCAGTAAACCATGTCCCTAAGCACCACCTCTACATGCCTTTTAAATACCTCCACATAGGTACCCTCCTAGGCAGCCTCTTCCAATGCTTGATAGCCCTTTCAGTGAATAAAGTTTTCCTAAGACCCAATCCAAACCTCCCCTGGTGCAACTTGAAGCCATTTCCTCTCATCCTATCACTTGTTACTTGGGAGAACAGACCAACACCCACCTCACTACAATCTCCTTTCAGGTAGTTGTAGAGAGCGATAAGGTCTCCCCTTGGCCTCCTTTTCTCCAGACTGAACAACCCCAGTTCCCTCGGCCACCCGTCATAAGACTTGTTCTCCAGACCCTTCACCAGCTCTTCTTTGGACACGCTCCCATCCCGCCATCGTGCCCACAGTTGGGATACAAAAAGGAAGGCTGGAGGACTCTGGAGAGATAAAAGCAAAAGAAAGCAAATCCACCAAGCTCCTTCGTGGGACTTCCCATCACCACAAGGACCTCTGTCCTGCCCGGTTGGGGAAAGGCAAAGACAAAATAAAAAGCTGTTCCTCTGGAGGCCAAGAGCACCCATGGAGGCGTGGGGAGCAGAGTGGTTGTAGCAAGCACGCTGTACGGAGGATACACCAACTGTATGGACCACGCATGGGGCTGTAGGCATCACGCATGGGGCTGCAGGGAGCACAGACGGGCTGTGGGGAACACACACAGCGGCTGCTGGGAGAGCACACGAGGGCGGTGGAAGCAGGCACGGGGTTACACAGAGCACACACGGAGCTCCGTGGAGCATGAGTGAAGATGTGGGGAGCATACACGAGGGTTGCAGGGAGCACGTGAGCGCTGTAGGGAGCACACAGCAGCTGTGGGAATCCCATATGTGGCTGTAGGGAGCACACACCAGCCGTAGGAAATGCCTACAAATATCTGCAGGGTGGGGGTCAGGAGGATGGGGCCAGACTCTGTTCAGTGGTGCCCAGCGACAGGACAAGGGGCAACGGGCACAAACTGAAGCAGAGGAAGCTCCAGCTGAACCCGAGGAAGAACTTCTTCCCTCTGAGGGTGACGGAGCCCTGGCCCAGGCTGCTCAGGGAGGCTGTGGAGTCTCCTTCTCTGGAGATATTCCAGACCCGCCTGGATGCGGTGCTGTGCAGCCTGCTCTGGGTGACCCTGCTTGGGCAGGGGGTTGGGCTGGGGGACCCACAGAGGGCCCTGCCAACCCCCAACATTCTGGGATTCTGTGATTCTGTGAAGCCCACACGTGGCTGTAGAGAGCCCGAAGAGCGGCTGCAGGGAGCACACACCGGTTTTGGGAGCTCACACAGGGACGTGAGGGTGCACCGACGGGGCTGTAGAGAGAACAAGAAGATGCAGGGAGCACCCATGGGGCAGCTGGAAGAACACAGGGGCTGCAGAGAGCACACAGGGGCTGCAGGGAGCCCGCAGAGGGTGCAGGGACTACAGCAGGGGCTGCAGAGCGAACACACAGGGCTGTGGGGAACACAGCCAGGGGCTGCGGGGAGACCACGCAGGGGTACAGCAGTACACGTGGGGCTGTGGGGAGCACACCCCAGCTACGAGGACGGGTTGTACACGGGTTGTAGGCAGCAGACACGGCGTTGTAGGGAGCACACAGGTGGCTGCAGGGAGCACAGAGGGGGTCACAGGGGCTGATTGATTAGAACTTTCTGACAGGCTGTGGGGACAATCCTCAGCTGTAGGGAGGACACACAGCCTGCATAACCCCCACACAGAGCTGCAGGGAGCAGACACAGGGCTGTGGAGAGCGTATCTGAAGAACCCACAAGGCTATGGGGTAAGCAAACCAGGTTTAGGGGACAGACAGAGGCTGCAAGGACTAAGTACCCACAGGCTGCGGGAGCACGCGTGGGGCTGTACACATCACACGTCAGGAGCACACACGGGCTGTGGGGAGCACACCCAGGGCTGCAGGGAGAACACACTGGGCTGTAGTGGGACATATTCAGCTGTAAGGAGCACACACGGGCTGTGCAGAGTAAATACCAGGTGTAGGTGTAAATACAGCTTGTGGGGAGCACACACCGGGGTGTGGGGAGCACAGAGGGGGCTGTGGGGAGCCCATCAGCAGCTCTCGGGCTGGTCCCGTTCCTGACCGTGGCCTGAGCTGCTGGTACCATGCACGGGGCCCCACCATGAACCTCTGACAACGCTCGCCCTAGCTCACACACAACCCAGCTACCAGCCCTACACAAGACCTGCCTGCCCCACAGATGTCCCAGCGAGGTCTCTGGGACAGGACAGTCCTCCTGTGCTCGGTGATGGTCACGGCGCTGAGTTCCTTCACCCAGAGGAAACGCTCCCACAACCGAGCATCTCCCAAACCCCTCGCTGCTGCTGGGCTGAACCAGCCCAGAATCCCACGTATGCTCCTCAAACACGACCACGCTCTCCGTCACGCAAGCCTGCACCGATTCCCTCCAGAAAAACCACCTAGGACGCTCACATTTTCTCCTCTAACCTGCAACCTCCTCCAGCACTGCAAAAGCCTCCTTGCATGACGCACCCATCGCCTTTAGCCAGCTCTGGAGAAAGCTCATGGTGGTGGGGTGGGAGCTAAGCGAGGACGTCCTAATGGGAAGCAATCAGACTCCACTGCTTCTCCTCCCCCAGAGCATATTTAGAGCTTTCAGAAGGAAACAA
This sequence comes from Opisthocomus hoazin, assembly GCF_030867145.1. Classification (NCBI taxonomy): domain Eukaryota; kingdom Metazoa; phylum Chordata; class Aves; order Opisthocomiformes; family Opisthocomidae; genus Opisthocomus; species Opisthocomus hoazin. Next base: position 16,878,055 of record NC_134429.1, on the reverse strand, counting down.
AACTTGTTTATCTTAACGCTAATCAATTTATAGCAATCAAAATAAAACCCATTAGGAGCCATTCCCCGTCTGAGTTTCAAAGAGGCTTCTGACCCCAGGAGGCCCCGAGCTGATTGATTAGAACTTTCTGACACTAATGTGTGTCTTCGAAGGGTCCAGTGTGGCTTTAATTCCTCTCTCCCGAGACGCTGATCATGTGTTAACATCTGTCAGCCCCCTCCTGCACTTCGGGGAGGGGAAATTCATGAGCGTAGAGATGCGTGGCACCGCTGGGGAGCAGGCAGCCTTTGCTGGCTTAAACAGCTCCCAGAAACCCCTCGGGGCAAATCATTTGCCTGATCCTCTTCTCCTCGGGCAAACAGGCTGGAGTGCACCGAGAAACACAAAGCACTGATGCAGAGAGGAGGAGACAGGTGGAGGGAGCGGTGAGAGCTCAGCGCTGGGATTTTGGCTCTTGCACCCCAGCTTTGTCCCTGACCCCTTCTGGCCCTGGGCAAGCGCGCTCCCCCCCCCCGCGTGGGGCTGACAGCGGAGCACAAATGGCAAAGAAATTATCCAGGAAAGCTGAGTTTTATTTGCAGTTGGAGACAGATGAGGGAGGAGCTTTCATCCTTCGAGACGGAGCACACTTGGTCCATCAGCGTTCTGTATCGTGGTGAAGACCACATCTGTCTCCAGTCGAGGACAGAGTTCAAGCACAGAAACCACGGGTCCTGGCATGGGGTCCGGCACGGCGGGGAGAGAAGCTGCGAGCGTGAGACACCCTGCCTCGAGCACATCACCCCTGGGGCCACGGACCCGGTCGCTGGAGCTGGACAAACGCAGCTGGGCAAGAAAGCGCATGTTTCAGCGGGGAAGCTGAAAGAGTTGGCCCAGGGACGGAGGGATTCTGCCCAATTGCTGCCACATTTCTTCTTCTGATGCAAAAAAAGGCGAGGGTGGCCACAGGCGTTTAGAGTAAGGGTATATGCACGGTCACGTGCCCCCGCCCCGGGGCGATCGATGCGGGGACAGCATGGGAACAGCGTGATCCCTCGCACGCTCTTCCATCTGGACAAAGAAAAGGGGTGGAGAAGGGGTGGGAGGAGAGGGGGTACAGCTGTCCACGCAAAGGGGACGCAGCGAAGCCCAGCAGGCAGCGGGTCCCTGCTGCCTCCGCCTCCCCCCCACCACTTGCCCTCACCAGCAACAGCCCTCCAGGTGGGACCAACCGCCTCTCACTTTCAGCAGATTAAAGCAACTCATCTAGTTAATGAAAGCCAAGCAGCCCAAACAAGCCACCCCCGCCTGCAGCAGGGCTGGGGTCACCGGGAGCAAAGGTCTCCAGCCCTGCGTGGTGCCCGGAGCTCCCGGCGAGGATGCTGAGCCGCTGCTGCCGCAGCCACCCGGCGTGCGAGGCACTCGGCGGGAGCCTTCGGCCTCTGCCCCCACCTCATCAGGGAGGCAATCACAGAATCACAGAATCACAGAATGTTCGGGGTTGGCAGGGCCCTCTGTGGGTCACCCAGCCCAACCCCCTGCCCAAGCAGGGTCACCCAGAGCAGGCTGCACAGCACCGCGGCCAGGCGGGGCTGGAATATCTCCAGAGAAGGAGACTCCACAACCTCCCTGGGCAGCCTGGGCCAGGGCTCCGTCACCCTCAGAGGGAAGAAGTTCTTCCTCGGGTTCAGCTGGAGCTTCAGTTTGTGCCCGTTGCCCCTTGTCCTGTCGCTGGGCACCACTGAACAGAGTCTGGCCCCGTCCTCCTGACACCCACCCTGCAGATATTTATTGGCATTTATTAGGTCCCCTCTCAGCCTTCTCTTCTCCAGGCTGAACAAGCCCAGCTCCCTCAGCCTCTCCTCGTAGGAGAGATGCTCCAGTCCCCTCACCATCCTTGTAGCCCTCCGCTGGACTCTCTCCAGTAGCTCCTCATCTCTCTTGAACTGGGGAGCCCAGCACTGGACACAGCACTGCAGATGGGGCATCAGCAGGGCAGAGGGGAAGGAGAACCTCCCTTGCCCTGCTGCCCACACTCCTCCTAATGCGCCCCAGGATCCCATTGGCCTTCTTGGCAGCCAGGGCACACTGCTGGCTCATGGTCACCCTGTCATCCCCCAGCACTCCCAGTCCCTCTCCGCAGAGCTGCTCTCCAGCAGCTCAGCCCCAGCCTGTGCTGGTGCCTGGGGTTGTTCCTCCCCAGGTGCAGGACCCTGCCCTTGCCCTTGCTGGACCTCATCAGATTCCTCTCTGCCCAACTCTCCAGCCTGCCCAGGTCTCTCTGGATGGCAGCACAGCCTGCCCGTGTGCCCACCACTCCTCCCAGTTTAGTATCGTCAGCAATCAGCCGGGTTCGCCACGCCAGCCCCGGGTGCACAACACTGAACTGGTGTGACATGGAAAACTGGTGCGGGGTTGGTGGGTGCGAAGCTCCGCGGGAGGGAGCGGGATGTAGCGGGGGGCTTGGTGCGGGCAGCGAGGGGTGTCTCTGGGTGCTGCGGTGGGTGCTGTGGGCTTTGGGGCAACGCGCCACGGACAGCACAGCCAAAGGCTGCTGCGCTGGAGACCTGTGATCCTCCAACCCAGGAGGCAGAGGAAGAGGAGTCTCTTCACCGCGGATGCTGGAGGGAGGACCTGCTGCCTGCCAAGCTGCTGGACTCAGTCACGGCATGGGCTTCACACCCCTCAGCACCTCCCTCCTCCTCTACCACTTCCTCCAGCTGGGCAGCCCAGTGCCCACAGCTCCAGCGTCCAACGCCCGCGATGCCACCACGAGTCAGGAGGCACGGGAAGGGCTGCCGGCACCCTGCACGACCATCCCCTCCACCCACCGCTCTCACCCGCACTGCTGGGTCTCCTCACCCCCCCGGTCCCTCCACAGCCTCGCATGGGTCTGGGGGCTCTGGACCCCGGGGCCCCACACTTCATCCAGGTGCCCTCTGCTGAGCCCGATGGCCAGTCTGCAGCTGAAGCCCAGCAACGAACCGGCTCGGTTTACACACTCCAAAACGTGGAGAAGTTCCTCCTATCTCCTTAGCTTGCTCTAGTGGTTAATCACTTAGAAACACAGGCCTAATTTTTTTAATTTGTCTAACTTCACTTTAACCCTACCAGTTCTTGTTACCCCTTTCTTTGCCAGATTAAAAAGCCCTTTAGAGGCTGGTGTTTCCTCTTGGTAATTATCTCACCTCCTAATCTTCTTTTTGAGAAGCCACTGAGCTCTTGCGGTCCCTTGTGGAAAGGCATTTTCCATGGCTCTTTGTCTCTCTGCGGCACCCTCCAGATCTATTTTTCATATCCCTTTTGAACCGTGGAGAGCAGGGCGGTCTGCTCATGTGGAGGCATTTTTCTGACCTCAGACAAATTTTGCACTGAACTTCTTCATACAAAATGTGGCTTAGCACGACTTCCCAGACCTCCTCACCCACAGTTTCATGGGTTTTCTCAGCAGGGATTTTCAGCTCCCTGCTAGACGCAATTACAGCAGGTCCAGCTCTGGGCGCTGCTGACCCATGGCAAGGTCTCCTGTCCCCCCGTGCCACGCTACCACCTGAGGAACGTATTTAGACCCCAAGCTGGCTTCAGCACCGTACCGAGGTTTCTCTGTCCATCTCCAGTGCAGAGGTGGTGCTCAGGTCAAGCTGGCTCCATGGTCCCGGCACATGATTTTTCATGGCATCCCAGCAGGGCTGGTGGGAAGAGACCTCTGGGGTCTCCAGGCCAGTGCCTTCCTCATAGGCTGGCTGTGCCCAGCCTTGAATCAGGGCAGCCACGGCTGTGTGCAGCCAAGCCTTGGACATCCCTGAGGACGGTGATGCTCATCCTCTCTCCAGAACCATCTCAGCTTTCTCAAAGCCCACCCTGAGCTTCTCAGTCTGCAGCTTGTGGTTTCTGTCCCTTCCTCTACAACCTGGCACTGCTGATGGGGGTTTGGCTCCATCCTCTTCTAACTGCCCCGCTCAGAGCTGTAGCTGTGCTTGGATCCCTTCTTGGGTTCTTCTTCTCTGGGTTTCCTCCACAGAATCACAGAATCCCAGAATAGTAGGGGTTGGAAGGGACCTCTGTGGGTCATCTAGTCCAACCCTCCTGCCCAAGCAGGGTCACCCAGAGCAGGCTGCACAGGACCTTGTCCAGGCGGGGCTGGAATATCTCCAGAGAAGGAGACTCCACAGCCTCCCTGGGCAGCCTGGGCCAGGGCTCCGTCACCCTCAGAGGGAAGAAGTTCTTCCTCATGTTCAGACAGAACTTCCTCTGCTTCAGTTTGTGCCCATTGCCCCTTGTCCTGTCGCTGGGCACCACTGAAAAGAGCTTGGCCCCATCCTCCTGACCCCCACCCTGCAGATATTTATAAGCATTTATTAGGTCCCCTCTCAGCCTTCTCTTCTCCAGGCTGAACAAGCCCAGCTCCCTCAGCCTCTCCTCGTAGGGGAGATGTTCCAGTCCCCTCATCATCCTTGTAGCCCTGCGCTGGGCTCTCTCCAGTAGCTCCTCATCTTTCTTGAACTGGGGAGCCCAGAACTGGACACAGTACTCGAGATGGGGCCTCACTGGGGCAGTGTAGAGGGGAAGGAGAACATCCCTCGTCCTGCTGGCCACATCACTGAAATCTCCTTGTGCCGTGCTCCAGCCATGGGCTGTGTAGCCCAGCCAGTCAGAGCTGCATCCCTGCACCGCTGGGCACAGCATGCGCTGCGATGCTGCTCTGACGCTGGGAAAGAGCCTCCTGAGACAAGAGGTAAAGCGGCTCTCAACAGCGGCTCTGTATCTCTGTGCTGGTTGAAGAAACCACACTGAGACCTGGTACGCAGCTCAAGACGTTACAAAAAACCCCACCAAGCAGACAGAAAACCCCAGCAACGTGACGCATTCCCCAGTGGCATCCAGAGTTCGGGCCCACCAAGGCTGAGCAGCGCTGCTCAACGCATGAGCCGCATCCCCGCCGACGCACAGGCTCCTGCAGATGCTGAGGACGTCGGTCACCGTGCTGCCGGAACCAGGAGCCACCCCGAGCACCCGCCTGCGGGCTGGAGCAGCGGGTGACGAGTGAGACGGCGCAGCCTCCTGACGTCCCCGAATCAGCGGGGTTTAGTGCCGAAGCCACAGAGAGTGACAGCAAGATCTCGGGGTGCTGAGTGACTGGGCAATAACACGGCAAATGAAATTCAGTGGTGACAAAAGGAAACTAATGCACTTGGGGGAAAAGAGCCCTAATTATACAAACACAATGATGGGCACTAAATTAGCTATTAACATGCAGGGAGGAGATCTCGGCAGCACTAGAGATAATTCTCTGAAAACATCAGTTCAAAGCTCATCCATCATCAAAAAAAAAGAGAAAATGTAAGGAATTATTAAGAAAGAAACCCAGTGCAAAACGGGAATGTTATTAAACCATTGCATGGAGCCACGCTCCGAAGAGTGTTTGCAGTGGTGGTCACCCTTAGACAAGGTCGTGAGGTAGCTGATAAAAATGACCAGGGACACAGAGCAGCCTCCACACGGAGCGTCCATCAACTCGGGACCTTCCATTTGAACCAAGACCACTCGGGGAGGTATATGAAGCCATCAGGAATACAGGAGGCATGAATGGGAATAGATTGCTCGCAATTTCTTACAGTATGCAAGGACATATTTTTTAACATGGTGCATAATTAAATTGCATAACTTAGTGCAACCAGGCATCATGGGCACTGAAAACACGAACAGCACTCCAGAAGACAGGAGGAGTCGGCACTCTGTCCATCCCTTATTTCCCCCGTTGTCTGACGAGTACAGACATTTGCACACCGGTAAAGACCAGGGTGTCTCTGGAAAGGTCATTTTTTCCACCAAACACACAGTCATGCTCAACGCGTGGGAAGCTCTCTCCCCGACACCTTCTGGATGTGTTTCTGGATCTGCCTGGACCAACTGGTCACCACCCATTGGACCTCCAGCAACGAAGAGCTGCAGCCAACACTTCCCCAGGGGATACCAGCTGAAGGATGTCCATTCCTATAGCATGCTCCAGCCCCAAATACCGACTTTTTAATTAGCCAAGTGAACAATGCCAACAGCTGGAACAGAAGCTAGTGGAGCTGCCAGACGAAGGTGCCTCGCTCTACTGAGCTGTTTGTGAGCGGAGAGCCCCAGTCGATGGGCTAAGGACAGTCGCTGTCTCCTGTGAGAGCAGCAGGAGCCCCAGCATCCAGGATGTTGCACCAAGAACCACGGACTGTGTCCCTGGAGCCCCATCATCCCAAGATGTTGCAGCAAGGACCATGCACTGTGTCCCTGGAGTCCCATCATCCCAGGATGTTGCAGCAAGGACCATGCACTGTGTCCCCGGAGTCCCAGCATCCCAGGATGTTGCAGCAAGGACCATGCACTGTGTCCCTGGAGCCCCAGCATCCCAGGATGTTGCACCAAGAACCATGGACTGTGTCCCCGGAGCCCCATCATCCCAGGATGTTGCACTAAGGACCATGCACTGTGTCCCCGGAGTCCCAGCATCCCAGGATGTTGCACTAAGGACCATGCACTGTGTCCCCGGAGTCCTAGCAGTCCAGGATGTTGCAGCAAGGACCATGCACTGTGTCCCCGCAGCCCCAGCAGCCCACAGATGTAAATGCTGCAGCCATGGGACCTCTGAAGCCCTGGTCTTCACCCTTGCAACGGGTGCCTGACCCTGCCCATCTGCCACCTGTGCTAAGTCCATAGCACGGTGTCTGCACATGCATTTAAACCAGTTCTAGGAGGCAGCTCCAACTCCTCTGCTGGCCTCCAAGAGCCTTCTGTGGAATAAGAAACCACCCCAAAACAGATCAAAGATGTCCACAGAGAGGCTGTTTAAGGGGAAAGAGCTTCTGGGCTTCCCATCTGAGGGGTATGTTTCCCTTCATGCTCAGCCCAGCGATTAGTGCTCGCCAGGGAATCGGAGCTGCAAAATGAATTTGAGAAGACAGAGCAGTGTCAGGCTGTTAGTAGCTCAAAAAGGATCTTGGCTCCCCTGAGCCTGAAGGCTGAGCACTTACCATGCAGATTTAACAACCGAACGTTTCCGAGGCAGGCGGTGGCCTGCCTGCGAGCCCCTCCTGCCCCAGCTCCTCCCCGAGGAGACCATTAGCACCTGAAAACGGAGAAGCCATGGCCTTGGCCGCGGCATCTGGGGCTGGACGCGGCACTGCAGAGCGAGGCTGGATCCGTACGAGAGCCAGCGCTACGAGACAGCTTCCCGCACCGCCGCTGCGCCGGGGCTCGTATTTTTGGAAACAGCATCCCAGAGGGCTGCAGTGGATGCTGCTTGTTCTCGCGCCAGCCCTGACTGTTTTGGAAAGTTTGGTTAAGCTCCATTTGGCTGCCTCCGAGTTATTCAAGCACAGAAAAGGGGGGGTTATTGGTTACAGGAGGTTTCAGATTTTTTTTTTTTCTGAGCACGGTTCGGTCGAGAAAGCAGAGATTTGGCCTGGCCGGGTCAGCCCCTGCAGCCCCTTCACACCAGCACGCAAAGTCACGGCCAACTGGGCAGAGCGTTATTGGAAAGGACACACTCGGCGCCTGCAGCCAGTGTCTGCTCGGCCCTGTCCCCACAGCCGGGGCAAGAGCCACCTCCTCCGCAGCCCACACGCCTCCATCCCCGTCCACCCCTCTCCGCTTCTCTTCACGCCCCCAGCGCTGCACCTCACGACACCCCAGGAGCGCGGGACGCTCCCTCCTCCTCCTCCTCCTCCTCCTCAGCTGCTCGCTAGCCATAACGCTGATAATAAAGAAACCTCTGTGTGTCTCCAGGGAAGCGGGGCTCAGAGAGGGGCACAAAGGCTCCCGCAGCTGTGTGTTTGCAAACAACCCAGCTGAGCTGTGAAGAGGGGCTGAAAGCAGTAATTGTCTTTAATTAAAGGAGGTTGGAGGCATCTCAAGCTTTGACAAAAGACATTTCCAGTCTGCTAGCAGCTCCGGCACTCATCGCTGCCGCAGACGCAGGTCCGAAGGCGTCGCGTGACGGCGGGGACGCGGGGACCCCCGCCCAAGGGTGCCAGCGCAGCGGTGCCAGGGCAGTGCCATGCGCCTGCAGGGCCCGAGAGCCGGGCACGGCGAGGGCATCCCGCCAGCCAGCTCGCGGCGGGATGAAAACCGGCGACGGCGGCGAGCCTCGCACTTCGCAGCGGATCTGAACCAGACGTGCTGAGTCTGGTTGGAGGCTGGTGACAAGTGGTGTCCCTCAGGGGTCAGTACTGGGCCCAGTCTTGTTTAACTTCTTCATCAACGACCTGGATGAAGAGTTAGAATGTACCCTCAGCAAGTTTGCTGACGACACCAAACTGGGAGGTGTGGTAGATACACTGGAAGGCTGTGCTGCCATTCAGCGTGACCTGGATAGGCTGGAAAGCTGGGCAGAGAGGAACCTGATGAGGTTCAACAAGGGCAAGGGCAGGGTCCTGCACCTGGGGAGGAACAACCTCATGCACCAGTACAGGCTTGGGGTGGACCTGCTGGAGAGCAGCTCTGCGGAGAGGGACCTGGGTGTCCTGGTGGACGACAGGTTAACCATGAGCCAGCAGTGTGCCCTGGCTGCCAAGAAAGCCAATGGGATCCTGGGGTGCATCAAGAAGACTGTGGCCAGCAGGACGAGGGAGGTTCTCCTTCCCCTCTCACTGCCCTGGTGAGGCCTCATCTGGAGTACTGTGTCCAGTTCTGGGCTCCCCAGTTCAAGGAAGATGAGGAGCTACTGGAGAGAGTCCAGCACAGGGCTACGAGGATGGTGAGGGGACTGGAACATCTCTCCTGCGAGGAGAGGCTGAGGGAGTTGGGCTTGTTCAGCCTGGAGAAGAGAAGGCTGAGAGGGGACCTTAGAAATGCCTACAAATATCTGAAGGGTGGGTGTCAGGAGGATGGGGCCAAGCTCTTTTCAGTGGTGCCCAGTGACAGGACAAGGGGCAATGGGCACAAACTGAGGCACAGGAAGTTCCGTCTGAACATGAGGAAGAACTTCTTCCATCTGAGGGTGACGGAGCCCTGGAACAGGCTGCCCAGGGAGGTTGTGGAGTCTCCTTCTCTGGAGATATTCCAGCCCCGCCTGGACAAGGTCCTGTGCAGCCTGCTGTAGGTGACCCTGCTTCGGCAGGGGGGTTGGACTAGATGACCCACAGAGGTCCCTTCCAACCCCTACCATTCTGTGATTCTGTGATTCTGTGCCCGTGTCGGGACCCAGCAGCTGCGTGAAGGCGTCCCGCCCTCCTGCTCGACCTGGCTGCGCATGTCTCTGCCCAGGGCTGTCCCCTGGTGTCCCAGCCCCGTCCCAATCTGCCCCCGTCGCCCTCCCGCAGTGGTACCTGCGCCCCGGGGTGCTTCTCAGCCGCGGTGCACGCAGGGGTGATGCACGCAGGCTACGGACCGAACGCCAAGAGCGCTACTGCTGCAGTTCCTCCCGGGCTAATTAATTAATCGTGCTCGTTAGTGAGCTGCCTGGGATGGTGTGGATGCTGCATCCTTGTAAGCTCGCAGTGGGCTCGGCAGCCGTTGCCGCAGCAGGAGCGGGCGTCGTGCCCAACACCCGCACGCAGTGATGCTTCCCCCGCCCCGAGCCCGCAGCCAGGGCCCCAGCCACGCACTGAGCTCTGGGGAGATGGCAAGCGAGCTTGGGGTACCGAAACGTCCCCCTCCTCTCCTCTCCCCTGCGCTCAGGGATGCAGGTCCCCAGGAGGCCATACTGCCCACCACACGCTGCCTCCTCCCTCCCACCCGCATTTGCTTTTGCCCTTCCAGCACATCTGCGTGCAGCAAATCACGGATCTGGTTTCCATGGAAACCCCATCTTGCCCCCCCCCACCTATGCAACTCGGTAGGGCTGGCGTGGCAGCAGCGGGTCCGCGTGTCCTGCTACCCCATCCCAGCTCGGGAACCCCCTCCTGGTGTCCACCAAAGCCCTTCTGACCCCTCCTCACGCAGCAGCCAAGGCAGCCCTGCTGTCAGGCAGCCCCGTCTGGAGGGGGGACTTCTGCTGCCAGCGAAAAGCGCCCGGCCGACCTCTCTCCTCCAGGCAGGATGGAGCAGCAAAGCTGCCCTCGCGCCCAGGCTGAGCCCTCTGCTCGGCTTCGCAGGCTCTGCCCTCACTGTCCCACACGCACCCCCTCTCCCCCCGTCCGCTCGACAGCCGCCGCGCAGCTCGAAGTGCCAGGAACCCAGCACCGGGGCGAACCCCGGCCGCGGGCCCTGCAGAGGTGCGGAGAGCCAAAGGCACCCCAAATCCGCAAAGGTGCCCACACGCCCAGGCTGCCAGTGACGTGCACGGGCACGGGGCTCCGCACGTCCCAGAGGAGCCACGGCCACGGCGGGCAGGCCCCCGTGTGCGCATTTGTGCCTGGGAAATCCTGGAAAGAGCAGCCGCACGCTAATTCAGGAGAAACAAAAACAAACTGGGATGGCTTCCATCTGAGCCAGACAGCGAAAACCTTTCCAGAAGCAAAAAAAAAAAGGCCAGTTCTAATTATAGGGTGTCCTGAAGAGACACGCGCGCAGATTTGTCACTCTGTTTCCAAATTAACCATACTCATGGAGGGAACGCAAGGAAGCAGTGGGCACGGTAAAGTCCATCTTCTGGCTTCCCAACCCTCTTTCGGAAGCAGAACAACCGGCGTAAGCAGTATCACAGAATGCCAGCATGGTGGGGGTTGGCAGGGACCTCTGTGGGTCACCCAGCCCAACCCCCTGCCCAAGCAGGGTCACCCAGAGCAGGCTGCACAGCACCGTGGCCAGGCGGGGCTGGAATATCTCCAGAGAAGGAGACTCCACAGCCTCCCTGGGCAGCCTGGGCTAGGGCTCCGTCACCCTCAGAGGGAAGAAGTTCTTCCTCGGGTTCAGCTGGAGCTTCCTCTGCTTCAGTTTGTGCCCGTTGCCCTTTGTCCTGTCGCTGGGCACCACTGGAAAGAGTCTGGCCCCATCCTCCTGACCCCCACCCTGCAGATATTTCGAGGCATTTCTAAGGTCCCCTCGCAGCCTTCTCTTCTCCAGGCTGAACAAGCCCAGCTCCCTCAGCCTCTCCTCGTAGGAGAGATGCTCCAGTCCCCTCCTCATCCTCGTAGCCCTCCACTGGACTCTCTCCAGTAGCTCCTCATCTCTCTTGGTGAACTGGTGCACCCTGCCATGTCCAGCGCCGCAGACCTTTTGCAGTTCCCAAGGCTGGGATTCGCACAGCCGCAGCTGGAAGACTGAGCCCGAGGAATCCTGTTTTCCCCGCTTTTACTCCTGTTTTATTAACAAGGGCTGCGTATAGACACCGAAAGCCTCAGAACTAATTTTGCTTGCCATGTATCAAGGAAAGGCCCGCAGCGGTAGCGTTCCTGCTGCAGTAAACCCTCCTGAGCTCCATGCCTTCAGCTACGGGGACCCTCTGGGTGATGGCAGGAGACAGCAGCCCCAGCACCCACAGCCTGGGCAGCCCGAGGCATCACCTCCTCCTCCCCGCAAGCCGAACGCGGTGCTGCAGCATCCTCAGCCACCCAGGTGGGGACGAACAGGGAGGTTCTCCACCAAAACCATGCTCCTGATCGTGGTTACAGCGATACAGACGCCCGGAGAATCGTCACCGGCACACGAGACTGGACGGATAAGGAAAAAGGGAGGAGAGGGCAAGGGGCAGAGGAAGGCTCATGACAAACCGCTGGTTTCCACTCAGATGCCTCAAGAGAGAGGTCAGCACCTCAGAAATCCCCGACTCGGGGTCTGACGCCCAGCGTCACCCTGCACCCCGCCCGTCCCTCCATGCTCGTGGGCGCTTCTGGGCGCTGCACGGGGCAGCAGCCCGCAGCCGCTCGCTCTGCACGCCCGGCAGGACGCAGACACCGCGCGCAGGAACGGCTCTCCTGAAGGGCAGGGAGCAAGGTGGAGCGGCCCGATGGCAACCCCCCGCTGATGTCTGAGAGCCCAGCACGTCCCTGGCGCTGCACGGACCCTGCCCGCGCCCTGCAGACACCGGGCATTCAGCGGAGCGTGCTCTGCTGTTTGACAAACATTCTCCGCTCCTACAGCCACTTCAGGAGTCGCTACCATCTTCTCAAAAGCCATCCAGGCCAGGAGAAATGCTCTTTCAAGCCAAGCACCCACGTTACTCTAAGGCCCGCACTTGAAGTCTTCCTGATCTTGAGGGTTTGGGCATTTTGGTGGCTCGAGATGAACAACGCCTTTGCCACGCGTCCGCTCATTGCTCGCTCCGCTCCCGGCTCCGTCGCAGCCGCAGGTGTAACCACCGTGCTGCTCCTGGGATCATAATGTTTTGAAAGGAAATTGCCAGCTTTGGTTTCAGACCTCAAAATTGGCTCCTCGAGCACCGGCTCTCCGTGAGCTCCGAATGTGACAATAGTCTGAGAGTGCAAAAAGACTCTGCAAGTAGGAGCTTGTCGTCCTTGAGAATTGTCAGTGCCCAAATACCGAAGAACCAGATCTTCCCTCAAAATGCATTTTGAACCTGCCCCATTAGCCACAGGAGTCGTTTCCAGCCATTGCCCACCAAACCTGAGGCCCTCCAACGGGACCCTCACCTCAGGGTCCGGGCATGGCCACCAGCTCCCCGGCCGCCGCCGCAGCATCGCTGCGCGCCCACAGCCCGCTGCGGAGGGGTGAGCCAGCCCACGTGCTTGGAATGTGCAGAACCGTGACCTCGAGCTACAGCCCCAATGGCCAAGAGAAACCATGAGATGGGCTTTTGCAAAGGTCTCTCCAGCTTCTGACACAAGGAGCAAAGCCAATATCCCCAGTTTACCTCCAAGGACTCCGGGAAGACGTCAAGATGTCAAGGACACCTTGGCAGGTGTCATTTCAATGCACCGAGGCGAAGAGAAGCTTTCATTGAGCTTCACTGAATGAAGCTTTCATTGAGAGAAGCTGTCATTGAAGACCTTGCTTCAGAGACCTGGGACGGCTTCACAGGAGTCACCTGCCACAGAACACCTTGTACTCACACAGGTACCCCTTTTGGGTGCCTTCCTAAGAGAAGGACATGGGAGGAGCAATCCATCGAGCTGGCAGCTCCAGGTCTCAGTAGGACCTTTTTCTGTCTCCCCTTCACAGGGCACTTTCCAAGACCCAGTGACTGACAGTTTGCTGCTCACGCTGTACCTTGTTCCCCATGTTCCAGCCCATAAGACCTCCCACCCTGCTAACTGCTAGCTTCTCATGTCCTACAACCAGTTTCCCCACGTCTTGGGCAGATGCTGGACTCCAGCAAAGGCACCCGAGCTAGGTGGCCACGGCGCTGCCGCTCACGCGGAGGAAGACTCCTGCTGAACCCCACTGGTAGAGAGGAAGTCAGCGATGCTGGTTCAGAGCCCCTTCCGCTTGCAAACTTATTTCCAGTGCGGTCGCAGCCCACCCTTAGCACGGCAGCGCTCTGCAGCCCGGCCTTCACCCAGCTGCTGGCCACGTCCCACAGCCCCCTCTTTCACGTCTCTTCTCTTTTTAATACCTAACAACATTTTTGGGTGTTTTATTTTCTTTTCTCAGACACCAGTTCCCCAGACGCCGAGAAACGAAGGTGACGAGGGGATGGCTCAGGCTCACTGGACGGCACTCACCGCCCTTCTGCCCGGGTTTGCTCCGCACCCTTCGCGCAGCTCCCTCCTTGCGGTGTCCAAGCTCCAACACGCGCCCACGCCAGGACTGGGTCTCACAGCCCGGCGTCACCGAACTTCAGGTCTCCTCCAAGACACGAACAGGCTGTGTCTTCTGCTCGCCCAAACCCAATCTGACATTGTTTGAAGTTTGGTCTATGTAAACACAGCCATCGTGCGAGCTGTGAAACACTTTGATTCCATTTCCTAACCTTTATGGGGACTTTTATATATACTTTCCAGTGATGTACTACATTTCTAAGGCATATGGGGAGCAATAAAGAGTTTCCCTGGAGCTAATTAAGCTAATCCTGGCTTCTAGGTTAAATTTTCTGTAAGATTTTTACCTTGTATCACTAAAATAAAATCACTGTGCTCTTAAGAGAGTGATCATTGGACATCAGACCAACTTTAAATCAGCATCTCTCTCCGCAGGGGATGTCTGAGGGTATTTCCCGAAACCAAACGTTTAAAATAATCTCTTGGGTTTGGCCTGACACACAGAAAAACCTCAAATAAAAAAAAAAATCCTCAAAAGCAGCATTTTCTCCAATTTGCCTCAAGTTACGTATGATGACGAATACTCTCCTCTTGCCCCATAAAGATCCAGCACCCTGACAAATCCAGGGAAAAGCCCCCCTGGCCCCCCCAGATCTCCGAGCGCCTTTCATCAAAGGAAAAACTAACGCTGGAAAACACGTCCCCTTCGTTTTATGGCAATAATGAGTTAAAATCCTGGAAGCCTGGGCCTGGATCCCAGCTATTCATTCCAGTTTCTATTAATGTTTACCACTCTTCTCAGAGAAAAAAAAAAGAGGGGGGGGAGAGAAAAAGAAAAGGGAGGCCTACGAAGGAGAGAGAGGAAAAGCGGGAATCAGCGCTGCTCTCCTGCCGGCGTCGGCACGGGATGCTGCCAGAGCTGCTATTCCCTGCTCACACGGGCGTAGCAACACCAGGAACGTGGTATTTGATCCAAAACCCTTTTTCATCTGTAAAAATAAGTCAGGGGGAGATTTTCTTCTCGGTACAGATGTCAGCTCCACGAAAGCGCCCGTGTCACAACGGGGCTCACCAGCCCTGCACCCCGGCACAGTCAGTGAATGCGGAGGGTGCGAGGGGACATCCCTCCTTCTGCGGTGGAGACCCTCCAGCTCTGTGCTCACCCACCTCCTCCCGTCTGCTCGCTGATCCCAGCACAACAAAATGCCTGGGACAGGGGGAGGAACCTGTCCCAACACCGGAGGGGGAGCAGACACCTTCCCCGCAGCCTTGCTGGGGAGGACCTTGAGCAGAGAGAAGGCTCATGAGAAGGGACTGGGAAGACCTTGAGCAGAGAGGTCACGAATGGGAAGCACCAGCTATGGCAGGTAGCTGCGAGGCAAAACTCCACCGTGTCTCTGTGAACAACCCTGGGGATGGCCATCATTTCCATCAGGAAACTGCCAGTGGGTTTCGCTGGACCGGAGATCTCCATCCCTTCCTCCAACCCACGGGACTCACGCGCTGCCCACGCTAATGCACGAGAATATGCTGTTCCCCTCTCAGCTTCCAGTGGGCTGCTCTCGGGTTATCTTCTGCAGCCTGCTGGGGTCTGTCCTATGCCATCACAACAGGGCTGGGACTGCTCTGCAACGCTCCTCCTGCTCACAAAATCACACTCCTGTCCTGGAAAACCTCATCTCCTCCCTTTCTCTATAGAGAAAAGACTTTCGTGGAAGCTCTCAGCCCACCCCTTGTCCTAAAAGCGAAATGAGAAAGCAGCTCTCCTTTCCTTTGCCTGCCTTTGGCCACAAAGGTCTCGTCCCTCAGAAGCAGCACCTCCTGTTCTGAGGCGAGTTGTCCGCCTCCCTCCTTCAGCAGCAGATGTCTTGCCCCATTCCCGGACCACTTGTGACCCTCCTTGCAAGGTCAGCTTCTCCCCGGGCTTCGGAAATAAATGCCTCATCCTGCCCCGTCTGCCACCCCCTTGCTCGGCCAGCCCCCCCCGGTCCCACTCCAGCCTCAGAAGCCCAAACACTGCCCAGCAATGTGTGGAGGATGAGCTGGCAGCTCCTCCGACCCCCGGGTGCAGCGAGCGGGCTTGGAGCGGTTAACGCCCAGCAGCTGCAATCCCCACCGCAGCCCTAATTGGATTCACAACATGGAGGGGTCAGCAAGAAGCAGGAGGGAGAAGAATCAAAGCAGTGGAAAAAAAGACGCTGTATTCTCGCTTCCCAGACGGAGAGGGAGGAGAGGGAGAAGCCCAAAGAGCAGCATCCACAATGACACCAAGCCACGGCCGGCTGGGAGCATTCAAATTGTCAACAACCCCGTAGAAAAGGCAGACAAATTCCTGTTTTGTACTTGGGAAGAAGCCAGGTGATGTCATCATCTTCTAGGATGATGGTGGAATACTTTCCATTCCAGCAGTAACTCAAGATGTTAAATAGCAGCTACTCAAGTTAAACATTGTTAAATCAGTGCGTCGGGGCAGCGTCGACCCCCGAGTTTTTAAAGAGACGGCTGACGAGCCAGTGGACAGTTCGCGCTCGCTTTCCACGCGCCGCGGAGTAGCAGGACGTTTCAGAGACGTAGGAAAAAGCGATTTGTTAAACGAGGCAGTCTTGGCTATTTTAGGACCGCCACCGCAACGTCAGTACCAGTCAAATAAGGCTGTGCCAGCTGCAGGCTCCGGTCAGCGAAGGATTAGGGGAAGGCAGTAACGGCAGCGCCAGCCTACGTGCATTTATGGAAAACGGATGAAGGAAAATTAGCCTCGTACGGTTTTTTGATGCAATTACAAGATTGGCTGGGAGAGGTAACGGCGTTCACGCGCCGCACCCAAACCTCTGCAGAGCATTGCCCGTGGTCACACACGATATTTTGATTCAGAAATCAGAGGGTCCGCCGACACTGCAGGACATATTCAACGCATTAAAACTTGGCGAGCTCTGGTCTGAGATCTAAGCAGGGAACGTGCAGAGAGCAGGTCTGTTTCTACTAGAGCCAACAAATTTGGTTCGTGCCTCTGGGCTATGTGACCCAGGAGAAAGCCCAAGGCATTCCCAGTAAAGTTAGCTGATGACATGGAAGTTGTAGTGTGGTAAATACTGAAGATGATGGGTTCCTGATCCACAGCAGTCCGGATGCCTCGGCGAGCTGAGCACAAGCAAGGAACGCGTCTTTCAGTACAAACACACGGCAAATCGCACCTCTGGGACAGGGATCTGTGCCCCGGTGCTTATCTGCTCCCAGGCCCACCGGGAAGGACAAGGAGCCTTCAGAAGCACCCAGAGAAACGCCACTGCCAGAACGGTGGAAGCAAAGGGGGAGCTGTAGGAAGAGGGAAATCTCAGCATCCCCTCCAGCACCCAGCTGATCACTATGGCCACCCTGCACGTGGGACGGTGGGTCTGCCCACGGAAAGGCTAAAGCCAGGAAGAGCCAAAAACCTGGCCAAAAACCTTACCAGGGGAGCAGGGGCCAAGGATTGCTCATAAAAAGGCACACGGAAAGCAGAGGTGTGGCGATGGGCAAAGCTCACCGAGGTCCAAGGGGAGGCAGAGCCAGGGTAAGAAGGCAGGAGCGACCGCTGGAAGCGTTTAACGGGCAGTTCTCCATCTCTGGAAACGCTTACACCACGCTTGGCTGTGTCTGCTCCAGCTCAACCAGGAATGCTTCCTGGAAGAAGTTAATTACCCCTAGGGCCTTACAATTTATTGGCCGGGTCCAGCGTTATCAGTGGAGGCCCAGACCCGAAACAGGCATGGAGCCATAAATAGCCTCTTATCTTCAAAACATCACGTACTTACGGGACGTGACTGCAAGACAGCTAGGACATACCCTTCTCCAGCACATCGGAAAGCCACACGCCCCTCCAAGCCCTTAGCACACGCTTGTCCCGCTCCGAAAGCCAAGCACAGCAGAGCTGGGACAGACCCCGACTGCTTCGCACACCTCTGCGATGGAGGAACGGCTCCGGGTCCGCGACACACGTGGACGTGCACACCACTGCCTCTGCACCCGCACCCCGGCACGTGGTGGGGTGGTGGCAGATCTGCTGCGTCGGACCTCGAAATAACATGCAAGCACAGGTAGGGAAGCCCATCATGGAGCCCGTCTGTAGAACAGGACACACATCTGCACGGGCACAGCCCTGCCAACACAGAATCACAGAATGGTGGGGGTTGGCAGGGCCCTCTGTGGGTCACCCAGCCCAACCCCCTGCCCAAGCAGGGTCACCCAGACCAGGCTGCACAGCACCGCGGCCAGGCGGGGCTGGAACATCTCCAGAGAAGGAGACTCCACAGCCTCCCTGGGCAGCCTGGGCCAGGGCTCCGTCACCCTCAGAGGGAAGAAGTTCTTCCTCGGGTTCAGCTGGAGCTTCCTCTGCTCCAGTTTGTGCCCGTTGCCCCTTGTCCTGTCGCTGGGCACCACTGGCAAGAGTCTGGCCCCGTCCTCCTGACCCCCACCCTGCAGATATTTGTAGGCATTTCTAAGGTCCCCTCTCAGCCTTCTCTTCTCCAGGCTGAACAAGCCCAGCTCCCTCAGCCTCTCCTCGCAGGAGAGATGTTCCAGTCCCCTCATCATCCTCGTAGCCCTCCGCTGGACTCTCTCCAGTAGCTCCTCATCTTTCTTGAACTGGGGAGCCCAGCACTGGACACAGCACTGCAGATGGGGCCTCACTGGGGCAGTGTAGAGGGGAAGGAGAACCTCCCTCAACGTACACCTGCCAGCCAGCCCCGTACAGCCCCAGACTGGGATGCCCCAGGTCCCAGCCCGCTGCAGCAACAACCTCTTTAGGGATGGACTTGGGCTGAGCCAGCGCTGCAGCTGACCTGGGTCGGTGGTGGAAATCAGCTGTGGTGTCGGTGGGGCTGGACAGGATGGGCACCAGGCTGTGGGTGCTGGAGCTGGGTCAGGACCCCCACATCCTCCCTCCTGGCCCTCCCCCACAGGGAATGAGCTGGAGGACGGCAGCGCAGGCTCTGAGGGGGACACGCTGCCAAGCCCTCAGGGTGGCCTGGCTCCACCTTGAGCTGCAGATGACAAGTGGCAGCCTGGACCTTCTACAGACCACCTAGGCGACCAGGCTTCTCCTCTTCCCAGCACGCCACCAGCTCCCTTCCTCCTCAGAAACGCCTGTGACCCCAACGGACGATGCCACACGGCTCTGACAGCAAGAGAGTGTCACCATCGGCTTCTGCAGGGCAAAACCACCCCTTGTTACCACGGCAAGAGCAGGACTCCCCGCGCCCGGGACAAAGCAGAGGCTGCCCGCCGCCAACGCGGCGATCAGACGCAGGGGCAGATGTCCTCCAAAGCTGGCGAGGGGCTGGAGACGGACGCAGAGCTCCATGGCTGGGACCTGCCGTCCCCGAGCAGGCAGAGAGCCCCGCGGGCAGCGTCCGTCCACCGCCCAGCCCGGCCGGAGAGCGGGCAGCACCACAGCTCTGCCCGCGCCGCTGCAGCGCGGGGCCAACAGGATCCCAGCATGGTCGGGGTTGGCAGGGACCTCTGTGGGTCACCCAGTCCAACCCTCCTGCCAAAGCAGGGTCACCCAGAGCAGGCTGCACAGGACCTTGTCCAGGTGGGGCTGAAATATCTCCAGAGAAGGAGACTCCACAGCCTCCCTGGGCAGCCTGGGCCAGGGCTCCATCACCCTCAGAGGGAAGAAGTTCTTCCTCATCTTCAGACGGAACGCACGCGGGAGGCAGAGGAGAAACGCGCCGAGCGAGCTGCATGGGAGGCACGGGCGGGGGAGACGGCGGAGAACAGGGAGATGGAGAGAAAAGGCGCCGGCGGGGAGCAGGAGAAGGTGAAGCGGGGAGGACGGGGCTGGGGGGGGGTTGGTGTGGGGTGAGCACGGAGCCCCCCACCAGCGCAGCCCCAAGGAGCCGGGAAGCGAGCGGAGGAGCGGAGAGAAGCGGAGCGGGCGGCCGGCCCCTCGCAGGGCCCTGCGGGATCGGCGAGCGAGGCCCAGCAAAATGAAAATCTCTTCACCACGCAGAATTGTTAACTGCCCCCAAATCCTTTTGTGCTGGGGCCGCAAGCTCAGAAGAGCTTAAGCTGTTAGAGGCATGAACTTCCTCCATAAATATCCCCCGCGCACGCTGCCGGGAGCGGGCTCACGCTGCGGCAGCCAGATGAGAAGCCCAGCAGAGAGCATGAGCAGCTCCTTCCAGCGCCTGGCAGCTGCACCGCGGGGCAGGGTGCTGCTCGGGGTCCCCCTTCCCACCGGGACCCCTCGGCCGGGTGGGACCGGGAGCCACGTCCCCCGTGCTCCCCCGCCACGTCCCGCTCGGGCGACCGCGCTGCGTGAGAGAGCGCTTCGCCCCGAGAGCCGGCTCGGATTTGCTTTTGTTTTGCTTCTGGAAAGGGGCCCAGATTCCCTCCCACCCCTCGAAACGCGAGAGAACCTGCCGGGCACATGGACAAGCCGGCTCCCCAGCACCGGCGGCTCGGACCCTGCCTCCGCGGGGACCGGGGCACGGACACGGCGCGAGGCGGGCAGGGGTGCAGGGCTCCATCCCACAGCCCCTTCCCTTCCTCTGCCCGACCCGGCCAATGTGACCAGCCCCTTCCCCAGTCCTCTGTGGGGCTCACTGGGGGCACTGGGAGACGATGGGGATGCTACGGCTGTGCTGCCAGACCCACGGCTGGCTCTGCTCCCGGTCCCCAGTCTTCTTCTGGAGGCTGCTGGGGGAAAACAGGGTGCGTGTCCCAGTCCGGGAGAGCCCTGGGGTCCCATCCAGCCCTGATCATGCAGCCACATGTGGGAAGGGGAAGGGGAAGGGGAAGGGGAAGGGGAAGGGGAAGGGGAAGGAAAATAGGAAGGGAAAGGGGAAGGGAAAGGGGAAGAAGAAAGGGAAGGAAAAAGGGAAGGGGAAGGGGATGGAGAAGGAGAAGTAGAAAGGGAAGGAGAAGGGGAAGGGGAAGGAATAAAGGAAGGGAAGGGGAAGGGGAATGGGAAGGGGAAGGGGAAGGGAAGAAGAAGTGGAAGGGGAAGGAAAAGGGGAAGGAAAAAGGGAAGGGGAAGGGGAAGGGGAAGGGGAAGGGGAAGGGGAAGGGGAAGGGGAAGGAAAAAGGGAAGCAGAAATGGAAGGGGAAGGAGAAAGGGAAGGAAAATAGGAAGGGAAAGGGGAAGGGAAAGGGGAAGAAGAAAGGGAAGGAAAAAGGGAAGGGGAAGGGGATGGAGAAGGAGAAGTAGAAAGGGAAGGAGAAGGGGAAGGGGAAGGAATAAAGGAAGGGAAGGGGAAGGGGAATGGGAAGGGGAAGGGGAAGGGAAGAAGAAGTGGAAGGGGAAGGAAAAGGGGAAGGAAAAAGGGAAGGGGATGGAGAAGCAGTAGTGGAAGTGGAAGGAGAAGGGGAAGAAAAATAGGAAGGGGAAGGGGAAGGGGAAGGGGAAGGGGAAGGGGAAGGGGAAGGGGAAGGGGAAGGGGAAGGGGAAGGGGAAGGGGAAGGGGAAGGCAGCCCCGGAGCCAGCTGCCCCAAGGAGCCGGCGGGCTGCCGGCCGCCGTGTGATTAATGACGGCGGGGAGCACGGGGCCGGGCGCGCGCCAGCACCGGCTGCAGAAACAGCTGCCGAGGTACCGGACCTCCCCAAACCCTGCTGCTGCGCAGACAAAGAGGAGACTCGGCCTCTCCCTCCTGCTCACTCCCCCCACCTCGGCCCCCCGCTCCTGCCTGCCCTGCCTCCCCTCCCAGCCCCGCCGGGACGGGCTGCAGGGACGGGGCTGGCACGAGGAGGTCCTGGGAGCCCTGGGCCACGCACAGGGACCGTCCCTCGGCTGGGCTGACACCGGGACCGGGGAGACCCAACGAACCGCTGCTGCGTTGGAGCGAAGCGGGGCGCAGGGCTCGGTCTGCTCGGGGGGAGAAAAAAGCAGTCGAGATGGAAAAGCTGACGTGAATCATTTCGGCTCCCTGGCGTTGCTACGAATGCTTCACCTGGGCGTTGGAAAGCGCCCGTCCTCCCTTCGAGGCTGCGACTAGCCAGGCTGCCTGTCCATGCCGCGCTGCAGCTGTACTTGCTCCACAGCATCACCGAATGCCAGCACGGCAGGGGGTGGCAGGGACCTCTGGGGTCACCCAGCCCAAGCCCCTGCCCAAGCAGGGTCACCCAGAGCAGGCTGCACAGCACCGCGGCCAGGCGGGGCTGGAATATCTCCAGAGAAGGAGACTCCACAGCCTCCCTGGGCAGCCTGGGCCAGGGCTCCGTCACCCTCAGAGGGAAGAAGTTCTTCCTCATCTTCAGCTGGAGCTTCCTCTGCTTCAGTTTGTGCCCGTTGCCCCTTGTCCTGTCACTGGGCACTGCTGGAAAGAGTCTGGCCCCGTCCTCCTGACCCCCACCCTGAAGATATTTGGAGCCATTTCTAAGGTCCCTTCTCAGCCTTCTCTTCTCCAGGCTGAACAAGCCCAACTCCCTCAGCCTCTCCTCGCAGGAGACATGCTCCAGTCCCCTCCTCATCCTCGTAGCCCTGCGCTGGACCCTCCCCAGTAGCTCCTCCTTGCTTGCTGTCCCCGTCCCCGTCCCTGTCCCTGCCACAGCTGGAGGACACCTGATCACCCCGAGTTCAGCTGGAAGAGACGTTTGGTGGCTCAGTGAGGAGTGGCTCAAAGCACAGATGTTAAGTAACTCCCCTGCACATCAGGATGCTTGATGCATGAGCAGCCCAGCCGCCAGCAGAAGACGCAGTACCCTCTCCAAGGGACCATCCATCCTGCAGTCCCAACCGAGCACAGCCAAAGTCCGTCTGTCCCCCTCTCTGGCACATCCATCTCCCCCCCTACCAGCATCTTCCCCACGCTTGCTTGGTGCTACCTGGCCACCCCTTCCCACAGCGAGCAGAGAGGAGACACAGCTCCTCCCTTCTGCTCTGCAGTGCCCACCGACGTATCCACAACTGATCTCGGAGAAACCCCAGCTCTGCTCAGAGCGTGCAGATGCTGTTGAAACCGCAATGGCGTTTTGATATTTGGTTGGGACAGATGAGAGAAGAGTCCGTTTGCCAAAGGCCATGGTTTGCTCTGGGCATGGTACAGCCACAGGTGCCCAGTAAACAAGCAGCTCTCAGGCCCCCATCTCCCTCCCAACAACTCCAGCAGCTCCTTCCTCTCCCTCACAGAATCACAGAATGTTAGGGGTTGGAAGGGACCTCTGTGGGTCATCTAGTCCAACCCCCTTGCTGAAGCCCAGGTAGACTTTACTTCCCCTGTGCCATCTGCGCAGCTGGGGAGGAACACAGAGATGGCTTTGGGCATGATGCTTTAAGGGAGGGTGGTGCAGAACCTCTCGCTTGCCAAGGTCACACTGTGCCTATAGAACCACGCTGACTCCATGGTGTTCATGAGCAGGCACTCCTGGAGTCTGTTTTAAACATCTCCAGGGCAGGAGAACATCTCCAGGGGCAGGAGAACATCATCTCCAGGGACAGAAGAACATGTCCAGGGACAGGAGAACACCTCCAGGGCAGGAGACCTCTGGCTGCTGAGGGAGCTCAGGAGCCAGGCTCAGAGGTGCCCAGTCTGGAGAGGTGAGCCTGGTCCTGAATAGCCTGTGGCCATGTCCCACCCTGGGCCGTTGGCACCTCACCAGGAAAATGCTGCAGACACTTTGTTCCCTCCCACCACATCATCTTTGGGTGCCTGCACTCCTCCTCCCCTCACCCAGAAGCATTTGAGCCCACACCAAGGCACAGGGAAACCAAAGTGGAAGCAGCCCCAGTATTTCAGGACGGGACTGCAGGTGGGTGGCACGCACCACGCCTACACACACGTGTTCCTCCAAGACCTGGAGAGCACGGAGGGACCAGCAGCAGGCCAGCACCCTGGACTCAGCAGCTCGAGGACACAGAGGTAAAGGCGGAGCCTCTGCAATGGACGGGTGAGCCTGGGGCTGGAACCGAGGAGTGGGGAAGGAGTCAGCGTCCACACACACGCTCCTCTCCCATACCGCTGCGTTCTCCTCTCCCACCCCTGCCCAAGGAGATCATTCCCAGGCGGCTCATGCAGATCCCAGCTGCAAATCCCGTTTTCCACCACCGGCACAGCCCACCAGCAGCGAGGCGAGCGCACGGAGCGAGACCGAAGGTGAGCGGTTACCTCTGCATACGGTCCCATTTTCCACCGACTCGTAGCCCGGCCGGCACATGCATCGGCCGATGGGCACCAGCCACTCGCCATCCCCGTTGCAGTACAGCTTGATCGGCACGTCCACCTCCTCCGCGTTGGTGATGCACGTCCCCCGGGCTGCCACCAGCGAGGTGCTCTCCGCTCCCGAGAGGGTTTCTTGGAAGACAGCCCCGTTCTGGATCACGCGGGGACATTTGCGGTAGAAGACACGGACAGCAATCAAGGACATGCAGCCTCCGTAGTCCTGAAAAGCCAGGTAGAAACCGTTCTTGGAGACAGGCCCAAAACTGCGCACCTCGGTGTTGATCTTCATCACCCGTCCACCTAGGTCCACCTGCGAGAAGCTCTCGTCAGCAGCGATTGTGTCTACCTTCATCCAAGGGTTCTCCATCCAGTTAGGAAAAGTCTTGGTGGCCGAGTCAAAGTCCGACTCGAAGTAGTAGAGATTAAAAGTCTCCTTACAGGAGCCTGGGACATTGGGGATGCTGCTGCAGTCCCGGACAGAAAATTTCATCTCCACGTGGATGCGGTGCGCCCCTCGCCTCCGGATGTACTTGGTCCGGAGCCAGTTGTTTTGGCTGGATTCAAAGACGTTGCACACCTGGTAGGTGCGAATCGTGTTCATGTTCTCATCGTACCCGCTCACCTCTTCCCACTGCGGATGGGACACAGAATGTCAGAGAATCACAGAATCACAGAATCATCAGGGTTGGAAAAGACCTCTAAGATCATCAAGCCCAACCCTCAACCCAACCCCACCAGGCCTGCTAAACCATGTCCCAAAGTGCTACATCTACACATTTTCTGAACCCCTCCAGGGATGGTGACTCCACCACTGCCCTGGGCAGCCTGTTCCAATGCCTGACCACTCTCTCAGTAAAGACATTTTTCCTAATGTCCAATCTGAACCTCCCCTGACGCAGCTTGAGGCCATCGCCTCTCGTCCTATCGCTGGTTCCTTGGGAGAAGAGACCAACCCCCCCCTCACTACACCCTCCTGTCAGGCAGTTGTAGGGAGCGAGAAGGTCTCCCCTCAGCCTCCTCTTCTCCAGACTGAACAGCCCCAGCTCCCTCAGCTGCTCCTCATCAGACTTGTTCTCCTGACCCTTCACCAGCCTCATTGCTTGCCTCTCCCCAGCCCCACCAGTACCAAATGGGCAAGCTCTGGCTGCCCCACACCCTGCCCTCCCCATCACGCCGGCAGCCCTTTCGGTGCCCAGCACCTCACCAGAGCACAGCTCCAGCACCACCCTGCAACACCCCACACCTACGAGCCCCTGCCCCGCTCCAAAAGGGTCTGACCCACACCTCATGCCATGGGGACGAGGTGGCCCAAGCCCTCTGCAGAGCCCGGGGCCACCTCTCTGCCGGGCAGCAGGACATGGTGGGGCCACGCACCTCCTCTGCAGGCAGTGATGTCTTTAGCAGGGGCTCCCACCCGTGGGCTGCACTCTACGGCAGAGCCTCCCAGCAAGCCAACACGATGCCTTCAGCAGATGTATTCCCACCGGGGCTGCTACGGTTACAGACGTGGCAGACAGGACCCCCGTTCTCAGCGGCTCGTAACGTGGCCCTCAAACCTCCTCGCCAGCTGCAGCCCGAGCACTGGTGCGGGCGGCCGGCCCGTGGCCGGTGGCCTCTCCGTCCCCAGAGGCAGGAGGGAAGGTTTGCGGGAGCCCGGCTGGCCCCGCTGCGTACCCAGACAGGGAGATGCTGGGCTAGATCCCGCTGGTAGCCCTCAGCCCTGCCCCTTCAAGGGCCAGTGTGCTTTGGGGTCCCTCCCACAGGTGGGCGCGGGTCCCAGCCCCGGATGTCCTAAACTGGATCTGAGGGATGTCCTAAGAGCCGTGGCACCACAGAAACATCCTTGCCAGCAAGACATCTCGGAGCTGACACACCTCGCCACGGGAAGCTCAGCCCAGCTCCACCACCGACTAACGGCTGCCTCCGCCAGCTCTGGAGGAGTCTTTGCAGAGCTCAGGGCCGCTGTGACACCTCCTGGCCCTGCCCAGCTCCCTGCCCTTTCCCCAGGCTGTTTTTTTTTCCTGAATCCTTCAGCGCTTGTCGTTGTCTCCATCTCCATCGAAGGACAGGGAGATTCCAGCTCTGCGGAGAGGGACCTGGGTGTCCTGGTGGACGACAGGTTAACCATGAGCCAACAGTGTGCCCTGGCTGCCAAAAAAGCCAATGGGATCCTGGGGTGCATCAAGAAGAGTGTGGCCAGCAGGACAAGGGAGGTTCTCCTTCCCCTCTACACTGCCCTGGTGAGGCCTCATCTGGAGTACTGTGTCCAGTTCTGGGCTCCCCAGTTCAAGAAAGATGAAGAGCTACTGGAGAGAGTTCAGCAGAGGGCTACAAGGATGGTGAGGGGACTGGAACATCTCCCCTACGAGGAAAGGCTGAGGGAGCTGGGCTTGTTCAGCCTGAAGAAGAGAAGGCTGTGAGGGGACCTTATAAATGCCTACAAATATTTGAAGGGTGGGTGTCAGGAGGATGGGGCCAAGCTCTTTTCAGTGGTGCCCAGTGACAGGACAAGAGGCAATGGGCACAAACTGAGGCACAGGAAGTTCCAGCTGAACCCGAGGAAGAACTTCTTCCCTCTGAGGGTGACGGAGCCCTGGCCCAGGCTGCCCAGGGAGGCTGTGGAGTCTCCTTCTCTGGAGATATTCCAGACCCGCCTGGACAAGATCCTGTGCAGCCTGCTCTGGGTGACCCTGCTTCGGCAGGGGGGTTGGACTAGACGACCCACAGAGGTCCCTTCCAACCCCTACTATTCTGTGATTCTGTGATTCTGGGTGATGCACCAGGCAAGGGCAGAGCTGCAGCTCTGCCACCACTCCTCTGCAGTCCACACAGACCGGGCAGGATCCTGGTGGGAGGAGAACCTTTCACTTGGCTCACCAGAGCATCTCCCCCAGCCCAGACCTTTCCGGAGGGCAGAGCATCTCCCTGTGCTGCCCGCTCCCCACCCGCAGCACCCTCATGACGCTGGCGGTAGGGACCGGGGTCCGGCTGGCGTGTGACGCGGTCCCCGCCAGCTGGAACGCCTCCTCACCAACTTGCTCGTGAACCTGCTGAAGTGGGAGCCGAGCGGTTTCCCACGGATGCGAAACCCTGAGCACAACCCTGCTCTGGATGCGGGATCGTGACACCCAGGGCAGGGCGGCAGCACAGCCCGGACCCAGCACCGGCGCCAAGACCGAGGTCCGCAGGGAAAATCCTGCCGGAGCAGAGCACCCCCAGCCCCTCGGCCTGCCAACGGCCTCACAAGGGCACCCGGCACTGCAATGGGAGGCTCAGGAGATGGGAGACAGATTGCTCCTCGCACATCCAGGCGAACAGCACGACAGAAGGCTGTCAGGGAAGATTCCAAACAGCTCCAACCACTCCTGATTGGCAGTGGCTGCAAATCTGCTGCCGTCGCTGCGGGAGGAGGAGAGCATCCTCGCAAAACGCAGGGGGAACATTTGCTTCATCTTCCAGAAATAAATTGGGTGTGATAGTGGAAAATTGCAGGCTCTCCCTGCTTTTTAGGGCACCGGTTGGCAGGGGGGTGAAGGAATCAAGGACAAAGCACAGCGAAGCAATCGCCTCCCACGTGGTTCTCGCTCGCCTGGACCACTCCTGACACCCACTCCAAAACAGCGTGGCAGCCACCAAGACCCAGGGATGGGTGCCCAGTACCGTCCCCGTCCCCACCCACGCCTGCACAGCCCCCAGGGAAGGCTCGGGACATGCCCTGGTCGGGCACAAGCAGGTGGAAGGAGAGTCTCTCCAGCTTGGGGCTGGACAGTGCATGGTGGCACCTGGGCATGAGGAGACTTACGAGCGGCTTGGGAGCTCCACAACCACAAAAAAAACAACTGTTTGGGCTTTCAGCTCATTAATAATCACCAAGGAGGCAATAAAACAGGAGAAGCACCCAGCAGCTTTTGTTTTCCAGGGCATGCTGGCTTGCCGAAGCCAAGGCACCCGCGGACAGGATGCTCTGCCTTGTGCCGGCAGCGGGCAGGAGGCTGCGCCGGGAGATGCCGTGAAGGCACCGCAGCGTCGGCACCGAGACGTGCACAGTGCAGTGCCTGGAGGTGGGGACAGGAGAAGATCCCACCAGCAACGCCAGGGCTGTGCTGGTCTTTCCAGACAGGCATCTCCATCCGGCTGGGGATGGGGGACCTGGGAGCACCCCAGCACCCTCCCGCACCCCCGCAGCAGCGAGCGGGGGGCTCCCGAGCTCCCTTTTCTCAGCTGGGAGAGAAAGTCACCCCTGCGCGCCAGCCCCTGCGCTTCCTCAGCGCTTAATTAGAAGCCTCTCCCTTTCTCCTCGCTCTCTAATTAACATGCCGGGAGCTCAAAAGAAGAAGGCAGCACAATAATCCGGGGAGACGGCTTCCAGCAGGCGCCGGCCTCATTACCGCGGGGCTGGGGAGCGGGGAGCAAGGCGTGCTTCCCATGTGGAAACACCGCAGACAAGGAAGGCTGGGCGAGGAGAGAAAAAGACTTGACCTCTGCTCCCACCCATTGTGCGCCCGGCATCCCCCCTCGGCAGCCAGGCTCGTGGCCGGGCTCGCGGCGTTATCGTGGTGATGGGGGACCGGTGCCGGCAGCACCCGCATCCCGGCGCGGCAGGGCGGCCGGGCTGCTCGGGAGATGGGTTTCATCTCCCCGATGGAGGCTTTTCTTGGCCATTTCTTTTCTTCTGCCAAGTCGGCTCGGGGAGGGGGCTTGCTGTCAGCCCCAGGGTGAGGTCCACAGAAGCGTCTTCATCCAGCCCCCACGGAGGATGGGTGCAGGGCAGGATGCAGCCTGAGCTACCACCTCCACGCACAGGGATGGGAACCATCTCCAGGCTTTGGCTGGGCCACCCAAGCCCAGGGGTGCAGGTCAGGGGTGTTGGGTCCCGGGGCTCCACACTGCTGCCGGCCACCACGCAGCCAGCGCAGGGTGGGATGCTCTGAAGAACCTCGATGACCCACGCAGACCCCGCGGGACACGGAGGTGGCAGGGGCTGCTCTGATTGTGTCGTGAGCTGAAGGGTGCAGAGATGCACTGCCTTGTCCAAGAGCTTCTGTAAAGGAGCTTGTTTGGGTGGTCTGGGATGATTCTATGATTCTGTGTGGCTCGGGGGACTCTTGGCACCAGGAAAGCGGAGAGACGGTGGCTGCTGAGCCAGCAAACGGCCCTCCATGAGATGCCAGGGATGCTGGACAGTCATTTCACGGCTTGATCAAGTGGCTGCCATGGGTGCAACCTCGCAGGCCAATGTCCTCGTCCTTTTCTGCTACAAGTGACTGGCAATGGAATAACAAGTGAGCTACTGAGGAAGAAGATGGTGGCCACTGACATTTTGTTTCTCCCCCTCTCTGATTTTTAAGCGGTTGCAGGCCAGCTTTATGGAGGAGTATGATTCCTCCAGTATCACGTTGGCCTGATGCTGTCGGGTGAGAATCACACTGGGGTAGCTTTTGGAAGCATCACCTCCTAGAAAACTACTGGAAACTTCAGCCGTCATCTTCCTTTCTGCTCTCCCCACTAGACCAAGGCACTTTGCTTCAGTGGGTGACTTTCACTGAGCCAACCCACCTACGTTCACGAGCAGCAGGAGACCCCAAACCAGGCTCTGGACCCCCGTAAAGCGACGGGATAACTTACCCCCGAGGGAGGGTGCACCGTCCAGCCCAGCTCTGCTGTTGCCGTTGTGGAGTCCATCAGCGTCTCTGCGGGAGGAAGGTGAAACAAGGAGTCAGCGGCCGTCCCGTGAATGGCTTGAGGTTGGCGAAGTAGAAAGGGTCCCTCCACCAGCTCTGCTTCCCCATCCATTGCCTGTTGCTCCCTGGCCCCCTTGCCTCCTGCAACGCACGAGGGGATGAGCTCTCCCACCCACCAGCCCAGATGGACTTTCCTCCTCACTATCTGGGGTAACAGGGCCCCGGAGCAGCTCTGCTGCTGCAGACGAGGAGCCCAGCCCAAGCGGGTTTCCTCCATCACCTTCCAGCTTCTTCTGCAACAGCAGGATATTTTTTCCCCAGCGTTTCGCACGGTAGGCAGAATCCTTGGCGATGCGGCAGCACACGGGCAGGAACAGCACTTTTAGGACTTAAAAGCACTAAAAAATTAAACCAGCGTTAAAGCTGATTTTCCAGGCGATTTGGGCTGAAATAGGTCAGGCAATGCTACCACCAGCCGGCACGGACCAGGGAAAGTCTCCGTGAGACACGTCGGCAGCGAAGCCTCCTCGTCCTTTCTGTGGCTCGTTACGCTTCCAGCACTGAAGTCTTTTCCCACCCCAAGTAGTCACGGGCTGGTCTAACCACCCCCACTCACGGCATGAGAAAGGATGCTCGGGTTATGGTCCCCCAATTCTTGGCCTACTGTGTGTAGGTGTTCCCCACCCACCATGGCTGCCCCATCAGGAACAGAGCGGACAGACGCTTCCACGAGCGGTTTCCACAGTCGGACTGCCCGTCCTTCCTCCAGCTCCGCAGTCGCAACCCCTGCTGCAACACGGGGATTCCTCTGCGCCTTGCCCAGCGCTGACATTTTCAGGAAGCAGGGCAGGAGTTTGGGAAATGGGGCTTAGAAATCGCCCCCCAAGGTTTCTGCACCCCGAGGCTGGGCATGGGAAAAGCACGACGCGTGTGGGACAGACTGTACAGGCCAGTGATCCTCTGCCCGAGGCCGAGGTGATGCCCACAGAAGAAACTCTGCCCTCTGCTTCGTAGGGAGAATGTGATCCCGCACCCGACTCCCGCGCGTGCCCTCGGGATGCCAACCCCATCTGGAGCGCTGCTGGGAACCATCCAGGGCACGCACGCGCAGGACACGAGCACAAAACCCGGCTTGCAGCTTCCCTGTCCCTGCCCTCCCACTCACTGCCGGACGGGCGGGCAGACCGTCCAGCTTCAGGGCTCTGCTGCTCTCACGAAAAACCATCTCACGTACACCCAGCCCCACGTCAGCTCGCTGGGAGTGCTCCACCAGGAGAACCCCAATATAGTGAAGATCTCCAGCCACCATGCTACAACCCAACAAACGGTGCCAGCTCCCAGAGCTACAACAGGGACGGAGAGGCACCGGCTGTAACCGTGTCCTGCTGCCGCTCCTCACCACCAAACCACCAAGCATCCTGCCACCAACCCCCTGAAAGCATCTCCACCAAGAAGGCCAATGGGATCCTGGGGTGCATCAAGAGGAGTGTGGGCAGCAGGGCGAGGGAGGTTCTCCTCCCCCTCTACACTGCCCTGCTGAGGCCCCATCTGCAGTGCTGTGTCCAGTGCTGGGCTCCCCAGTTCAAGAGAGATGAGGAGCTACTGGAGAGAGTCCAGCGGAGGGCTGCGAGGATGAGGAGGGGACTGGAGCATCTCTCCTGCGAGGAGAGGCTGAGGGAGCTGGGCTTGTTCAGCCTGGAGAAGAGAAGGCTGAGAGGGGACCTTAGAAATGCCCACAAATATCTGCAGGGGGGGGTCAGGAGGATGGGGCCAGACTCTGTTCAGTGGTGCCCAGCGACAGGACAAGGGGCAACGGGCACAAACTGAAGCAGAGGAAGCTCCAGCTGAACCCGAGGAAGAACTTCTTCCCTCTGAGGGTGACGGAGCCCTGGCCCAGGCTGCCCAGGGAGGCTGTGGAGTCTCCTTCTCTGGAGATATTCCAGCCCCGCCTGGCCGCGGTGCTGTGCAGCCTGCTCTGGGTGACCCTGCTTGGGCAGGGGGTTGGGCTGGGTGACCCCCAGAGGGCCCTGCCAACCCCACCATGGTGGGATTCAGTGATTCTGAGATTCTCTGCTTCCACTGTGTGGAACAAGATGAAGGAAGGAAAGCTCAGCCTTGAGCAGACCCCTCCTTTAAGAGACAAGCGCGGGTGCAGAAACGCCGGCTCTTCAGCCGGCCCAGCAGCGCGCGTGAGCTCCGCTCCTGCCGTTCGCGAGCCAAAAAGCGCCTCCGCGCAGACCTGCTCCTTGCACCTACTCCTGGCAGTAAATCATTTTCAGACTGCGGGTTGTTCGTTACTCCTGGTTAAAGCCAGCGGTTTCCAGTTCACAGGAAACCAGGATTTCAAAATTTGGTTTTATTCCAACAGTAAAAAAGCAAAAATAGTGCTTTTCAAATTTTCCCACTACGAAGAGTTCTGGAAAACAGCTAGTCCAGAAATGTTCTCATTCAGCTTTATGAAATGTCTTTTCAAAGTGAATATTTGTTTACACAGTTCCATAATCGTGTTTATTTTATCACAGTATCTGGCTTTTTCATTAAAACATCAGTTTCACTTTGATCTATAAGGAAAATAACATTTTCCACCCAGTGCCAGCTAGAAGCTGCATTACTTTAAAAAAACCTTAAATTTGTTACTTTATCTTCGCTATCAGTGACAGTGGTGCATAGTGAGTATATTAATAGCAGTGACCACCACGTTAAAGAAGATACACTCTAAAACAGTATAAATAATTCCCCCAAATTAAAAAGAACATCTATTTCGAAGCATTTTTCATTCGTAGCAGCCTTTTATTTAATGAAAACTGGGCGCAAGGGAAATGCCGTGCCCGGTGCGTGCTGGCCGAGCACGCTGCCCGCAGCAGGAGAACCGCGCACCTCCTTGGAGCTCTGCATCGTCCTCCGCCGCCCCAAGGACGGCTGGTTTGGACACCAGGCAGCGAGGAGCAGAGATCTGCAGGTTTCAAGCAGGTTTTTCCAATGGTCAATTATCTTCTCGTAAATCAAAAAGATCTTTTCGGCCTGAATTTGCACTACTCGGCTGCCAGCTATTTTCCTTCTGCTCGTAGAAAGACTCTGTTATCCAAAACCTCCTTTTCTCTCGTGACGCTTAAGGGTGGCAAATGAATCATCCCCAAGATAACTAATTAGCGGAGCTTCCCGACTCTGTCCTCCTCAGACCGGCTGCTTTCTTTGCGGCTCCCGTTTCTCAGCCTTCTCTGCGCAGGTGGACCCCAAGCCTGTGGTTCCCATTGCGCACGGCCGCAACGCCCCTTCGCGCCCCTTCCTCCACAGATCTTCTACCAAACTGCTGCCCTGTCCGAAGCCCGTCTGGAGACGGCTCGGCGTGTTAGCACCTGGCAGGAGTTGTTGGAATTACAGAAAATTGTGAATAACGGGTTCCCATGAATCAGAGCGAACCCGGTTAGCCGCGCTGACGGCCAAAGGGGATGTGACGCCAGGGTGGGTTTCAGTGGTGGTGGTGGGTTTGCTCCATCAGCCGTCGATGGTTGACTTCAGAGCACCTTCTTGCCCAAATAATGGCCTGCCCCAGAGTTATCTTGCCTGTATATCTGGCCAGGAGCACCCCTCACCCTCCACCTGTGGTCAAGAGGCCACGTGGCCCTCCCGGGAAGATCCCTGTCTCATCCCAGAGAACCTTCTCACTCCCAAACAAAGCAAGCACATGCCTTCATTTCTCCCGCAAGCAAAATCAGGAGCTACATCCAATGGCCAACCTCTCATCTGCACGGGCTTCTCTCTGCCTCTTGCCCAGGCTCAGACCTGCTCAGATCAGCAAGAAGCAGCGGTGGGCAGACAGCGGGGGGATGAAGGCCCTGTGAAGACACGCAGCCAAGCCCAGCTCTGACATCCCATCCCAGAAGTGCTGGCACAGAGTCCAAACTAGCAACCAATAAACCAGGAAGGTCTAAGAAAGCAAGACGAGGCCTTACCACCCACCCCAGCCACACGACAGCAAGGCTGAGATTCCCCCCGGGTCTATTCCTCCTTCGGCTGGAGGGGTTTTTATTGCTGCAAGGGGACTGCGGAAGCTCATCAAAGAGGAGTTTGCGAGATGATTGATTGTGGTCTGCAAGGATCTACGTCGGGGGAAAGCAGCAGCAAACAGAGCTCCTTAGCCCGTGAGGGAGGTCGCAGCTACAGCTCTGCCCGGGAGCTGACCTTAGTAAGACACATGGAAAACAAGATTCAGTTTTACCAGGGAAGGTAATCACCCCGAAGAGCAATTGCCAAGAGATGCAGATCTTGCACCATGTCCTTGCCCATCCCAGGTGAGCCAGGAGCTGGAGAAGCACGTGTTGCAGGGCCACATGCTGGGCAGGAGGTGGCCTCGGTTCCTTCTGGCCGTCAAGGTATGATAACTGAGGAAATATGGACATCTCTGAGTGGACTGGGGACTCCAGGCACCACGACGTCACTCATACAGAGTCCTGCGACCAGTGCAAGCCCCATATGAGGCCTGATGAGCCCCAAAGAATGGGAACCCACCATCCTTGAGGCAGCTCCTCCATCCACAGCAGTCCCAATAGGCACTCAGCCCCTTGCAACACCTGTGCCCACAGTGACCCATGACGGGCTGCCGTGGCCATCCCTCACCCAGCAGGTCTCCAGTCGATGGTTGGACTTGATGATCTTAGAGGTCTTTTCCAACCTTAATGATTCTACAATCCTACCTGCGGGTTGGCATGTGCTCATACCCCACTCCAAGCACCCAGCGAGACCCAGCTCCTGAGCTGGGGAGAACGAAGATGGACCAATTTCTGGATGGGCAACCCCAAGCCCAGCTGTTAGCTCCCTGCCAGCCATGGAGAGGAGAAGGTGCCTGCTTCAACCAGCAAACCCAGCAGCTTTGCTCGCTGTCACAGCCAACGCTTCCATGGTGCCATCCTGCCGGTTTGGCAGTACCAAATAGCGGGGTGAGGGGCTGGTGCCTCAGCAGCCCCATAAAGACCCCCCTGACATCCAGGACAGAGCAACCCCCCAGCAACGAAGGTGACAACATGGAGGAAAGCCAGGCAGGAGCGGCAGGGGTGGGTGTCTGGCCCCTGGCCCATCTCTGGCGGCTGGCGATAGCTGCAGCTCGGTGAAACGCTCTCCCCGGAGCAGCATTTTCTCAATATTGTTGTTTGTGTTCCTCCCTCCTGCGTGTTTATCTGCAGATTCACATGCTAGCCACGGCATTATAAATAAATCTGCAGCTGCTCGAAACCAGCAGGCGCAACTCTGGCCCGCTTCCCACCAGGAACCGCGCTGCTCCCCACGGGACGGTTAGGAGATAAGTGCCTGTCCTTTTCACTTTGAAGATGCTTTCAATAAGCAACTTTCTGCCCACGCCGGGGCCCGTCGTCGGCTCGGCTGCCTGCTACGAGGGCGTGACGGGGCTCCGGCTCGAGCACTTGGCATCTAAAGATGCGTCACCACCACCTCGAGATGCTCACGGCCACGCCAAGATGCCATCAGGTGGATGATCTGGGTGTCAGTGACCTGGGCGGGGGGCTCCTACACTTCCACGTGGTCTTCTTGCTGTTCAGCCACAAGCGAGGTGAGCGTGGGGATCTCCGCTGCCCCAGCTTTTCCCATCTGGCCAGGTCAGGACTGGGACTGGTGGGCAGAGCTGGGAGGAGAGGACAGGACTGGGACCACGCTGGGTGCTGGTGGTGACTGGGGACACCAGCACAGACGGCCAGGACTGGGGATGGAGAGTGACGGGACCAAGGGACAGCGGCAGAGACGCTGCAGGGGCAAGGGATGAACAGGGGAGCC
The DNA here is from genome assembly GCF_030867145.1 of Opisthocomus hoazin. Lineage (NCBI taxonomy): Eukaryota > Metazoa > Chordata > Aves > Opisthocomiformes > Opisthocomidae > Opisthocomus > Opisthocomus hoazin. The sequence continues at coordinate 16,842,894 of NC_134429.1, read as the reverse complement.
GTGCACGTTGCAGACACGCTCCTCTGTGTCCAGAAAAATAACTTCCATGGAGTTTTGCCAATTTAGACCAATTTAGAGCATCTGGCCCCGCGTTTCTCAGAAGTCCTGGCAAATCCTTCACATTCGCAGGCTCCAAACGCATCCAGATAAAGAAACAGCTGGACAAATACACAGCCCCACAGATAGCTGGAGCCTCCACCCTCATTTTTCCGCCCACAGCTTCTTCCCTTCTTTCACTTCTCGTCCCAGCTCCTCCCTCAGGGCAGGAATCCCGCCAGCATTTTAATCCTGGTACAATATTCTTCATGCAGGGAGCGAGCTTCTCGGCTGACCCAGGACCGCATCAGTTGTGGCCGGCGCTGGGTGTGCGAAGCAGGGAAGAAGTTGCCCAGACCTCTCCGACTGGGAGCAAAGCCACCCCACGGCAGAGACCGGGGGGGGACCACGCCCCACCACCACCACCTCCCAGATGTGCCCTGGGAGCCCACCTCAGGCCCCTCATCAGATCAGTGCGGGCTGGGGGGACTGCAGCAGCGCGGGCTCAGCCGCGTGGACCAAGACCGGGATCCGCGGCGGAGACACCACGGCTCGGGACGAACTCCTCCGCGCAGGCTGACGTGCTCCCGAAACCGCGCTTCCAGCCGGGCCTCAGGCACAGCCACCGCATCCCCGGTGCCCCTAATGAGAAACCCGGCTGTCCCCCGCCCCGAGGAGCCCTTGCCGCAGATCTGTTTACCCTTCCAGCAGTTGAAAGGCCCCCTCTCTGCCTCCTGTGCTTTCCTGGAGCCTTATTATAATATTTTTGCCAGCGAGAGCTGAGAGGGGCCGAGCAAACCCAGTGGCCCTTCCCCGCAGCCCCGAGCTTTGCTTTGCCTGGCCGATGGCCAGCGGAACAAACTGAAACCCAATCCCCCCCCGGCTGACCCGCTGGCGCGGGAACAGCGCGCTGCATTGTGAGCCAGCGGCTACGGGATATTTTGGATACTTCACTCAGGGATCCACTTAAACTCCAAGAGGGAGAGTGATTGATCGGGAGCGAGGAGAGGCAGTTGACTGAGCTGGGATGGGGACGGCCGGCATCCCCGCCCCACGCCCACAGCCCCAAGGGCACCGGGTCGCGCTGGCTGTCCCGCTGCTGTGGACCCAGCACACAGGTACAGAATCACAGAATCACAGAATAGTAGGGGTTGGAAGGGACCTCTGTGGGTCACCCAGCCCAACCCTCCTGCCGAAGCAGGGTCACCTACAGCAGGCTGCACAGGACCTTGTCCAGGCAGGTCTTGAATATCTCCAGAGAAGGAGACTCCACAACCTCCCTGGGCAGCCTGGGCCAGGGCTCCGTCACCCTCAGAGGGAAGAAGTTCTTCCTCATGTTCAGATGGAACTTCCTGTGCCTCAGTTTGTGCCCATTGCCCCTTGTCCTGTCACTGGGCACCACTGAAAAGAGCTTGGCCCCATCCTCCTCACACCCACCCTGCAGATATTTGTAGGCATTTCTAAGGTCCCCTCGCAGCCTTCTCACTCAACCTCCTTCCCTGGAAAATTAGGTCCAGCCAGACTCAGAGACCTAAGAATGAGGGTGATGCCCAGCGTCTCCATCACCCAGCACGGCTTTGACCAGCCCCCCCCAGGCTGACAGTCCTGGGGGTTAGCAAGGCACGGAGCGGGGAGGCCTGACCCCAGAGACACCTCACAGCGCTGGCAAGGGAAAGCTGTCACCACTTCTGGGGAGCCATGGAGCTTTCCTGGCCCCTCAGCTCACCAGGACATCACCCAAGCCCGCCGCAAGCCCTATGAAAGAGGAGCCAGCCCCAGAGCCAGCGGGGGAGCGGGTGCTGGAGGCTGGTGGGGCTCAGCAGCGCCTGCTGGAATGCCTTCACCCATCAACTGGGCGATGCTCAGCTGCTTGTGGCACTCAGAGACAGGACCGGCGTCACATGAGATGTCCCCAGGACACCCTGTCCTTAGCACTGTGGTTCCGCAGCCCCACTGGAAACTCACCCTGCGTTTTTCCACACCTTGAGGGGGATGCTGCCGTGAGCCAGGCTGCGCTTCCCCCATTCCCACCTAGCTCCTTCCCTTCCCCTGACCGCCCACCCCGTCTGACCACACGCATCGCTGCACCCATCCCCAGGGAACCAAACCCAGGGCTGATGCTGCTGTGCAGAAAGGGGGGTCGCAGAGACCCTCACCTCCTGACCCCCGCCAGACTGGGACACGGGGGAAGCAGGGCTCGGAGCGGAGCTGCGCCTTGCCGCCGCGCATACGGCACGCCAAAGGGTGAGCCGGGAGCCGGTGCCGAGCGCGGCCACAGCCCAAAGCCTCATAGCCCCTCTTCCCAGCCCTCTTCTCCCTCCTCCGCCCTGCATGGTGCTGGCTGCTCTACTGCCAGAGAGATCAAAACCCAGGGGAGAGTCCAGCTCCACAGACCCAGGGGTTCTGCAGATCATCCAAGCCTGTGTCCTGCGCTCTCAGCACCCAGCTGACCACCGGCCCGTCCAGACACTGTCTGTGCAGTGCTGGGCTCCCCAGTTCAAGAAAGATGAGGAGCTACTGGAGAGAGCCCAGCGCACGGCTACGAGGATGAGGAGGACACTGGAGCATCTCTCCTACGAGGAGAGGCTGAGGGAGCTGGGCTTGTTCAGCCTGGAGAAGAGAAGGCTGAGAGGGGACCTTAGAAATGCCTCGAAATATCTGCAGGGTGGGGGTCAGGAGGACGGGGCCAGACTCTGTTCAGTGGTGCCCAGCGACAGGACAAGGGGCAACGGGCACAAACTGAAGCAGAGGAAGCTCCAGCTGAACCCGAGGAAGAACTTCTTCCCTCTGAGGGTGACGGAGCCCTGGCCCAGGCTGCCCAGGGAGGCTGTGGAGTCTCCTTCTCTGGAGATGTTCCAGCCCCGCCTGGACGCGGTGCTGTGCAGCCTGCTCTGGGTGACCCTGCTTGGGCAGGGGGTTGGGCTGGGTTACCCACAGAGGGCCCTGCCAACCCCGACCATGCTGGGATTCTGGGATGCTGTGACAAGCGCTGTGGATTGCCCCTCTCCTCTGCCCGGCCGGGAGGGGTACAGCCCAGCTCCAGCTCTCAGCTGAGTGGCCGGGCTGGGAATTCAGATTTGGTGACCTTTCAGCCCTGGGTCTCTGCTGAAGAAGCAGGTTAGGCCAGATGCGAGGGAGGACCACGCTCCGTCCGGCTGCCCCAGCGCCCCCAGCCATCGCTGCAGATGCATCCTCACCGGCCCCAGCTTCCAGACACCGTCTGCCCCCGGGGTCAGCAGAAACCTGATAACCCCACCAGAGACCCCAGCAAGCTGCTCCAGCAGCACCAGGGACCCGCGGTCCTCGCTGGCAGTGTCTGTCCCAAAAGGAGCCGGCACTTGTAGGTGGTCCGAGTTCAGCCGAGGGCAGGCTGCCGGGAAGAGACAATGCAGATGCTAAATGCCAGCGAGCAGGGGCCCTCCTGCTGCTGCTGGGAAGGCGGTGGCCACACAAAGACACAGATGCAGGCGTTTAACAGCCCCATTGCTGCGGTCAGTGCCAATGACTCCGTCCCTGCAGCGGCACCGACCCCACCCTCTGCGAGACACCTTGCGGGAGGGAATCCTGGGGTTCACAGGATCCCATCGTGGCAGGGGTTGGCAGGGCCCTCTGTGGGTCACCCAGCCCAACCCCCTGCCTAAGCAGGGTCACCCAGAGCAGGCTGCACAGCATCGCGGCCAGGCGGGGCTGGAATATCTCCAGAGAAGGAGACTCCACAGCCTCCCTGGGCAGCCTGGGCCAGGGCTCCGTCACCCTCAGAGGGAAGAAGTTCTTCCTCGGGTTCAGCTGGAGCTTCCTCTGCTTCAGTTTGTGCCCGTTGCCCCTTGTCCTGTCGCTGGGCACCACTGAACAGAGTCTGGCCCCGTCCTCCTGACCCCCACCCTGCAGATATTTAGAGGCATTTCTAAAGTCCCCTGTCAGCCTTCTCTTCTCCAGGCTGAACAAGCCCAGCTCCCTCAGCCTCTCCTCGTAGGAGAGATGCTCCAGTCCCCTCCTCATCCTCATAGCCCTGCGCTGGACTCTCTCCAGTAGCTCCTCATCTTTCTTGAACTGGGGAGCCCAGCACTGGACACGGCACTGCAGATGGGGCTTCACTAGGGCAGAGCAGAGGGGAAGGAGAACCTCCCTCGACCTGCTGCCCACACTCCTCCTCATGCACCCCGGGATCCCATCGGCCTTCTTGGCAGCCAGGGCACGCTGTCCTCACCGCATCCAGCCTCATCCACCCCACCAGGACAAGCCCAGCAAAGACTACATTCCCCACCGAGCCATTTCGAAGGAGGATGGAGCAGGGCCACGTCTCTCCCGATGGCCTCCAGGTCCCTCCTCCTCTCCAGGGGCCACAGGGACACTCTGGGAGCTTGGAGACCCCATGTCCATGAGCTCCTTCTGCAGATGCTCCAGCCCCAAAGGAGCCAGCAGCCTCCACCATGTGCTGCCCCAGGCCAGCTATGAGCGTGGCACAGCCACCATCTGGGGCTGACCCTGTGGCACGGAGGGACACATGGCCATCAGCGCTGGAGCTGAACAGAGCCACTGCCACCGGCGTGCAGCAGCAGATGCCACCCACGGCTCGTGGCCGCAGCAGGAAAGAGTTGCTTTATAATGTAATAACCTGCTCCCATCACCGTGCCCTGGGACCAAACGGTGCAAGGCGTAACGCCCGCGGTGCAGGGCCGCACCGCCTCGTCCCCCCCAATACCCCAGACCCACCCTCCTGTCTCTGGGCTCGGGGACGAGGTGACCCCAGGAGGTCTGGGACGCAGCAGGAAGCCCGGAGGCTGCAGAGCATCGCCCGGTAAGGAGCACGTGCCCATTTCACACCACATCCAGCCCCTTCCCCGCTAGCCCCTGCCCATCACCTGATGCCGTGAGCGTCGAGGGGACCCGGAGGAGTGACACGACCCCAGGCCACGGGTTCTCAGCCAGCTCTGCCTCCCCTTCCCCCCGGGGCCAGCGCCACCGGCCACCTCCACCTGGAGCATCCCACCTCCCAGCACCGCTGGCACTAAATGAGGTTTTGTCACCCTGCACGGTGACACGAGCTGCAAGCAACTTGTTCCCAGCAGGCTCCGGAGCCCTGCTCAGCATCCCAGCTGAGCTATCCTTAACGGGCTTCAATTTTAATTTGCTTTTACTGGAAAACACAGATGGTGGCCCCCCCTCTCCCCCTCCCTTGCCTGAACACACACAGGGTAATAACATTTACGGGGGGAAAGAAATGATCTCCACGCACAGCCAAAGCTCCAGCAAAAGCCGCACGGCCACGCAGCGCCGCGCAGCTGCCCCGCAGCCCCGTGCCTGGCTCGTAAAGGCAGGGCCACTCCGAGCCGCCAGCGCGGCGGGCGAGGAGAGGCCAGCCCAGGGTCCGGCGAAGGAGAATCAGAGACCAGGACCAGCCCCAGGCGCAGCCAAGCAAGCCTGGCAGATTCCCCTGGTCATCTTCTTCTGCCACCGCGTCCTTGGAAAGCAGTGCGATGCCCGGAGCGGGGCGATGCCCGGAGTGGGGCGATGCCCGGAGCAGAGCGATGCCCGGAGCGGAGCGATGCCCACAGCTGCTGCCCAGGGCTGGTGCACCCCCCCCACAGAGCCAGCCCCTGCCTGCAGCCCGGCTGGCTGCTCCGAGCATCCCTGGCTCCAGCCAGTGTCTGGCAACGCAGCGCTCGGGGCGGCTGCAGCGGTGCCGGCAGCGCAGGGACGGGCAGGGACGGGCAGGCGCTGCTGCCCAAGCCAGGCCACCCCAGCCCCGGCGAGCCCGGGGTGCAGAGACCCCCAGCAAACAGCCAAGCACCAACCAGCCCTTGGTTAGCGCCGCACGGACCCAAACGCCGGTGTCCACGGATGCTCCCGCTCCTGCGATGCTGCCGCGCAGAGCCCCGCAGCCCCTCTCCCGTCCCCCCGCCGCCGCGCGCGTCTGGCTCCGCGCGTCCGCCTGACAGCCAAGTCCTCCTGCTTTTCACTGTTTTTACTGACAGGCTGTAAATTTGCTTCTGGTTGGCAGCTCCAAGCAGGAACGGCTCGGGAGGAACCGCAGGGCCAGCTGCAGGCTTCTCCGAGCCGAGCCGCGGAGGGATGCCCCGCGCCCCGGGAGCTCTGGATCAGGCTCCCGGCCGCGGGAAGCTTCTCCCCAGGAGAGACACACGAAATCCCCAAGCCCCTACAAGGAGCTTGGCTTCCTTCGAGCAGCTCCCGAAGCCAGAGCATCTCTCCACCGCACCGTCCCTTTGGTATCTCCAGGGGTTTGCTCGCAGCCACGCCAGGAACGTGAACCCTGCATCCCCTCCAGGCCCCCCCCCGCTGCAGATAAAGCCACGGCGGAGCCAGCAGCTGCGGGCGGTGGGTATTTTTAGCGGGCTGCAATGGCTTCCTTCCTTGGGAAAACCCCATCTTCAATCCCTCCCCACGGAGAGGGCTCCCTCTTTCACACCTGGGTAATTCATCACGCGCCGACAGAGGCTCCCCAGGCAGCGGGTTGAACCAAGGGGATGCTCCATCAGCGGGGATGCTCCATTGGTGGGGATGCTCCATCCACAGGGATGCTCCGTCGGTGGGGATGCTCCATCCACGGGGATGCTTCATCAGTGGGGATGCTCCATCGGTGGGGATGCTCCATCGGCGGGGATGCTCCATCGGTGGGGATGCTCCATCAGCGGGGATGCTCCATCAGCAGGGATGCTCCATCCACGGGGATGCTCCATCCATGGGGATGCTCCATCGGTGGGGATGCTCCATCAGCAGGGATGCTCCATCCACAGGGATGCTCCATCGGCGGGGATGCTCCATCCATGGGGATGCTCCATCGGTGGGGATGCTCCATCCACGGGGATGCTCCATTGGTGGGGATGCTCCATCCACGGGGATGCTCCATCCACAGGGATGCTCCATCAGTGGGGATGCTCCATCGGTGGGGATGCTCCATCAGTGGGGATGCTCCATCGGCGGGGATGCTTCATCAGTGGGGATGCTCCATCCACGGGGATGCTCCATCGGTGGGGATGCTTCATCAGTGGGGATGCTCCATCCACGGGGATGCTCCATCGGTGGGGATGCTCCATCGGCGGGGATGCTCCGTCGGTGGGGATGCTCCATCCACGGGGATGCTCCATCGGCGGGGATGCTCCATCGGCAGGGATGCTCCATCCACGGGGATGCTCCATCGGCGGGGATGCTCCATCGGTGGGGATGCTCCATCCATGGGGATGCTCCATCGGTGGGTATGCTCCATCGGCGGGGATGCTCCATCCACGGGGATGCTCCATCGGTGAGGATGCTCCATCCATGGGGATGCTCCATCGGCGGGGATGCTCCATCCATGGGGATGCTCCATCGGCGGGGATGCTCCATCAGTGGGGATGCTCCATCGGTGGGCATGCTCCATCCACGGGGATGCTCCATCGGTGAGGATGCTCCATCCATGGGGATGCTCCATCGGCGGGGATGCTCCATCCATGGGGATGCTCCATCCATGGGGATGCTCCATCGGCGAGGATGCTCCATCGGTGGGGATGCTCCATCGGTGGGGACGCTCCATCGGCGGACGCTGCGAGGCTCCTGCTCGCTGGTGGCCCTGCCCCGGTGAGGGATGCGGTCCGTCCTTCCATCACAGCACCGCCCGGCAAGCAGGAGCCGGGGAAAGAGCATGCCCGAAGCGGGCAGGAGCTGGGCTGTGGGATCGCAGGGGGAGAGAAGCCCCTCCAGCGCTGAAATCCCGGGTACGACTCGCACCCGCGCCGCGGCAGAGCCGCCACCCGCACGGGCTGCGTCGGGGAGCTGGGGGACCGGGGACCGGCACGGGATGGGATGGGGGGAACGTCCACACCGGGACCGATCTGCAGAGCAGGCTGGAGAAGGCGGCAGCAGCTCACGAACCAGTTCTGCTGCTCACGGGGCTGGCGGAGAGCACACGCCGGGGTCCACGCTGCCGCTGGGATGGGGTCCAGTTTTTTTTTTTACTGTGTCCAGTTCTGGGCTCCCCAGTTCAAGAAAGATGAGGAGCTACTGGAGAGAGTCCAGCAGAGGGCTACGAGGATGATGAGGGGACTGGAGCATCTCTCCTGCGAGGAGAGGTTGAGGGAACTGGGCTTGTTCAGCCTGAAGAAGAGAAGGCTGAGAGGGGACCTTATAAATGCTTATAAATATCTGCAGGGTGGGGGTCAGGAGGATGGGGCCAAGCTCTTTTCAGTGGTGCCCAGCGACAGGACAAGGGGCAATGGGCACAAACTGAAGCGTGGGAAGTTCTGTCTGAACCCGAGGAAGGACTTCTTCCCTCTGAGGGTGACGGAGCCCTGGCCCAGGCTGCCCAGGGAGGCTGTGGAGTCTTCTTCTCTGGAGATATTCCAGCCCTGCCTGGCCGCGGTGCTGTGCCCCCTGCTCTGGGTGACCCTGCTTAGGCAGGGGGGTTGGACTGGATGACCCACAGAGGGCCCTGCCAACCCCGACCATTCTGTGATTCTGTGATTCTGGGTCCCGGAGACCCCAGGGCTTTGGGAGGCTCATTTCCATCACCAAATTAATGCAACCGATGCGGCAATCGGAGAGCAAACCTCATTTCTAGAGCCGAAGGCAAGAGCAGCAACGAAGCAAGGACGAGCAGCCGCGCAGGTACAGGCAGCCGTAACCCCGCGACACGGACGGGGGAAGAGATTGCTGCACCCAGCAGAAAGAAACACACCCCGGGGTGGGAAAGGGGCAGTTTCCAAAAGTTAAAAGGGATTATTAGCAAAAATCGATTAGGGGGGAAATGTAAACAGAAACAATGAAGAGTAATTATAGCTGGCTTAAGAAGGCTTTGCCAAAATCTCATAAATCTGTGATCATAAAAGAAGGCGTCTAGCTAAAAATTATCTTGGCTTTGAATAAAAGACAAAAATTGCAGTAAAAATAAACATATTGTATAAATTAAAACCGGGGGAAGCTGGCAGCAGTAAATTAGCAGTTATAGGATACAGACAGTTGCGAAAGGATGTATCAATGAAAAAACCGACTGCCAGCAAACATCAAGCAGAGAAAAAGAGGATTTTTTAAACACACCAAAAGCAAACACAGCCAGAGCTGTGGAAAGGCGAGTCCGCGGGGATGCTCAAGTGTGAAGCCAGGCAGCACAGGCGGAAGCTCCGACGCAAAAAAAAAAAAGGCCAAAGCCAGGAGGGACGAGCAGACGCGGTGGCTCCAGGCTGGGGACCAGCCCAGGGGATGCCGAGAACCAGGGCACGCGCCCGAGACCCCTCGCTGGCAGCACCCCACGGCCCCGGGCAGCTGCCCACCCCACCGCACCCAGCAGCGAGGGATGCGCCGTGTCGGGGCCACCTTAGCAGCTCTGGGGTTGTTTCCCGACAGCAGCAGCATCCCCAGGCCAACCATTTGCTCTCAAGCGGCTCCTTCGTGCGGTCAGCAGAGCCTCTACAGACCCACGAGGTGAGGACAGCCCCGGGACCATCAGCTCTCCTCTCCCCTTCCAACACTTCTCGCCGTGCACCAAGCAGGGATGGTGCAGCCCGAGGACGGGGAGTGATTTCGTAGCATCCCACAGGGCTGGTGGAAAGGAGCTCGGGGGTCTTGGTCCAACCCCATCCCCACCACGAGACCGTGGCAGCGGGGGCTTTGCCTGGCTGAGCCTGGGAGAGCTCCAGGGATGGAGACGTCCCAGCACGCTGGATGCAGAGCTTTCCAACGGCTCAGCAAGCCCTACCCGGCCCAGGAGGATGCCCAAAGCACCAGGACCAGGTGCTGCCCGCAGAGAGGCCACGGTGGCTCTGCAAGTGCCACGGCAGGATCCGTGCTGGCCCCCCGGGCACGACCACTAAACCCCAGGAGGAGAAACAACCCATCGGCTCTGCACCAGCCGCAGCGGTCACCTCGACAGCTCAGCCAGCGTCTTGGCAGGAGTCAAACCCGCGAGACGCCGGGGGTCAGCTGAGCAGTCGGGGTACGGGACAGCACGGCCAGCGTCGGGGAGGGAGGATCCAGAGCAGAGAGCTCTTTGGGCCAAAACCCAGGCGGTTCAGCCCCACGCTCCAACCCGCCGTGCTGCTACTGCCTCGCTCTGCACCTCAGATCATGGAATCACAGAATGGTTTGGGTTGGAAGGGACATTCAGATCATCTGGTTCCAACTCCCCTGCCATGAGCAGGGACATCTTCCACCAGCCCAGGGTTCTCAGAGCTCCAGCCAACCTGGCCTTGAACCCTGCCAGGGAGGGGGCAGCCACAGCTTCTCTGGGCAGCCTGGCCCAGGGCCTCACCACCCTCATGGCGAAGAATTTCTTCCTAAGATCTCACCTAAATCTGCCCTCTTTTAGCTTAGAGCCGTTCCCCCTTGTCCTATCACTGCACACCCTTGTGAAAAGTCCCTCTCCAGCTCTCTTGCAGGCCCCTTCAGATACTGGAAGGCTGCTCTAAGGTCACCCCACAGCCTTCTCCTCTCCAGGCTGAACAGCCCCAACTCCCTCAGCCTGTCCTTGTAGCAGAGGTGCTCCAGCCCTGGGATCATCTCCGTGGCCTCCTCTGGCCCCGCTCCAACACATCCATGTCCTTCCTATGTTGGGGGGTCCAGAGCTGGACACAGGACTCCAGGTGGGGTCTGACAAGAGCGGAATAAAGGAGGAGAATCCCCTCCCTCGCCCTGCTGGCCATGCTTCTCCTGATGCACGTCAAGGTGACAGATGCTCTTCTCTTGATGCACGTCAAGGTGACAGATGCTCTGTCAAGGAAACACAGTAACGGGGGCACCGCCCTGAGCACGCTTGGAGGGTGAAAGCCGCGGAGGTATCAGCGTGGACGTTGGCCAGATGTCGCTAGGAGCTGCTGGTGCCTCCTCACGGCTGGTGCCAGCCCAGCCTGCGGGGCACGGGCGAGCAGAAGCCGTTGGGACAGGAGCTGAGGTGGGGAAGGACAGACTGCTGTCGCCGTGCTTCTGCAGCGGGGAAGGTCCTTGTTTCACTGCCCTTTCTCCCTGCGGATAAAAGCCTCTTGCACTGACGGCAGCGCTGCCCAGCTCCTCCTGAGCAAGCCGGCGCGAGGACGAGGCATGGCTTTTCCCCAGGGGCTGGCAGGGAAACTGAGGCAGGGAGCCCTCCCCGCCGCCCACCCCAGGAGACGCAGCAGTGAGCGGGGAGCACCTCGTCCCCTCGCAGCGCGTGGTTTCGGCTCGGCGCAGATCAGCACCCCCGGCCCCCCCAGCACACCACCCCTGCGAACCCAGAAGACACGCCGTGCCCGCGGCCTCTCCCCGGCACCCCAAGGTGCCGGTGCTCTTGGCGCGGGTGCAGGGTGGGGAGCGTGGAGGGACCCACCGGCTGCAGCCCTGCTCGCTCCCCCCGTGCGGAACCGCTCTGCCAAGGGAGCAGCCCCGCGTCCCCCGAGTGCCAGAGGATGTGCAAACACCTCCAGCTTTGCAGCGTGCACACCTTGCTGCCTGAGAATCATAAAAGATAAAAAAAACCACTTCCAAAATTGAGTGTACAGGGTGACCGAGGCGTTACCTGACAGCCCCCTCAGCCTTGCACGGGAAACCAGGCGAAAAGTCTGCGCGGGGAATGCGCCATCCCCCAGACCCCCTACTCAGCACGAAGCAGCCTCCATCAATCACTGTCTGCAGGAGGAAAAAACGTGAGGGAGCAGCAAGTTCAGCCTCCCCTTGCTGCTGCACTCCCGACGATCCCTGGATCCCACAAGGGTGACGGGAAGGGATCTGTGGAGGGCTCGGGTCCCATCCCCTGCTCAGGGAGGGACTCTGGGGCAGCGCTCAAGGGGCAACGGGCACAAACTGAAGCAGAGGAAGCTCCAGCTGAACCCGAGGAAGAACTTCTTCCCTCTGAGGGTGACGGAGCCCTGGCCCAGGCTGCCCAGGGAGGCTGTGGAGTCTCCTTCTCTGGAGATATTCCAGCCCCGCCTGGCCGCGGTGCTGTGCAGCCTGCTCTGGGTGACCCTGCTTGGGCAGGGGGTTGGGCTGGGTGACCCACAGAGGTCCCTGTCAACCCCCGCCATGCTGGGATTCTGTGATTCTGCTCCATGGGATGTCCCCGAGCACCCAGGGATGTGCCCAAAGCCCTGGCAGCACTAAGCGCAGGGGACACCGCTCCTCTCCCGGTTCCCCGTCACCGCGCCCCGCTCCTTGCCCACCCACCCAGCTCCTTCTGGGGTGCCACTCCCTGAGAGCAACCCCCCAGGTCTTGTGCCAGGGCCACGATGGCCGAGCCATGGGAAACCCCCGGCACCCTGCGCCGCTGCCGGTGATGCCGGAGCAGACGGGCTCTGGGATGGAAAGGGGATTTATGGGCAACACATCTCAGCGGGAACGGGTGTAGCGTGGGCTGAAGGTGGCCGCACCGGTGTCCTCAAGACCGGAGTTGCCTGCCAGGGACACCTTGCACGCACCCTCCCTGGCAAACGCTGCCGGGCGCTGCCGGCTTCGCTAAGCCCCCCCGTGCCGCAGCTCACACCCGGCTGCTCCCCAAGGACACGCGGAGCACGAACGCTGCTCTCCGAGCCGCTCGCCCCAAATGCACAAGGCAAGGCTCCCCAAAACCCCCGCCGCGTGGACCGGCCAGGCCCAGTCCTGCCAGGAGCACCTCCGCACCCCACCACGCTCCAGCAGCCCAGGTAGCGGGAAAGGTCTTCTCCGGGTGGAAAACAGCTCCTCGATCGGCAGGAGGTTCACATCCCGCCCGCGGAGCTCTCCTCCGTGTCTCCGGATTCATCCTGCCCGGGGACCCACGGCAGGGACGCCGGCGGGATGCGCGGGGCTGCTGCCGGGGATTTATGGGTGAATGAAATCTTGCTGGCCGAGCCTTTGTTTGCTCCTCTTGGAGAATCGTTCGCTCCGGACGCGGTTCTGACTCATGGATTTAAAGAACTTGGTAAAAACCTTCTTGAAGCTGCCCCGCGCCAAGCACGGGAGAAAGCAGATCATCACAGTCCCCGGATCACCCCAGGACTCGCCGGCGCCGCACAGCCACTTGTCCCTGTGCCATGATGTCCCCAGGCTGGGACTGATCCCCAGGGACCGTCCGCCAGAAGCAAAGCCCTGCACCGGGATGGAGAGGCAGGGGACAGGAGGGAGCATCCCCGCGGGGCCCAGCCCCAGCTGGTTCCCACTGCAGAGGAACTGGGCGAGCGCCAAACAGGACCATCGGACCTTCAGCGCCTTTCATCTCTGCTAACTTTTTTTTCCTTCAGATACCGTGCGAAAAAGCCCCCGACAGTGACACGCTGCACTGCAGAGGCGCGGGTGGCGGGAGGGGGCACCCGAAGGGCTCGGTCAAATACGTGGGACATCTGCAGTGGCACCCGGGATGGGGCAGAGCACGAAGTGACGCGCCCGGGAGCACAGCCCTCACCAGCATTTGCTGCAGGGATGGTGCAAGGCTTGCAAAGAGAATCCCAGCATGGTGGGGGTCGGCAGGGCCCTCTGTGGGTCACCCAGCCCAACCCCCTGTCCAAGCAGGGTCACCCAGAGCAGGCTGCACAGCACCGCGGCCAGGCGGGGCTGGAATATCTCCAGAGAAGGAGACTCCACAGCCTCCCTGGGCAGCCTGGGCCAGGGCTCCGTCACCCTCAGAGGGAAGAAGTTCTTCCTCATGTTCAGCTGGAGCTTCCTCTGCTTCCGTTTGTGCCCGTTGCCCCTTGTCCTGTCGCTGGGCACCACTGGAAAGAGTCTGGCCCCGTCCTCCTGACCCCCACCCTGCAGATATTTATGGGCATTTCTAAGGTCCCCTCGCAGCCTTCTCTTCTCCAGGCTGAACAAGCCCAGCTCCCTCAGCCTCTCCTCGTAGGAGAGATGCTCCAGTCCCCTCCTCATCCTCGTAGCCCTCCGCTGGACTCTCTCCAGTAGCTCCTCATCCTTCTTGAACTGGGAGCCCAGACCTGGACACAGGACTCCAGACAGGGCCAAATGCTCATTCAGCACTGGGGGACAGTGCCTGCTTCCACCCCCCCCCCCCCCAAAAAAGAGGTTTCCTGCTCCCCACAGAGCAGACAAACATCAGACCCTGGAAAACACAAGGCTGAGCATCCACAAACCGAAAGGGGGAACAAAATGGCTGTGACCCCTTTTTGCTGCGGAGGAGGGAGCAGCGACGTCCCCCCGGCGCTGACAGCCCCGCCAGCCGGGGGCAGAGGGGACCCCCACCCGAGCCCGGCAGCCGGCTGCGGCAGGGCCGGACGTCACAGCTGTGGCAGCGGGCGTCCACCGGCGAGGACGGGCGAACAAAGGACGGGTCACGGCTCCATCGATCGGGAGGTCAGGAGGGTGACGTGAGAACATCTGGTCCGACGCTCTGCTCAGCGCCGGCTGAAGGACTTCCCCGGGTTTATTTCGACATGGGGCGAGCCTTTCAGAAGGAAGCATCACACAGAGTCACACAGAGTCACAGAGTCCCAGCATGGTGGGGGTTGGCAGGGCCCTCTGTGGGTCACCCAGCCCAACCCCCTGCCCAAGCAGGGTCACCCAGAGCAGGCTGCACAGCACCGCGGCCAGGCGGGTCTGGAATATCTCCAGAGAAGGAGACTCCACAGCCTCCCTGGGCAGCCTGGGCCAGGGCTCCGTCACCCTCAGAGGGAAGAAGTTCTTCCTCGGGTTCAGCTGGAGCTTCCTCTGCTTCAGTTTGTGCCCGTTGCCCCTTGTCCTGTCACTGGGCACCACTGGAAAGAGTCTGGCCCCGTCCTCCTGACCCCCACCCTGCAGATATTTAGAGGCATTTCTAAGGTCCCCTCTCAGCCTTCTCTTCTCCAGGCTGAACAAGCCCAGCTCCCTCAGCCTCTCCTTGCAGGAGAGATGCTCCTGTCCCCTCCTCATCCTTGCAGCCCCGTGCTGGGCTCTCTCCAGTAGCTCCTCATCTCTCTTGACCTGGGGAGCCCAGAACTGGACAGAGTACTCCTGATTAATTTCCCCGGATGGAAAGCCCTCCCTAGCTCCAGCTTGTGCCCGTGGGGAGGGACCTCGAGCAGCGCAGGGTAAGTGCCAGGCGATGCCGCAGCGGCCATGACACACGTGGCTGGGAGATGCCCGCACTCAGCCGGGTAACCCTGACCAGCAGCTTGTGTCCAGGAGTTGTTGCATTTATCCGTGCATCCCTCGACACTGCAGCTTCTGCAGCATGATCAGGGAGACGGTGCCCAGGGAGGCTGGCGTGAGCAGAGCCGGCCCCGCGCGCTCCTGCACCCGCAGCAGGGCTTGGGCTCGAGGCGTTGGCACCCGCTGCAGCCGGCCGCGGGCTCGCGCGCTTCCCGGCCGACGCGGAGCCTGGCCAGGCTGCGGCCGTCCCTCCAGCCCCGCACGCGCCCCAGGACGGCTGCAGGCAGCCGGTGTTCGCTGCAGAGCGGAGCCCCGGGGGTCAAAACGGGTTTATGAGAAATCAGTCGCCTTTGATCTACAGATTACCAGCAGCAGCGAATCGACTGCATCCCTGGGTGAGCGGCTGCACAGTTAATTAGGCACGTTATTAAAAACATGCTCCTCTACCAGTCGGAATTAGTCCAGCTTCCAAGCCACAGAGTCCTGCCCTGCTAAATTAAACAGACCTTCACGATTAGCCAGCCTTCCTCCAGGCCGGTACCAGCAGACGAGGCAGAAGGCACTCACAGAATCACAGAATCACAGAATCACAGAATAGTAGGGGTTGGAAGGGACCTCTGTGGGTCATCTAGTCCAACACCCCTGCTGAAGCAGGGTCACCTACAGCAGGCTGCACAGGACCTTGTCCAGGTGGGTCTTGAGTGTCTCCAGAGAAGGAGACTCCACAACCTCCCTGGGCAGCCTGGGCCAGTGCTCCGTCACCCTCAGAGGGAAGAAGTTCTTAATCTGCTGGACAGAGCAGGTTCTCCACACCTTCAGTCACGACTGCAGCTGGTTTATTTTTCTTTTCATTGGCCTTCGGCTGTGGACACCAGAAACGGACGCGGACTGCAGGACCACCATCACAAGGAAAGGATGAACTGGTATGTGCTGGCTCCCCAGGCAGGGACCTGATCAGCTCTTTCTCTCCAGGGAAATGCATTTCAGAGGTGTTCTCAGCGCTGGAGATCTCCCGGTTAGCACCTCCCGGCCCACAGCCGTGGCCCACACTTTCTGCTCCCAGCTGTGCCGCGGCCACACTACAGACACACTTCTGTTCCCCCGACGCACCAAGCAGTCTCGGGTACAACCAGCCCAGCCTCTCCCATCTTCATCACTCTCCCAGCACCGGTCTTGCTGCAGACAAGGATCTCGTTAGGGATGCTGCCCAAAGAGTGGTGATGACCCACTTAGCGCATTTTCCCACCACCGGCCATTTTTAAGCCCCTTCAGCACACGCCAGTAAATCCACTCCTTGCTGGAGCACCCCGGGAATCACAGAATAGTAGGGGTTGGAAGGGACCTCTGTGGGTCATCTAGTCCATCATGTTCAGACGGAACTTCCTGTGCCTCAGTTTGTGCCCATTGCCCCTTGTCCTGTCGCTGGGCACCACTGAAAAGAGCTTGGCCCCATCCTCCTGACACCCACCCTGCAGATATTTGTAGGCATTTATAAGGTCCCCTCGCAGCCTTCTCTTCTTCAGGCTGAACAAGCCCAGCTCCCTCAGCCTCTCCTTGTAGGAGAGATGCTCCAGTCCCCTCATCATCCTCGTAGCTCTCCGCTGGACTCTCTCCAGTAGCTCTTCATCTTTCTTGAAGTGGGGAGACCAGAACTGGACACAGTACTCCAGATGAGGCCTCACCAGGGCAGTGTAGAGGGGAAGGAGAACCTCCCTCGACCTACTGGCCACACTCCTCGTGATGCACCCCAGGATCCCATTGGCTTTCTTGGCAGCCCAGGGCACACTGCTGGCTCATGGTCAGCCTGTTGTCCACCAGGACACCCAGGTCCCTCTCCGCAGAGCTGCTCTCCAGCAGGTCCACCCCAAGCCTGTGCTGCTGCATGAGGTTGTTCCTCCCCAGGTGCAGGACCCTGCCCTTGCCCTTGTTGAACCTCATCAGGTTCCTCTCTGCCCAGCTTTCCAGCCTATCCAGGTCATGCTGAATGGCAGCACAGCCTTCTGGTGTATCTAGCACACCTCCCAGTTTGGTGTCATCAGCAAACTCCCCCATGCTCCTCACGCTGCTGAACTGCACATAACAGGCTTGAAATCCCTGCTCAGCTCTGCAGCATCCCTTAGGGTGACTCCTCCGTCCCCCAGTTTGGAAGCACCGAGTGCTGCGACGCGCTGCGACGTGCTGCTCTCCACGCCAGAGCACGGTGCAGCATACATCCCCACGACCCGCCCGTCTTCACGGCCAGCCCAAGCAAGAAGACACGTCCCCAGGGTGGCTCTGTGTCCCCTGATCGTGCAATGCAAGTCCTGCTGCCGCCCTGCTCCCCCGAACCCCACATCTGCACCCCACGTCTGCCCCGCAGAGCAGAGAACATGGCCCCCCTTGAAGAGCATCACCGTGAGCTCGGCTCTGCCCGTGGCACGCGCCCTCCGCGGGGATCCGCAGCCGGCTGCTTCACCCCTGCCCCCCGCGGGGACCACGGCTGCGGGACCCGGCCCTGCCCAGCCCCCCGACCCCCCGCCAGCCCCCCCATCGCTCCCTGAGGATTTATTAGGAACTCGCGAAACGCTGCCAGTGGAATCCACTCCACAGCACTCGGCGCGTGCGGGTTGCGTTTCGCAGCCTGGAATCTTTCTGATTTCACAGGGAAACCGCTATAAAAACCCCGCTGCGGCCAACGGGAAGGGGCTGGTGTGCTGGGTGGGAGTGGGGATGGAAGGAGCACCTCTAGGATGGCCCCGCGCCCGTGCCCGGACAGCCCTCACCGCCACAGCCTCTCCCACCGCCTCGGCCACTCGCGAGACGCTGCTGGCGCGCGGCAGAAGGCAGCTCTGCTGCCCGCAGATCCTTCACCGCCGTCCGGCTCCGCTGCGTTCGGAATCACAGAATCACAGAAAGTTCTGGGTCGGAAGGGACCCCCAGAGGTCATCCAGTGCAACCCCCCCGCAGCGAGCAGGGACACCGCTAACGAGATCAGGGTGCTCAGAGCCCTGTCCAACCTGGTCTGGAATGTGTCCAGGGATGGGGCCTCCACCACCTCTCTGAGCAACCTGTTCCAGTGTTTCACCACCCTCATTGTAAAGAATTTCTTCCTTATATCTGGTCTAAACCTACCCTGTTTTAGTTTAAAACCATCACCCCTCGTCCTGTCACTGCTGTCTCTACTAAGAATCACAGAATCACAGAGTCACAGAATCACAGAATGTTCGGGGCTGGCAGGGCCCTCTGTGGGTCACCCAGCCCAACCCCCTGCCCAAGCAGGGTCACCCAGAGCAGGCTGCACAGCACCGCGGCCAGGCGGGGCTGGAATATCTCCAGAGAAGGAGACTCCACAGCCTCCCTGGGCAGCCTGGGCCAGGGCTCCGTCACCCTCAGAGGGAAGAAGTTTTTCCTCATCTTCAGACGGAACTTCCTCTGCTTCAGTTTGTGCCCGTTGCCCCTTGTCCTGTCACTGGGCACCACTGAACAGAATCTGGCCCTGTCCTCCTGACACCCACCCTGCAGATATTTATAAACATTTCTAAGGTCCCCTCTCAGCCTTCTCTTCTCCAGGCTGAACAAGCCCAGCTCCCTCAGCCTCTCCTCATAGGGGAGATGTTCCAGTCCCCTCATCATCCTTGTAGCCCTGCGCTGGACCTGCTCCAGCAGTTCCACGTCCTTCGTGTGCTGAGGGCTCCAGAGCTGGACGCGGTACTCCAAGCTGGGATACGATTGCAAATCCTCACTGCAAGGAAGAGAAACTCCGAGCCACGCCAGCGTTTGGTTTAGCGTCGCTCCTGCGAGGTATTCTGGACGTCTGCAGACATTTCTAGCTCGTGCACAGCAGAAACGTTGCGAGCCATGCCTTCAGACAAACCAACTCCTGGATTAGCTCCTCTCCCACCTTCTCCTAGGGGCTTCATTCCCCAGAGCTTCGGGACAGGATCTCGGGGGCAGTGGGCATCCATGGCCAAATCCATGGTCACCATCGGGGCAATGCTATTCACGTGGCACCAACATTTGGGGCAGAGTAGAGAAGAGAACAAAAAACACAGACACAGTTTAAACCCCGAAGCTGGCCGCTCCCAGGAAGGCACTTCTTCCCACAGAAAAGCCTGACAGTATCGCAGGGAAAACAGCTTTCACCCATGCCCAGCTAAGTGGAAGAGATCAAACCCCACCAACCGAGAACAGTGAGTGACTCCAGGTGGGCATCTTGACCCAGGAGAGACCATTTCAAAGTATAAAGTGTGCTTTGGGATGTTTCAGTCAGCTATTAGATTATTTAGCGCACTGCTTCCTGGGGAGGGCCATACAGCCCCGAGGCAGGCCACCAGAGAGGTGGGACATCTCCAACACTGGGGATTTCCAGGTCTTGACTGGGCAAATCCACAGCCACCCTGATCATCACTATGACCAGGGCAGGGGGACCTTAGGGATGGTGACATCTACTCTGATCAAAGATGGAGATGCCTTGTTTCACTGACGGACTTGAAAAACCTTGTCCTCCTAGAAGGTGAGCAGACACAGCAGCACCCCAAATCACTTACCCAGCACAACGTCTCCTAGACAACGATGCAAGCCACTATCTCATCCAGACCTCTGTTTGCCACCCCAACGTTCCCTTCTTCGGGCAAGTGGAGCTACAACACGCAGCTCTGAATTTTGCCTGCAGGAAGGCTGGCTGGAAACACTCGTACACCTTCCAGACCCACCTCCGCATTAACCAGCCAAGGAAGCAGGAACCACCCCATCCCACTGACAACCCAACCCCTTCTGCCTACTCCAGGACGCCCATCTGTTTAGTATCATAACTTATTTGGTTGGAGAAAAAAATAGCATTGCTTTGTCTGTATTGTGTTTTGGAGCAAAAAGCCAGCTGATGCACAAAGCCTGCAATGCATGGTAAGGCAGGGTCTCCCTGGTCCAACACCAGGCTCATCCACACGAGTGAGTCTCTGCACCTCGGCATCCATCCTGCAAACTCAGAGGCTCACCCACCCTTCAGTGGGTGCCAGAACGACTCTTGCTCCCTTGACCAGCAGCAACGCATCACGTCACAGAATCACAGAATCACAGAATCACAGAATCACAGAATCACAGAATCACAGAATCACAGAATAGTAGGGGTTGGAAGGGACCTCTGTGGGTCATCTAGTCCAACCCTCCTGCCGAAGCAGGGTCACCTACAGCAGGCTGCACAGGACCTTGTCCAGGCGGGTCTGGAATATCTCCAGAGAAGGAGACTCCACAACCTCCCTGGGCAGCCTGTTCCAGTGCTCCGTCACCCTCAGAGGGAAGTTCAGCTGAACTGGCACAGCCCAAAACCAACAGAGATACCAGCAAACGCCTAGCAGGAGCCACCTTCTCAGGTGAAAGCTGCTTTTGCCAGGGCAGCAGATCCTTCTCCATCAGCAACGCAGAGCACAGCTCCTGCTGACAATGGCTGTTGTCATCGCATGTCCTCTCAAATCCAGCCATAAGTGGTCTTTCTTCAGTCCTGAAACCTCCCATTCAACTCACCTGACACTGTGCCCAACCCAAGGCTGAGGCAGTCTTGGACTCCCCTCTCCATTTCAGCAAGAAATCCTCTTGAGGAGGAGGATGGTGAGAGCCAGGGAGAGGTGAGTGCAAGGTGACCAGCATGGCTGAACCAAGCTGCCACAGCAGATTCTGTTGTCACCTCCCCAAACCACTTCTCCTCCAGCACCCGGCTGCTCTACAAAGCAGGGGGTCCAACCATGCCATCACTGGCATGTCAAACCATCGGAGCTGGGACCAGGACCCGCCTACACTGTAAACTCATCACAGGGCTTAACTGGCAAAGAGGATCCTGGAGAAGACACCTCGGTTCGCACCAGTTCAGCTGAGCCACGGTTGCACCAATACAAATCACAAACGTGCTTAGGGCATGAAATGGCACAATGACACACGTGATGGAAAGCCGACACGTGATGGACACGGAGCCAACGACCCAGCTCTCGCCACCAGATTTCCACTTCTCGCGCTGCCTGGGAACGCTGCTGCCTTGTACCTGTCAATATCTATCATCACTACGCTACATCATACCCTGCGATCGGTGAGGACAGGCTCGTTACATAATTTTAATGCATAAAGTGCATTAAAGACGCCGAGGTCTACAATTTCAGACCTCATAATGACACAGAAAGAGGGCTGAATCACTGGGCTGGAAGCATGTAATTGCCCCAGCACTGACGATCACAGCCTGTGCCGGCCAAAGGGAGGACAGGACGAACCCGAAACGGCTCTGCACGCTGCTCCAGACGCTTTCATTTCCCAAATCTCAGAAAGTTCACAAGCAGAGTCAACCAGGACACAGGAGCGAAAAGTACAATTCAAAACCAGAGGGGTTTCGGACTAGATTACCTTTCATAGAATCACAGAATGGTTTGGGTTGGAAGGGACCTTAAAGGCCATCTGGTTCCAACCCCCCTGACGTGAGCAGGGACATCTTCCACCAGACCAGGGTGCTCAGAGCTCCATCCAGCCTGGCCTTGAACACTGCCAGGGAGGGGGCAGCCACAGCTTCTCTGGGCAACCTGGCCCAGGGCCTCACCACCCTCATGGCGAAGAATTTCTTCCTAAGATCTCATCTAAATCTGCCCTCTGTTAGTTTAGAACCGTTCCCCCTTGTCCTATCCCTACCCACCCTTGTGAAAAGCCCCTCTCCATCCTTCCTGCAGTCCCCTTCAGGCACTGGCAGCTGCTCTACGGTCACCCCACAGCCTTCTCCTCTCCAGGCTGAACACCCCCAGCTCCCTCAGCCTGTCCTCGGAGGAGAGGTGCTCCAGCCCTGGGATCATCTCCGTGGCCTCCTCTGGCCCCGCTCCAACACCTCCCTGTCCTTCTTGTATTGGGGGCTCCAGAGCTGGACGCAGCATTACCTTTGGAAGTCCCTTCCAACCCAAACCATTCAGTGATTCTGTGACTCAAAGTTTGAACAACTTTATTTTTAAAGGCTACAATTTGACAGTCTAGGAAGACAACAACTTCAACCAAAACCAATCTCAGAGCAACAAAGTGCTTGTGACAACCGCATACACAAAGGCAATGCAGGAGAAACAGAAGGGGAATAAGCAGGCAATCTGTATTTTATTCCGACTGGCACGAAGCAAAGCAAGTTAATAAGAGAAATCCACAGAATGGCATGGCTGAATACTGGAAAAAGTTATGGTTGTGTTGTTCCTTTAAGCGTACAGACAAAATGCTAAGTACAAATGTTAAAATTCATCGAAACGTAGAATAAAGCATTGACAACACCCAGGGACAGAGATGGTGTCACCTATCTTGAAAGAGTGGTCAGGCGTTGGACCAGGCTGCCCAGGGCAGTGGGGGAGTCCCCATCCCTGGAGGGGTTCAAACAATGTGGAGACGTGGCACTTCAGGGCATGGTTTGGGTGGGGTTGGGGTGACGGTTGGACTTGATGATCTTAGAGGTCTTTTCCAACCTTCATGATTCTGTGATTCTGGGCCTTGCTTCACTGCTGCACCGCTTTCCGGGTGATTAATATTTTTTTTTTTGCCCCACATGCAATCAGAGCTTCTCTCGCTGCAGATCTTTTTAGCAGTTTGTGAAGGACGGCCGTGGTCAGCCAGTCTGTGACGTTCTCAGGAATGCAGGATGTTATTTCCCTAGCCCTCAGGAGGACAGGCTGCTTCCACCCGTTAGTACCGCAGGACTCCTTAACTCATACACAACTAACGACCCAGGCACTGTGGCTGTAATTCTCTTAAAACTCACACACGCCGTTTGCAAGCATCTGGCAAGTAACAAAGACTTTGACCACAGCTGGAACGGATGCATCAACACCACCCGGTGACCAAGCAACTCTGCTCGTTTCTACACGGATGACGGCCTTGTGGAGGTGGGAGAAGCCACAGACATCATTTATCTTCATTTCTGGGCTTTTCTGTTATGACACTTTCATAAACAAGCCCAAGGAACCATGGCCACATGAAATTCCTGTACGACACCTCCACAGTAGGTTGAAAAATCAAATTGTGGGAATACCCATTACAATCCAATGGGAAGAAAACCACAAGAAAGCTCCACAGCCTGGTTCCAGTACTGGTCAATGTTTGCATGAAGAACTGGGCAGTGGAGCAAAGCCACGTAGCTCTTCCCAGCACTGCATTTGCAGAGAGCACCCCCTTTGCCAACGGGGAGAGAGACGAGGTCAGAAACACTTGGAAAAGCAGAAGGAGACTTTAAAAAGATCTTTATCACTCGCTACAGCAGCGTGAGGAAAAGGCGGTGCAGATCCATGAGCCCTACCAGCCACGAGGCAGGGGACAGCTCCTGACTGAGAAGTATCAGAGCTCGTAACACTTCAGGGACCGGGATGAGGAGAGGAACAACAAGGAAAATCAAACACATTTCACAGCGACAGACTCAACAGACTTCCAGAATTAGCAAGCAAGAGCCCATGAGGGGACGCCTGGGAGAAGAAGAAAGCTGGGAAGTCCTTGAAGACACTAATGCAGAAGCATCTCAGAGCAGGAGGATCAGTTTAGTAGATGCACTAGGGTTACAACGCGACGAAGCGGCAGGCGTTCAAGGTCTCACTCAGCCTGAAACCACTTCTGGGAAAATAACAAAAACGCTGACGTAATTCAAATCATAAAGAATTAAAGAACAGGAGGATAATGAGCACCAGTCAACGTACTTCTGCAGGAAGCAGGCCTTGTCAAACAAATCTGATTTAATTCTTCACTGAGATTACAAGTCTGATTGGCGAGAGTCACCGCGTGCCAGGCAGGAGGCTTTCTGACTCCCGAAACCAGGGGGCACGACCAGGGGAGCAGAGCCGGCAGTGACGGCCAAGCCGCTGCGCGGGCGTACGGCTCCGTACCGCCGGGCACACGCTCCGCGATGAAGGGCTGATTCGTGAGCAGCTTTCAAGTCATAGTTCCCAGCATCGGACCTCGGTGGGACCTGCAGGAACCAGCTCTGGGTTCTCCTTCCCCTCTGCTCTGCCCTGGTGAGGCCTCATCTCGAGTACTGTGTTCAGTTCTGGGCTCCCCAGTTCAAGAGAGATGAGGAGCTACTGGAGAGAGTCCAGCGCAGGGCTATAAGGATGATGAGGAGGGGACTGGAGCATCTCTCCTGCGAGGAGAGGCTGAGGGAGCTGGGCTTGTTCAGCCTGGAGAAGAGAAGGCTGCAAGGGGACCTAATAAATGCTTATAAATATCTGCAGGGTGGCTGTCAGGAGGATGGGGCCAAGCTCTTTTCAGTGGTGCCCAGCGACAGGACAAGGGGCAATGGGCACAAACTGAAGCAGAGGAAGCTCCAGCTGAACAGGAGGAAGAACTTCTTCCCTCTGAGGGTGCCGGAGCCCTTGCCCAGGCTGCCCAGGGAGGCTGTGGAGTCTCCTTCTCTGGAGATATTCCAGACCCACCTGGACAAGGTCCTGTGCAGCCTGCTCTGGGTGACCCTGCTTCGGCAGGAGGGTTGGACTGGGTGACCCACAGAGGTCCCTTCCAACTCCTACTATCCTGTGATTCTGTGATTCTTGTCTTACAATCTGCACGATGGAGATGGGTGAAGAAAACCTATCTAACGCTCTTCCAGCCTCACAGAGCACCCTCAGGTAAAGGATGTGGCGCGCGCTCACCTCCCTTGGCGTTCGCCATATGAAAAAATAATGCTTCCACTTTAATGCAGCTGTTAATTTTCTACAGATAGGCATGACAGAGAGCAAAGAGCCTCCAAGGACAAGGCCGACGGTCTAAAGCAGCCATCCCAGGCAGGTGGGCTGAACTGCCATCCGCGGGGTGCTGAAGGAGGGGGCCCTGCTACCTGTTCCACCTTAGCAACCCCACTTCTGTGCTGGTGATTGAACTGACCACACCATCCTCAAAGAAAAGCTGGCGGGGGGTGGGAGGTGCACAATCCTTAAAATAATTTAAACTTTGTTGGGAAAAAAAGCACTGGAAAGCCCGGTCTCCTCCAGCAAACGACCCTCGAGCTGGTGTGGCTCAGCAGATGTAAGGGCCAGCCAGGAGAACCCCAGAAGGTCCCAGCGCCACGGCGGCACGGATCGGGGACAGTCCCGCGCCCGCTCCAGCACTGCAGCACAGATGCTGTTCCCAGCCGACAGACGTTCGCTGTGCGTGACACCACGGGACGGCTTCGGTCCCCTTCCGAGCGCGCAGGTGTCACTGACGGGACTGCCGTCACCGGCCGGGACCTCCTTGGGAGCCAGGAGGATCAGGGCTAAGCCTGGATGCTGACTTTGCTCTTCCTTGCCCTCCACTGCTAGCAGAGCAGGAGCATAACACAGTTTTAAGGTTTCCAGGAGAGAGCAGATGACCACCCCGGGTGGGAGCAGCTACGAGGTCCCACAGATGAGCTGTCCCAAGACAGAACCGAGGTGTGCACAGACCTGCCTCAGGGTGCAGCAGCCAGGACAGGGAACATCCTCAGCACCACTGCACCCACCCGCTCCCTGCCCTGCGGCTCCCCGAAGGCGGAACGGCAAAACCCAAAGCGCCCCGAGGAGGTTCCATGGACTGTGTAAAACCGGGGGGCTCTTCCATGGCAGGTGTCACACGTGAAGGTGACGGTGGTGATGAAGGTGATGGTGATGGTGAAGGGGACACTGAAGGTGACGGTGACGGTGAAGGTGATGGTGATGGTGAAGGGGACAGTGAAGGTGACGGTGACGGTGATGGTGAAGGTGATGGTGATGGTGACGGTGAAGGTGGGAGCGCACCCACGCCTAGAAAGAGACCACTCGGAGCCCAGCCTGAGCTTTAGGATTTTCAAGAGCTTTTGGGAACTTGCCCAAGCTGCAGCAGAGACGAGACAGGTCCGAGGTGTGCTGGGAGACGGGAGAGGGAGACTCCCAGGTCCTTGCCCGCCCCAAGGTCAGGGAAAACTCTCCAGCGCCCCGGCAAACGGCGAATCCATACGGAAAAAGCCCTCAGCAATGAGGCGGGAGCAGCTGCCGTTGTCAGTGCCTTCTGGGCTTGTCACGGCTGCCTCTTCCCCCCTGCCTCGAGCCAGATCCTCTGACATCCAACACCGCCTCTGCCAAGCCAGCCCAGTTGGGTTCCCCCACTAATGCAAGCAGAAAAGCCATCCTTCGGGGGCTCCTCTAAAGCAGTGCCCCCCCCCCCCAAAAAAAAGACTTAGTCAAAGCAAATGCCAGACCCATTAAGAGCAAAGGACCTCACAGCAAAGAGAGGAATGCTTGGGCTTGATGGACTGTTTATAGAGTCTTTTATAGGAAGGATGGGTAACCTAATCCCAACTACAACATTTTTTATGCTGCTCTATGAGGGTTCAGCTGTGATTAAACTGTTGGCACGGTCCCATGGCACATAAAACCATGGAGACCAGCAAGTCTCACCCCCGCCAGAGCCCTGCGAATGCGAGCGGCAAAACTATTCCAAGCATTAAAGGCCGGCGAGCCCCGCCGCGGGCCATCCCCGCTCGCACCTCCAACGGGCCTCGCTATCTTAGGAGACCAAAATAAAAGCGACTTGGCAGCCGCTGCGCTGATCTGCACTGAATGGTCACCCCCGCCGCAGTCCAGAACCAGGCACAGAGTAACCACCCCGCCGGGACCGCTTCTCACTCCCAGGAGCTGGGTGCAGGACGTGCAAAGGCGCTGGTGAAAACGTGCTCTCAGCAGCGGGCTTCAACACCCTTCTCTCCTGGAAGCAGTCACAGCATCACAGAATCCCAGCATGGTGGGGGTCGGCAGGGCCCTCTGTGGGTCACCCAGCCCAACCCCCTGCCCAAGCAGGGTCACCCAGACCAGGCTGCACAGCACCGCGGCCAGGCGGGGCTGGAATATCTCCAGAGAAGGAGACTCCACAGCCTCCCTGGGCAGCCTGGGCCAGGGCTCTGTCACCCTCAGAGGGAAGAAGTTCTTCCTCGGGTTCAGCTGGAGCTTCCTCTGCTTCAGTTTGTTCCCGTTGCCCCTTGTCCTGTCGCTGGGCACCACTGAACAGAGTCTGGCCCCATCCTCCTGACCCCCACCCTGCAGATATTTATAAGCATGGGGCTCTCCACCATCCTCCTAAGACACTGGATAAATCCTACAGCAACATTTTCCAAGCGGTTAAAACCCTTGATTTGGAGCCAACCTCACTGACCCGAGAGGATCGGAGCTGTGCGTCCCCACGGTCCCCACCAGCCCCACTCCACGGCTGGAGCACAGACCGTGGGCCCCAGCACCCTCTTCGGAGCCGGCCTGCGGGGAGAGATGTCTGAACCCCTCCGCTTGGCTTGGGCAGACGTCAACCGAGGGGGCCATGCCCACCTGGGACAAACCACCCCAGGGCGCTCTAATTCCACTGTCTGAGAAGGAAATTCGGATTTGGAAGGGGGAGAGATGGGCAGAGTGGGTCCCTCCAAGCCCAGGCGTGGCACAGGGTCACATCAGACCCATGCTGGAGGACAGGCTTGTGCAGCAAGGCAAAGCCCCCCCAGACCCTCAGCGTAGCTGGGAAGGGGAGCAGAGGGAGGGGGGCCGGGGCAGGACCCCCTCTGCCGCAACGCGTCGGCGGGGACTGTACGCGGGACGAGCACCCTCTGGGAGCGGGACCGCTCGAGGGCAGAGCGGCAGGGTCTCCCTCGGCGCGGCTGGTGGGTGGGATTTCTTCAGGCAGTTTGAACACGATGTTTGTCTCGTTTTATTGTTATAGAGCTGGAACAGAACCAAGGCTTTTCTTTTTATTTTTTCGGGGGCTTTGTTGACTCATCCATTAATTTGCCTGGGTGCCATTACGATATTCCCTGGCACGACAGGGCCACCACAGCCCCGCTCCAGGTGGGCTCCCGATGCTCCCGTCAGCCCACGGCCGCGCGAGGTGGCCTCTCAGAGCTGAACCTCTGGAGCACGCCGAGCCCAAGAGGCTACCACCGATTCCAAACCCTTCTCCTCCATCCAACAAAAGACCCCACCACCCCAGCAACCTCGCGTGGAGCATCCTCGGCCGCAGCAGCCAGGAGAGGGACGTGTCCCCCAGGCTCTCCGTGTGGGACGGGACGGGGCCAGCAATTTTATATCAGCTCTGTGCAGCCGTACAGCACGTTCCTGCCCCCGAAGAGGAGACCCCGCCGCGCTTTCGGATGCTGTCACCTGAGCCCGTGCACCCACGGGGTTTCTCCTTCCAGCACGGACCCCAGCGCAGAGCGATGGGCGCCTGGATGGAAGCGCAACGGGGTGGGCACCCCGGCCCCACGAGCTGCCAGCCCCCCCGGTGGACCCACCGCGGGGCCAAGCCCTTCCCCACCCCTCCGGCCACCGAGCAATTCCAGCCTGGTGGACGACACACCCAGGGCTGACCTCAAATCCCAGGGTTTTTCTCCCCCTTTTCCCTCTGTAGCCCACACACCGAGGACCTCCCAGCCGGGCGGTGAAACGCCAGGTCAACTTTTCTGAGGGCTCAGCACCCACAAGCAGGAGCTCAGGTCATATTTAGGCCACCCAAATTACAGGGCAAGGCTTCTCCTTGAGGGTGACCTGCTTCGTCTGCCCCGGCTCGGGGCCGTGTGGGCTCCGACGGTCCCTCCTCTCGGTCCCCAAACCCAACCACAGCCCCTGGCAGCATCCCCTCCACATCCCAAACTCCCAGCTCCCCCCGCGCAGCCCCACCTTCCCCTACGCAGAGACAGAGGGAAACAGGGAGCAGCAAAGCCACGCCACGGGACCCAGCCCGGAGAGGCTGAACCGCACCCCCAGCCCCGCAGATAAGCAAGGGTGGGCTTCTGTGACACGGGGGGACGAAAGCAAACGGTGGGGACGTGCTGGTCTGCTCAGCTTTTGGCCGGCGCCCGCGAGCCGTGTCCCAGCAGGACGGGGACAGCCGCTCGCTCAGCCCCAGCTCTCGGCCCAGAGGGACCAGCCTGGCCGTGCTCCCCGGCAAAGCCTTTCTCGCACCTCCTGCCCCGCGGCTCGGCGTGAACCAGGGGAGCCCAGGAGACCTCCCCGGCCACCGCCCGACCCGGGGAGGAGCACGGGCAACCTCGCCGAGCGGCGCGAGGTTTAGCCAGACCAGGGAAACCCAGACCGGACGACAAACGGGAGCAGCTGCCGGTGAATTCAGCGTAAATTCAGTGTCAAAAGCCGTCACTCTCCAGCCGGCACAGGTGTCAGTCACAGCAAAACCTCCCAGCAGCTATTCACAGAATCACAGAATAGTAGGGGTTGGAAGGGATCTCTGTGGGTCACCCAGCCCAACCCCCTGCCCAAGCAGGGTCACCCAGAGCAGGCTGCACAGCACCACGGCCAGGCGGGGCTGGAATATCTCCAGAGAAGGAGACTCCACAGCCTCCCTGGGCAGCCTGGGCCAGGGCTCCGTCACCCTCAGATGGTAGAAGTTCTTCCTCGGGTTCAGACGGAACTTCCTGTGCCTCAGTTTGTGCCCGTTGCCCCTTGTCCTGTCACTGGGCACCACCGAAAAGAGCTTGGCCCCATCCTCCTGACACCCACCCTTCAGATATTTGTAGGCATTTATAAGGTCCCCTCGCAGCCTTCTCTTCTTCAGGCTGAACAAGCCTAGTTCCCTCAACCTCTCCTCGTAGGGGAGATGCTCCAGTCCCCTCACCATCCTTGTAGCCCTCCGCTGGACTCTCTCCAGTAGCTCTTCATCTTTCTTGAACTGGGGAGACCAGAACTGGACACAGTAATCCAGATGAGGCCTCACCAGGGCAGTGTAGAGGGGAAGGAGAACCTCCCTTGTCCTACTGGTCACACTCTTCTTGATGCACCCCAGGATCCCATTGGCTTTCTTGGCAGCCAGGGCACACTGCTGGCTCATGGTTAACCTGTCGTCCACCAGGACACCCAGGTCCCTCTCTGCAGAGCTGCTCTCCAGCAGGTCCACCCCAAGCCTGTACTGGTGCATGAGGTTGTTCCTCCCCAGGTGCAGGACCCTGCCCTTGCCCTTGTTGAACCTCATCAGGTTCCTCTCTGCCCAGCTCTCCAGCCTATCCAGGTCACGCTGAATGGCAGCACAGCCTGCCGGTGTATCTACCACACCTCCCAGTTTGGTGTCGTCAGCAAACTTGCTGAGGGTACATTCTAACTCTTCATCCAGGTCGTTGATTCAGCCTGGAGGCACCAGAGTTCGACGTCAGACCAAGGGGAAAAAAAAAAAAAAGCATCGTTAGCACCTTCTCTGCTCTCCATCGGGCTTGGAAAAAGCAAAGTGAAGAGCCCGAAGGAGGAGCAAGCCTGGTGCACCAGGCGCTGGCTCTGCCGAGCAGCAGCTCAGCACCCCGCAGCAGCCATCTCCCCATCGCCATCGATGCTCGGAGCAGATCTGACCCCTCTTTGGCAGAGCCACGTCAGCGGCCGTCACCCAGCTGCCACGGCTGGGCCCCAAGCAGCACCCACCGACCCCAGGACGGCTCCATCGCCCACCCGAGCCGGCCTCGTCCCCTCCGCAGACGCACGAGCTGCCGGCTGCCCGCAGACCTACGCCGAGTGCGACCGAGCGGATCCCGCGCTGCGCGCTCATCACCTCCCACCGCCCGGACACCAACCCCTGCCAACGCTGCCAATACCCCAGTTAGCACCCGTCCCATGCCCACCCCGCTCCCGACAGCTCCGCATCCGCCCGAGGGCTCTCTCCGAGGTTCCCCGAAGGCGGAGCAGGCGAGCGGGGACAAGTCCCGGAGGTGCCCGGCTCCCCTTCGCCTCCCTCCCTCCAGCCCTCGCCAGCGCCCGGCTGCTCTGCCCAGCGCCTGCTCTCGGGGGACTCGCACGCGGCATCACGCACGCTTCTGTGGTTCTCCTTGCACAGAGTCCCAGCACGGCAGGGGTTGGCAGGGCCCTCTGTGGGTCACCCAGCCCAACCCCCTGCCCAAGCAGGGTCACCCAGAGCAGGCTGCACAGCACCGCGGCCAGGCGGGGCTGGAATATCTCCAGAGAAGGAGACTCCACAGCCCCTCTGGGCAGCCTGGGCCAGGGCTCCGTCACCCTCAGAGGGAAGAAGTTCTTCCTCGGGTTCAGCTGGAGCTTCCTCTGCTTCAGTTTGTGCCCGTTGCCCCTTGTCCTGTCGCTGGGCACCACTGGAAAGAGTCTGGCCCCGTCCTCCTGACCCCCACCCTGCAGATATTTATTGGCATTTCTAAGGTCCCCTCGCAGCCTTCTCTTCTCCAGGCTCCAACGCTGGCCGTACACAAAGCCCAGCCTGCCAGAAAGCGACACATCTCACCAGAGAAAGGCTTCCAGCCCAGATCCCGGAGGCAGCACCGTGTCCGTACCCAGGGAGACCGAGCGGCAGAGCCACGGCAGGCGGCGGCAGGGAGCGATGCTGTCAGGTCCCTCCAGGAGCACCCGCCACGGCCACCGGCCCGTGCCTGGAGGGAGCGGAGGACAGTGGATGCGGGAAGATACGGGTCGTGGTAGGACACGCACAGCAGGCTCTCGGGTGCCGGCAGTGACACACTTGGAGGCATCTGAGCAGCCTGTTCCTGCCCAGTGTGTGCTCAGGCACACCATGCCCAAGCCGCTGTCTCAGCGAGCAAGCCAAGCCACAGCCTTTGGGTTCAGCGGCCACCCCGCATGAACGAGCGGCCTCCTGGGAGGCTCAGAAACGCAGCATCTCCTCCGAAGACCAAAGAGCATCCAAGGACTCCCTGATACTCCAAGACAGAGTGCTCCAACTGGTCCTCCCTTGCCCCGAGAGACTCCGGGGTAGCAAGTCCCTGCACTGTCCCACCACGGTGCACGTGATGCTTCTCACCCACAACCTCCCACAACCACCACGCACCAGCACGGCCAAGGATGGAGATGGCTTCTCTCTCCTGCAACCTTCTGCTGAAGTTGTCCAGGCTCACAGAGGGTCTGCACCAGGGGGCTGGAGGGTCCAGCCGCTGTCTGACCTTCCTCACCATCCCTGGCTCTCCTCCTCCTCTGCCTTGCAGCAGCAGAGCAGCACTGGCACCAGCCCCGGACAAGGGTCCCCACAAGCCATGGCGAGGGCCTGCAACCAGACCTCAGCAGGCTCCGGCAGAGCCCCCCGCAACACGGGGACACGTTTTGGGAGCCGGGGTGACACCTCCCACGGAGCGGGGCTCACCGCAGCCCACTGCCAGGCGGACGGACCCCAGACCAGCCCAGCTCAGCTGGGCGCAGGCAGCGAGATGCTCGGCGTGCGATAACCATGCCCGGGGACGCGGCTGGTCCTTCAGCCCACCGCGGACCGGGTGTCCTCGTGGGCCCCACAGCCTGGGTGGGAGGAGAAGGGAAGCGGGCCCTTTGCAGCCAGCCTGACCATCAGCCAGCAGCGTGCCCTGGCTGCCAAGAAAGTTAATGGGATCCTGGGATGCATTAGGAGGAGTGTGGCCAGAAGGTCGAGGGAGGTTCTCCTCCCCCTCTATACTGTCCTAGTGAGGCCCCATCTCGAGTACTGTGTTCAGTTCAGGGCTCCCCAGTTCAAGAGAGATGAGGAGCTACTGGAGAGAGTCCAGTGGAGGGCTACAAGGATGAGGAGGGGACTGGAGCATCTCTCCTGCGAGGAGAGGCTGAGGGAGCTGGGCTTGTTCAGCCTGGAGAAGAGAAGGCTGAGAGGGGACCTTAGAAATGCCTACAAATATCTGCAGGGTGGGGGTCAGGAGGATGGGGCCAGACTCTTTCCAGTGGTGCCCAGCGACAGGACAAGGGGCAACGGGCACAAACTGAAGCTGAGGAAGCTCCAGCTGAACCCGAGGAAGAACTTCTTCCCTCTGAGGGTGACAGAGCCCTGGCCCAGGCTGCCCAGGGAGGCTGTGGAGTCTCCTTCTCTGGAGATATTCCAGCCCCGCCTGGCCGCGGTGCTGTGCAGCCTGCTCTGGGTGACCCTGCTTGGGCAGGGGGTTGGGCTGGGTGACCCATGGAGGTCCCTGCCAACCCCTCCACGCTGGGATCCTGTGATGCTGTGACCGCCTTCCCCTGCTCCCCGGGCCGGGGGCTCGCAGCCCGCCGCAGGCTGCCCCGGAGCCCATTGTCCCCTTTGTGTGGCCGCCGGAGCACGAGCCCGCGCGGCTCAAGGCGTCCCCTCCGCCGCGGGGACGTTCACGTGCTCGGCCGCCCTCGCCGCCCCCCGACCCGCATCCCCCCTGCACCCCGCCTTCACCCTCCCTCCCCAGGACGAACCCAGGGCTGAGCTCCTGTCCCCCCCCGGCTCCAACCAGACGCTCTCGCCCTCCGAAGAGCCGAGGAGGGCAAAGGCGAGCGCCCACGGGCGCTTTCCAGGGGTCCAGACCCCCGCCCGGCCACCCTGCCGAAGCGCAGAGCCTGCGTGGGGCTGGAAGGCGTTCTCCACCCCGAGGGTCCCCCACCACGAGCGCCCGGCGCGATGCGGACCCCCCCCAAGGCGCTCTGCCTCGGAAGCCACAGATGGTTTCCAAAGCCAAGCTGGGGGCAGCGGGGTCCCCACCCAGCACGGGCACCCAGCACCTGCAGAAGACGCCTTTCCCCTCGGGACAGACCCCAAATCACCGCGTCCACTGCAGAAGGCCGAGCCAGAGGGGTCCCTGGTTGCCCCCCCAGCTCCAGCAGCGCAGCGGGGGGGTGCTGAGGGAGGAGGTGCAGAAAGCCCCCCGCTTTCTGAGCCCAGCATCGAGGGCTTCCTGCTGCCCCCCGGTACCCGGGACGGGCAGAGGGGGCTTCACCCTGCCCAAGGCACTCCTGCCTCCATCGCTCCCGGTTTCAAACCTGCTGCTTCAGAGCTCACGAGTGAGTGAAAAAATATAAAATAACGACACGTTACCCCTTCATCACCCTCTTCTTCACACCTCTGTGCCCCCCACGGCTGCGTCTCCCCCGAAGCCCCCCCCCCACCCCGGTACCTCTCCTGCACCAGCATCCTCGCCCGCCTTTCCCAGCCTTTCCCAGTTCTGAGCTGGTGCTTTCAAAGAGCCATCCACAATGACTTTAAGATCTCTTTCTTAAAATGCTAATAAGTAATTTAAAGACCGCCACTGTGCATGCATGGGTTTAGGGTAATTTTTTCCATTTGAATCCCTTTTCATTCATCACTGACTACATTTTATCTGCCACTTTATAGCCCGGTTATCCAGTGTCATGAGATCCTTTTACAATATTTTAAAGACAACTGTTGTTTTTATCGCCCTGCAGAATTTTTGTATAATCTGCAAACTTTCTCGCCCGCGAGTTCCCACCCCCTTCCAGCGCGTTTATAAATACGTCGCGCGGCGCAAGCCTCACGCCGACCCCCGGCCAGTGGGAAAACTGACTCTTTGTTTCCCCCTCTTTAAGCAGATTTTAATCCATAAGAGAGCCCTTCCTCTAAAATTACTGGTCTGCAGTCTCCTGGATCACCCAGGGAGCTTTTCTCAAAGGATGCTCGTCCCGTTTGCTCTGGCCCCAACACTCGTTTCACCGATTTATTCTCAAATATAAGCTCTGCTGCCGTCCCTTCAGGGCCGTCTCTCGGCCCTGCCCTGCGAAGCAAAGCTCCTCGGCAGGCGGCCCCTTGGCCACGGCCCTTTGGGGGGACACCGCAGTCGCTCCTCGTCTCCCCGGATGCTCCCGGTCGGGTTTAACCTCCCAGTCCTCGTTTGGGGGGATGGGGAGGTAATTCATGTCTTCTCATAGGTTGTTCTCCAAACTCCTCTCCAGCTGCCATATATGGTTTTGCGTTCAACACGCCACCGTTTCTGATTTTTTTACTATTTTCCCACTTTCAGACACCGTTGCCACTTTCTGAAGAACATCCTTTGACCTCCGGTGACCTCCCGCAATTCGCCGTCTCATCGAGATTTGTTTTCTGTTTTAGAACTCACACGTTAAACAGCCGCACGCGTTTCTCCTGGGCTTTAACACCATTTCCCACATCACGTGCGAGGAGTTTGCTGTTCGAGCTGCTCCCCTCAGCTCCTTCATTTCGCCTCACTCACTAAACGTTACCGCGCTGCATTTTTCAGCGCTGGCCATTTCACGGATGCGACCGTCCGCCTCTAAGAGAGCTAAGGTGGAAAGAGCCTCACTTATCAGACCGACTGATGAAGTTCCACCAACTTCTGGAGCTCACCAGCCCTCCTCGTGCCCGCCAGCAGACTGAACCTCGCACCGCACCGCGCGTGATGCTGGGGTCTGAAGCAGATCCTCCTCTCGTGGGCTCTCCAGCTATTCGCAGTCACCAGCGCTGTGATTTCTGATCAACGCCCCTCGGTGACACGCACGGAGCCACGGACTGTCCACCACTGCAGCTGCGTTTTCTGCCCTCGGGGCCCGTTTCGCCTCCCTCCGCTTCCGGCAATCGGTGCCGCGGTCGGGTCAGAGGCGCAGAGGAGACCCAGCACTGCTGCCTTCATCCCCGAGCGTGGACACGCAGCGAGGGCCGGACACCACGCCGTGACCCTC
Source organism: Opisthocomus hoazin (assembly GCF_030867145.1). Classification (NCBI taxonomy): domain Eukaryota; kingdom Metazoa; phylum Chordata; class Aves; order Opisthocomiformes; family Opisthocomidae; genus Opisthocomus; species Opisthocomus hoazin. Next base: position 16,807,519 of record NC_134429.1, on the reverse strand, counting down.
ACCGCCTCCTGCGTCTCCATCCTTTGCGTGGTGGGGGGGGGTCCATCCTGCCCCACGCCCCTGTGCCTGCACCCCGGCACAAACCGCCACCCGCCCAGCACGTCCCCCAGCACCCGGGATCGGTATGATACCGGTATCGATACCTCCCTGCGCACCCCCCGGGGCACCCCTCCGTCCTCGCACCCTCCAGCTCCCCCGAGGGGTCCGTCCCCAGCGACCCCCCCCCCATGCTCGCTGCGTCCCTGGGTACCAGCCAGGGCTGAGCGCCCACCACCGCCTCTCCCCCCGCCCGCGCCGCGCGTCAGTGCCTTATCGCCGGGGGCCCCTCGGTACCCCCTTATCTCGCAGCTGAACTTTTGCCTCCGAGGATCTCCCCGCTACCCCCATCCTGACGCGGTCCGACGGGCAGCCACGCTGCGCGCCGGCGTCTCTGCAGACCAGAAACCCGAGGAAGAACTTCTTCCCTCTGAGGGTGACGGAGCCCTGGCCCAGGCTGCCCAGGGAGGCTGTGGAGTCTCCTTCTCTGGAGATATTCCAGCCCTGCCTGGACGTGGTGCTGTGCAGCCTGCTCTGGGTGACCCTGCTTGGGCAGGGGGTTGGGCTGGGTGACCCACAGAGGGCCCTGCCAACCCCCGCCATGCTGGGATTCTGTGAAACCAGGTTTGGGAGGGATTGCAAATGAGGCTGCGGGGTCTTTCTCGGTGAAATAGGACTTTTCTGTGGGATGGGAACCCCGCTCCCAGACAGACCCACGCACAAGCACCCATCTCAGCAGGGTCGGTCTCCCAGGAGCGGGTGCATGGTGGGTTCGCCCTCCGGTTATCACGGCTCCAGCTCCACTCACACCAAAGCCCTCCGGCCTCGGGAGGCATCTTGGCCACGAGGATGAGGAGGGGACTGGAGCATCTCTCCTGCGAGGAGAGGCTGAGGGAGCTGGGCTTGTTCAGCCTGGAGAAGAGAAGGCTGAGAGGGGACCTTAGAAATGCCAATAAATATCTGCAGGGTGGGGGTCAGGAGGACGGGGCCAGACTCTGTTCAGTGGTGCCCAGCGACAGGACAAGGGGCAACGGGCACAAACTGAAGCAGAGGAAGCTCCAGCTGAACATGAGGAAGAACTTCTTCCCTCTGAGGGTGACGGAGCCCTGGCCCAGGCTGCCCAGGGAGGCTGTGGAGTCTCCTTCTCTGGAGATATTCCAGCCCCGCCTGGACAAGGTCCTGTGCAGCCTGCTCTGGGTGACCCTGCTTGGGCAGGGGGCTGGGCTGGGTGACCCACAGAGGTCCCTGCTGACCCCCACCATGCTGGGACTCTGTGACTGTGATCCAGTATTTGTGCAGCCCCTCCGCAGGTTCTGCGGCCCCGCCGGTGCCCACCCCCCTGCACAGCCGGCTCAGGTATGCGTACACAAACCCGACGAGCGCGGGCAGGTCCTCAGCCCGCCCGCGAGGGCGACCGCTGCTCCCATCCCCAGCTACGGCCCCAAACCCCCCCGGCAGCACCCCCACGGCACAGCCACGTGCCCTTTGCACCCCCAGACCCCCTGTAGGGTGTCCCCAGGAGCTGGGGGACATCGGTGGCCACGCCGGCCCCAAGTCCTCGTCCCCCTGTTGCCTTGGCATCTCCCTCCAGCATCTGCTCCCTCTGCTCTGGCCACCCAGAGGGGCTGGAAACGCGGCAGGGACTGGGCGCAAGCGCTGCTCCCGCCCGGGCAGAGCGGAGGAACAGAGCTCAACGGCAGCCACGCCGGCGTTCAGACCCGGGACCCATTTCTTTGGTCTCTAAAACGAGTTTTCCCGGCGGCTGCCTCGGCGACACAAAGGGCAGGCGGGTGCAGGGCATGAACCTCGTCAAAAATTAACCCGGGAAAGGGGGCCGGGGAGGGGAGGCAGCGGCAGGGACACGGGCAGGCAGGGCTGGCCCAAAACCACGGTCTCCGCTCCGCACCTCAGCCCCGATTCTCCAAAACCCGCTTCCAGCCTGGACTCCGAGCCACGTTTGCAGATCGGGAGCGCAGACGCACGGGGCGGAGGGGTTCTTCCCCTGGACCCACCACTCCACCGCATCCCCGCGGCCCCGAGGTCAGAGCAACCGCCCCGGCGCGCCCCGTCACCTCAGCGAGACGGCGCAGGTCGTGCCCCAGCGAGGCCACGGGGCCGGGCACGACGAGGCACGGGCCAAGCCCTGCGCTCGCCGGCATCCCCCGGCACCACGCCGCGACGGAGGAGGCTGCCGAGGCGCTCAGCAGCGTCACGCAAAGAGAGGTGACCATATCTTCACGATGAAACGCGTTATAGCATACATAAAATACAATATTCTGTATATTAGGTACGCATATGCAACATAATAAATGCATAATGTATATGTGCACGTTCTAACACCACGTAGGACCACAAAGGTCCTGCCTCCAGCTAGCTCGGAGGACAGCACGGGTGTTCGCGTGCCCCGCCACGGCGTGCCGCGGGGACGCCCACCCGGGCAGGGGACACGGCCCTCCCGCCCCAGCACCCCCCTCCAAACCCCGCGCCGGGCTCAGCACCGCGACCTGAAGGACGCTCAGCGCCAAGCCCCAGCAAAGCTCGCGCCGGGCGATGCTCCCTCGCCCGCCAGCGCCCGCGGCCGGCCCCGGGCTGCCCGCGCCGGGACTCGGGGCCACCTCGTTCCTCCTCTCGCATTTTTTTGGCACGCGGCTGGCTTCCCTCCAGCCCTCGGGAAACTCGCCAGCGCCGCGAGGTTTAGGAAAAGTTAACTCCGGCGGGGTGCAGAGCCTCGTTGGGTTTTTTCCCCGCTCCTCGCACACGAGTTAGCCAGGCTGATGGTTTTAAAACACCTTGCAGTGCCCTTCCCAGCTGCCCCCAGAGCCGCCTCGGAGGGACCGGCGCTGCCGACGGGCGCGCAGCACGCGCCAGTGGGAACGGCGCGTGGAGCCGCCAGGGACGGCGCGGGACCCAGACCCTGCCCGGACTCCTTTGTTCTTCACTTTCTGGTTTTGTTTTTTTTCTTTTAAAAAAAAAAAACACATTAAAAAAAAACTTCCCTTCCACAAGCCCGAACTTTCTCAGCTGCAGACGCGTTACCTTGCAGCCACCCTAGTGACCGTACGCAGTGCGTAACCTCTGCGTTCCGTACGTTGTCATCCACCTCCCTCTCCTCCACACCGATTCACGTTCTACGTTCTTTTCACATTTCCTTTTCGCGGAGCCCGTTTTACCCAAACAGCCTCTCCCCCCCAGCCCCAGCCACGCATTCTGCCGCCCAGCCAGTAATCAACTTCCAATTTTCCTGCGCACTCCTGTTTATATTCCCTTCCCTATCGGCTTTGTTTCTAATTAAGGTTTGTTAAACGCGAGTGGACACACCGCGCGCAGAGGAATGGAAAGCGTGTAGATAAATAAACACCCCGCACACAGGCGCACGGACCCAGGCTGCGCTTTCAGCCACGGATCCCAAAGCACTTTGTCATGTTCATTAACAAAACCTCGCGGCTCCCCTGGGAAAGACGCTTTGTATTATTTTACGCCTTGTAATTAGGAAAACTGAGGCACGGAGGAGACAAGTGAAACTACCAGCGTTACAGCACGGCTCTGTAGCAGAGCTGAAAACAGGACTCGAGAGGCAGGGTCCCCGGGCAGATCACCAGAACGTGGTTTTCCCCCCCAAAACGAGCATTTTTCGCCCGCGTCTCGGCCCTGGGAATTCGCTGGAGCCGGTGATGGCGGCACGGACGGCATCGCCACCGCGGAGGTGCCCCGTGGCCGGGGGGATGTGGCAGGGCCCGGCCACCGAACCCTCGGCCGGCGGCCGCTGTCGGGTCGCTCTGCCCGCACCGACGGGGCCCAGCGCACCCGGACGCCGCGGCCGAGCATCGCGGGGAGCCCCGCCAAGAGGCAGCTCCCGAGGAGGAGGAAGGAGCGCGCGTCCGCCCCGCCAGCTCTCCAGAAGCCTCTGCGAGGAGGGACAGGCTGGGACACGGTGCCCAGCGGCCGCTCGCTCAAGCTGCCGTCGCACCCCACGACACAGGCAGGGCAGGAGGAGCAGCAGGGGTGCCGGGGGTCCCCGCCAAGCCCAGCTCCGCGCCTTCAGCCCCAGACGGGGACGGTGGCTGGGAGCACGGCGCGGGGCCTGTGTCGACCCGCGTCGCCCACCTCCCGGCGAGCATCCCCACCCACGGAGGAGCACACCTTACGGGCGATCATCTCGGGTGGGTGAAACCCCCCAACCCCCGTCCCCAGGCGCAGAACCCCCACCCCTCGGGACGAGCCCACGCAGCCGGTCCCCGCTGCTCCCGCCGTGACGGTGGGAAGGTCACCCGTGTCCTCGAGCACGCGCAGGAGCCCCGGGACCCCCCGGCACCGCCCAGCAGCCCCTCTCGGCGCGCGGGAAGGGCAGGGTGGGGTGGGGGGGTCCCCTCCGTCCCCGTACGAGGCGCCGGGCCCCCTCCCCTGCCACAGTCAGCAGCGTCCCCCCGGCACGGCCAAGCCCGGTCGGGCCCACCAGCCAAGCACAAACCCCGTCGCGAGCGTCAACGCCGACGGCTGCTCCGGCCGGACGTCCCACGTGGACACGTACGCTCCCACAAACACGCTCGTCACCCCCCCCCCCCTTAATTAAAAACATACCGGGCTCATTTGAATAGCATCGCTGGCTAGCGCTCTCCGCTGCAACGTAAATAGTCCTATTTATGCCAAGCTCCCATATTGTAAATATCACGACGTGGAGCCGGCCAACCCATGAGTCATCTCCCAAAACTCCAACTTAATAAATGGTGCCTCATCCACGCTCCAGACAAACACCGGCCGGCGGCCGGCCCCCCCCGCCCCGCGATGCCGGGGAGCGATGCCGGGGATGCCAGGGAGCGATGCCGGGGAGCGATGCTGGGGATGCCGGGGAGCGATGCCAGGGAGCGATGCCGGGGAGCGATGCCGGGGAGCGATGCCGAAGCCTCCCAGCCCCTCGCCAGCTGGGACACGGCCCTCCCGCGACGGGCAGACCCCCGTGGACCGCGCCGTGCCGGGATGAGCCCGTTCTGGGCTTCACACCTCGCCCTCAGCCCTGCCCGCCCGCCTCGACGGCGCGGCCCCGCTCCTCGCTGCGGGCTGGGGAGCCGGGAGATGGGGGTGTCCCCCTCACCAGGACCCCGCCACCGGCCCCCCCCCCCCCCCGCCCCAGCACCTTCCCCACCTGCCGCCCGCTTTGTCTGAGCAACCGGGGGGGTGGGGGGGGGCTGGGGGGGGCTCGGCTCCTCCCGGGAAAGCCACGCTGCCCGCCCGGGGAGCCGGCCCTGAGCTCCGGGGTGCCTTGGGGTGTCGTGTGTGTGTCCCCCCCCCCCGCCCAGCCCCCGGCAGCGGGAGCCAGGGCACCCCTCGAGGGGGACCCGCCGTCGGGGTACCGGGATGCCGGGGGAGGGATGGCGGAGGGGAGGGGCAGCGCGGCGATGGGGAGGGTCTGCGGGGGGGGGGGGGGGGGGGGTGTACACACACTGTGAGGGGCCCCCAGCCCCGCACCCGCCAGCCCCCTCCAGCACTGCCCCCAAAACTTCGCCTCCCCTCGCAGCGCTGCGGAGTGGGGGGGGGGGGGGGGGGCGGGGAGGGGGTGAGCGGGACGAAGTGCCCCCCCCCCACCCCCCAAAATAAATAGAAGGGGGGGAACCCCGGAATGGAGTTAACACCGGAATGGGGGGGGACCCCGGAATGGGGGGAACACCGGAATGGAGGGGGAACCTGGAATGGGGGGGGAACCTGGAATGGGGGAACACCGGAATGGGAGGGGGAACCTGGAATGGGGGGGGGGACCTGGAATGGAGAGGGGACCCCGGAATGGGGGGGAACCTGGAATGGGGGGGGCAACCCGGAATGGGGGGAACACCGGAATGGGGGGGGGGGGGAACCTGGAATGGAGAAGGGACCCCGGAATGGGGGGGGACCCCGGAATGGGGGATGGGGGGGGAAGCCCTGAAGGGGGTCTCGCCGTGCCCGTGCCCCCCCCCCGGCCCATCCCTCCCTTACCTTCCACGGCGGCCAGCAGCGGCAGGAGGGCGAGGGGCAGGCAGCAGAGCCACAGCGGCCCCATGGTGAGCGCCGGGCCGGGCATCAGAGGCGGCGCGGCCGGCGCTCCATGCGGGCGGCGCGGAGGGGGGGCGGGGGGGGGGGGTGGTCGGCGGGGATGGGGATGGGGAGGGGGGGGGGGAGCGCCGAGCCGAGCCCCCTCGCTGGGGCCGCCGCCGGCGCGGGCACGGCCGCGGGCACGGAGCGCACCGCCGGCCCCCGCCGCCGCGGCCGGGCCGAGCCACCGCCGCCCAGCCGGGGGGGGGGGGGAGCGCCCCGCACCGCCCGCCCCGCACCCCGGTGGGGGGAGCTACTCGCGGGGGGGGGGAGGCGGGTGGGGGTGTGAGCGAGGTGGCGGAGCGGGGGGCGGCGTGGGGGGGGGGGGAGGGCGGCGAGGCGGGGGTGGGGGGCGGGCGGGCGGGCGGCGGCTCCCCCCCCGCCGCCGATGGTTTGTCCCGGAGCTGTCGATCATCCAGAGAAAGCCGTGATTTCAGCCCAAATCTTCCTCGCCGGGCTTGAGTGCGCGCCGCAAAAGACGAGGAGGGCGGGGGGGGGGGGTGTTCCCGGGGGGATGCCCCCCCCCCACCTTTCGGGGCATCCCCCCGGGAACACTCCCCCCCCCGCTTCCGCAGCCCCGGGCTGAGCATCCCCGCCTGGCCCTCACCCCCCGCCGCTGCCCACCGGGGGTCTCGGGGGGGGGGGGGGGGGCGGGGGGAGGAGAGGTGCGGAGTGAGGGGATAAAACAAAAAAAAAATCCCCAAAGACTCTGCAAAATCCGCGGCTGGTTGCTGGCAGGCTCCGGGCTGCGCTGACACCCCCCCCCCCAGACCTCACCCCCCCCCCAAGGTGGGGTGGGAGCGGGGGTCCCCTCGGTTTTTCCGTGCGGGGCAGCTGCGTGGTGGGGATGGACAAGCCCTGTCCACACCGGATAGGGTCCAGCGAGACCTTCGCAGAAGGAGCAAGCTGAGACCCAGCTCCACCTCTCCATCCCCCCACCCGACAGCCCCCCGCTGCCCCCTGCGTCTGCCCATGAGCAACCCCATGAGCTGAATCCTCCTCAGGACGTGTGCGGCTGTTGGCAGGACCGTTTGCCCCGGAAGGTCCCCTCTGCCACCACCCTGGCGTCTCCTCGTCCCCATCCAGCCTGCCAGTGTCCACTTCGCACCCGGCAGTGCCCCTTGGCTCACCCCCCGCGGCTGTGCCCCTGTTTCTTCTGGCAGGGAGAGCAGCCACACGCAGCCTGCAGAAAGCACGTGTGCGTCCCGCGGGATCTTCTCAGGGAAGGTCACACCCCGCACTCGGAGCTCTGCGAGGTTCCTAGGCCAAGAGCTGAAGAGCCTCTGGGCTGCCAGGATGGATCCCTGCCCCTCCGCTCACCAGAGCATCCGAGACACTGGAAAAAGACTCTTGGCTCACTGTGCTCTTTCTTGGCCCTTTGCTGCACCAGCAGCTGGAAGATCTTGGGCTCCTTGCCTTGACCCATCAACAGGGACTCGTTCCTTGCCAACCACAGGTGTGTTTGGAGGAGGTCAAGGTTCCCTGATGGTGTTGGGACCTAAATGGGCTTCCCCAACTCGGCGTGGCCAACGGTGGGCTCTGGTCGTCTTTGGGAGCTCCTGTCGCTGCAGATGTTACTGGTCATGCTGGTTGGCCCCACGTTCAACGCAGCAGCCTCCAGAGAATCCTGTGGCCCAGCTCCATAGTGCGTGGAGAAGCTTTCAGCTTTAGTGCCTCGTTAGCGCTCACCCTTGCACAGAGAGTGTTCAGTTCGTTACGGGAGGAGGCAGCAGGGCCAGGGACAGCCAGTGGTCCGGCTGCTCCTGCCTCCAGACGGGTTCCTCCGCAGTGCCAGGAGCCCGAGCATTGCTGCGGTCACCCCACCGCTGCTGCGCGCTCCCAGGGGTCCCCCGCTTCCCAGGCTCTGCAACGGCCCCCTCGCTTCCCGCTGCTCTGGAGCACCCAGCATTTCCCGTCCGAGGTCAGACAGCACCCACCCTTTCCAAATTCCTCAGCCGGCCGTTTCAGTCCTTCCGGATTCCAGGGCTGTTGTGTCCTGCAATGCCCCGTGCCGGTGTGTCCCAGAGGATCCACCCCTTCTCCGAAGCGAGACCCTAGCGCCCAGGAACCAGCAGCAGCCCTGTCTGTTTGCCGGCGTCCACCCACACCCTCAGGACCTCCATGCAGCTCTCCAGGGCAGCGGGGATTTTGCCCTGAGGGAACAGTCACCCAAGACCTTCTCGCTTCTTCAGATCCTTTGAGCATCCCCTTAGGCTGGTGCTGCTGAAGACGGGACCTTGGCCTACACTGACTGCCGCAGCGACTCGGAAGATCTCATGTACTCCTTGGAGTCCAGTTTGTCCCCTGAAGATGCTCTTCAGAGTCAGTCATGAAGTGTGAGCACAGGTCCCACCTCACGCCTTCACTCTGCTCCCAGGAAGGGCTTTCTATGACCATCACATCCCTTTGGCATCCACGGGAAGGTCTGCCAAGGTCCCACAGCTACCCTCACATGTCTGCTGTTGTAGGGGGTGTGACCAACCTCCACCCTCTGTCCTGCAGCCCACAAGCTGCTCTGGTCACCAAGTGTCACGAAGCACCATGCCACAGCGAGCGATGCCAGACCTCCTCCAACGTCCTTTTCTGCCCCTTCCGCTCGCTCTGCACCAGAACTAGCAGCTTCCATGGAGGATGGCCATGGACCAGGGAGCGCTGTAGGTCCTCACTGCTGTCCTCAGCCAGCCACGACGACGTGAGCTGATGCTCTCCTTGCTGCCATCTGCTGACGCGTGACCGCAGCACTGTCTATGGACCTGATCGCCATCGGGCAGCTGGTCCCACCTTGGGAGCTAGGGTATATTGGTTATACTGGTAGTTGCCACCCAGATCTAACCCTTGGGCGGCACAGTCGTAGGACGCTCAAAACATGCTGCAAAGGGCATCAGACAAAGCCTCCTCTGGGAAAAGCAGCAGGGCTGGGGTGACCAAAATGGGACGGCCACCACTTCAGTTGCGCCTACGTGTTGGTTGATATCAGAAGATGGTTCCCAGGCAGGCAGAGCCAAGAGAGATGACATCTAGGGGACACTGAAACGGGTTTGGTGGTGACACATTTAATGTAGCGCTTTCAGCTGCGGGTGCAGGAAGAACAGGTTTCATTTGCACAAGCAGCCCTTGGCTCATCACGCCTGGAGGAGGTGGCTTCTGCTCGCTCTCTGCAAGGTTACAGAGGCGCAGCGGGCGACGGCCACGACTCCAGGGAGACGCGAAGGGAAGCAGCGTGAACGGAGCAGCACCCGTCCTGCTGACTGGGGATACAGAGCTGCCACGCGCGGACACAAGGCTCAGCGCGGCCGTCCCGGGGCCGGGAGCGAGAGGGAGCATCACCCGAGGAGCCCCAGCCAGCAGAAGGATCGAGGAGGGGCTGCTGCTTCTTGGGGTCCCCTGGGGCTGCCTGGATGAGCTCAATCCCCCGAAGGAGGGAGAGGGCAGTTGATTTTGGGTGGGAGGGATGGGGAGCGAGTCCCTTGGTGGCACCTGGAGCAGTAGATCCGCCCATGGAGACCCACCGAGGGCGGGCAGGCGGCTGCCGGGGCGGCAGAGAGACGCCTCGCGGGAAGCCGGCACCCTCGCTCGCGTCGCTGCGTGCAAAAGGAAAGCTTTTCAGCTCCTGGTTGAATCCCTCGGGCTCCGAGGAGCCTCGAGCTTCCAGGGGCAGGTTGGGAGGAGGAAAACACGAACATATTTTTACAGAAATTCGAGTCTCCCCGCAGCAGCAAATCCCGTAAAAGCAAAACCCAAGTGAAAAGCAGCTTCAGCTGTTCTGGCTCTGGCTGTGACGGGCTTGGCCCCAGGCCAGTGAGTTAATTCTGCCTATTAACTAATAGTATAGTATTGTCGGCAAAGATTCATTGCTAAACTTATGTTTTTAAGATATCACTTATCATTTAAACACTTAACTCTTGATCCTCGAACATGTACAGGCACCGTGTAGCCCTGCAGCCATGCTGCAGATAACCAAAGCCACCGCGGGCTGGGGAGGCCGGGCAGTGTTTAACCCTTTTTCCCCTCTTTGTCTGAATGATAAATTGTCTGGAGCAGCGCTTTCCACAGGAGAGCAGGCCCTCCTGCTCCGGGACCGCTTATTATCACCTACTTAATGTTCCCAAGCTCAGCAGGGCTGGAGGAGCTGCTCCCAACAGCGGGTTTTCTCTAACCCCCGCGAGGGGTGTGTGAACAGCACGGGACCCCGCGATGTCGGTGACTGCAGGCAGCCACCAAGAGCGGCCGCGCTCGGTCCTTCCTCGCCTTCCCCTGTCCCCCCAGACGCTCTGCAGTCTGCGGGAGCAGCGGGTCGGGTCCCTTGGAGGAAGCGTGGGAGCGGCAGGGGCCAAGCCCTGGGTGCAGCCCGGAGCCTTGCGGGGCGAGATCCCCAGTCCATGATCCGCACGGTAAAGAGACGTTATCTCAGAATCACAGAATCCCAGCATGGTGGGCGTTGGCAGGGACCTCTGTGGGTCACCCAGCCCAACCCCCTGCCCAAGCAGGGTCACCCAGAGCAGGCTGCACAGCACCACGGCCAGGCGGGGCTGGAATATCTCCAGAGAAGGAGACTCCACAGCCTCCCTGGGCAGCCTGGGCCAGGGCTCCATCACCCTCAGAGGGAAGAAGTTCTTCCTCATCTTCAGACGGAACTTCCTCTGCTTCAGTTTGTGCCCGTTGCCCCTTGTCCTGTCGCTGGGCACCACTGGAAAGAGTCTGGCCCCGTCCTCCTGAAACCCACCCTGCAGATATTTGGAGCCATTTCTAAGGTCCCCTCTCAGCCTTCTCTTCTTCAGGCTGAACAAGCCCAGCTCCCTCAGCCTCTCCTCGTAGGAGAGATGCTCCAGTCCCTTCCTCATCCTCGTAGCCCTCTGCTGGACTCTCTCCAGTAGCTCCTCATCTTTCTTGAACTGGGGAGCCCAGAACTGGACACAGCACTCCAGATGGGACCTCACTAGGGCAGTGTAGAGGGGAAGGAGAACCTCCCTCGACCTTCTGGCCACACTCCTCTTGATGCACCCCAGGATCCCATTGGCCTTCTTGGCAGCCAGGGCACACTGCTGGCTCATGGTCAACTGATCTGGGGACCTCAGACCTCTCCCCCCATCCCACTCCCCCTCCTAAAGCAGACCAGCATCCTTACCAGTTGTACTGGTCTCTAGCCACCATCCAAGCAGGCGTGGGCTGCAACCCACTGCTGCCCCACCCCACTGGGGACTTTGTGGTGAGGTTTCTCGTGGAGTTCAATCAAGATAAGGCTTTTACATCCCTCTGTGCTTTGCTTTGCGAGGGTACCTGGCCCTGGAAGGCTTGTGCTGAAACGTGACACTTGGAGCCGTCCTTGCTCAACCCGTTCAGCTTGTTGCAGGGTCCTGCCCAGGGGACCCAGCAGCTCCCTCTCCCCTGCAGCTCTCCCCTCCAGCCTTTCTGAGCTCAGCCATTGCCAAGTGACAGATTCACGCATCTTACGGGCTCTGGTGCTACCTAGGACCAGACGCAGGGATGAGGCAAAGGGGAAAAGGGGAAGGTAAGAGGACGACACGGATCGACCAAGCATCGTCCTGTGCTGGGACCCCAGGAATGCAGCAGAGCCCCGGGAAAGCTTCAGGTGGGGATTTCATCTCCTCGGGGAGACAAAGGTGGCTGCAGAGAGGAGCGAGGAGCGGAAGGCAGCTGTATTTCTGTTGCCATTGCAATGACTGAAGTCTTCGGCTTTAGAGCCTGCCGCTAAATTAGGAAGCAAAAGTCAACGGGCAGATTGAATTAAAGATTTGAAGAGTATCGCACTCCTAAAATGAATGAAACTTTTGAATGGTATCCATGGGAACAAATTAAAGAGAAGAGGCACTTTTCAAGCATTTAAAATAGATTTAGAACTGTAGAATTGGGCAGGAAATTTTGGATATTTTCTTCAATAGCTAATTTCAGCCCAGCTTGTGATGACAGTCGGAGATGAACTCAGGCACGTAAACCTCAGATGAGACAGGTAAGCCTGAGGTTAGACACTGCAGAAGTTATCCAGCTGTGGATGTGTGTTAACTGGCTGTAGAGTTGAAAAAAATTTTGGAATAGTAAATTTTATAAACCCCCTTTGGGGCTGAAAACATGTCTGGTCTTCTTGAAAAAGCAGATATAAATAAGTAGGACCTTACAGAGATAGGAAGAAAAAAAATTCTATAAAGAAAAGACCGAATTAAATAAAAGCATGTAAATAGCAAGGAACTCACAATTTCCCAGAAAGTAGAGAAATGCAACAACCACAAACATAAGATATTATTCTGTGTTTTAAAAAAATAAACAAAAACATAATTTAGATAGACAGGAAAGAATCGGTGGAGCGATCACCGGAATATCATGTCATGTATGTAAATCTGACACAGAGGACTTTACGACAAGTGGCACGACTGGCAAAAGGTGGGTTTTGTATTCTGGAAAATATTTTCATGTTAGTCCTTGATTACAGAATCCCAGAATCACAGAATGTTTGGGGTTGTCAGGGCCCTCTGTGGGTCACCCAGCCCAACCCCCTGCCCAAGCAGGGTCACCCAGAGCAGGCTGCACAGCACCGCGGCCAGGCGGGGCTGGAATATCTCCAGAGAAGGAGACTCCACAGCCTCCCTGGGCAGCCTGGGCCAGGGCTCCGTCACCCTCAGAGGGAAGAAGTTCTTCCTCATGTTCAGCTGGAGCTTCCTCTGCTTCAGTTTGTGCCCATTGCCCCTTGTCCTGTCGCTGGGCACCACTGGAAAGAGTCTGGCCCCGTCCTCCTGACCCCCACCTCTCCTCGTAGCAGACATGCTCCAGTCCCCTCCTCATCCTCATAGCCCTCACTGGGCTCTCTCCAGTAGCTCCTCATCTCTCTTGAACTGGGGAGCCCAGAACTGGACACAGTACTCCAGATGGGGCCTCACCAGGGCAGTGTAGAGGGGAAGGAGAACCTCCCTCGACCTACTGGCCACACTCCTCCTCATGCACCCCAGGATCCCATTGGCGTTTTTGGCAGCCAGGACACGCTGCTGGCTCATGGTCACCCTGTCGTCCACCAGCACACCCAAGTCCCTCTGATTATTTTACGGTTAGCCAGAAACAGCAATGTAAGAGAATAAAACTGCTGAGCAGGAAACCTGGGATGAAAAACTGCCGGGCATTACACACTGACACAGGTAGTGACGTAACAGGACGCACAATTTAATTGCTGTCGTTTTTACAGATTTACAAAAGAAAATGATGTAGCCCATGCTATTTTGCAGCAGGGCATCCACAGTCCAGCAGCCTTCTGGGAAATAGTTTTCAAGTCGTTCAAAGGAAACGAGAAAAGCTGAAAAGTCAAACTCAGGTCTCTGTTTAATAGCATAAAATTACAGAGTGGCATCCTTGAAATTGAGAATGCCGAAATGGCACTTAATAGGAAACTGGGGAGAAAACTACCTGTTTTTTGTCATCGCTGGTGTTCAAAACAGGAGTTTTGCAAATGCTGACGAACACTATGAAAAAATACAACAAAAAGAGTTATGTTCAAGGCACTCATGAGCGAAATCCTCTGGCGCCCTGAGACGGCATGTGTTTAAAGAAGGCAAATATAGGATCAAAAGTAACGGCATGTTGTGAGATTGCTCTTTTCTCCTAGGAGGTGATTACTACAAAGAAGCAGACCTGACGGAGGCAACCACATCCCCTTCTGCAGCAGAAGGATGGGAGCAAGACAGGTCGCCTGGGTCTTTCCAATGAGAAGCAAGCTCAAGGAGGTGCCGTGGCACGGGGAAAGCGGTGTGGTGAGCAGACAAAACCGCTCCAAGGTCTCGAGATAAAAGGTCAGGAGTCAGCGGGAACGGTGCCGCACGCTGCATGACTGGCATTTCGCTTTTTCTCTCTGGGTATGTCCACTCCATTGAGGGTTTGGCTAAAATGTGACTGAACTGGAGCAAGTCCTGCGAAGCGGGAGAGCCACTGGGTGCTGGCAAAAGTGTGCGCAAGCCCTACGTGCTAATATTTACTTACTTAGGTTTATTCTTACTGAAGACTCGTCAGAGTTATGAGCTCTAGCACCGAGTTTTGCTCTCCTGCTGGGGGCAGCTGGGTGATGAACGTGGCGGTGCGCGGGGAGCAGCGCACAGCGCGCAGAGGCAGCAGAGGTGGGACAGGGCAGCGTTAACGATGCGCGAGCACCGTGGAGGTGGTGAGCGGAGAGAATGTATCTTCAGGGAAGGAGAGGCAGGGGCTGACGTTGAAAACGCAAGCAGGGATGAGGGGAATGGTTCAGGGCTGGGCAGAGGGAGAGGAGGCATGCCTGCAGGGCTCGAGGAGCGTTGGCCATGGGGCAGGAGCTGCTCCGTGTTTGTCTGTCGGCAGGAGATGGGTCTGGAAGGGAGTGGGAGGAAACACTGCCCAGTTAGCCAAGATGGAGGGAGCACGGCTGCCCCCGGAACAGCCTGTCCATCTGTTCTTTGGGTTGCTGCCCTGGCGACATGAGGGACCTGCCAGCAGAAAAGGGCTCAGGTGACTCCCGTCCCTTTGATGTGCTGCCACGGCACCACCGGGATGAAGCAGAGCTGGTAGAGGGGCTGTTGCACAGGTCCCTGCCATGCACATGAAGCACAGGGGTCTGCAACAGTCAGGAAGATCATGGTTTTGGGGACCTTATAAATGCTTATGGGGACCTTATAAATGCTTATAAATATCTGCAGGGTGGGTGTCAGGAGGACGGGGCCAGACTCTTTCCAGTGGTGCCCAGCGACAGGACAAGGGGCAACGGGCACAAACTGAAGCAGAGGAAGCTCCAGCTGAACCCGAGGAAGAACTTCTTCCCTCTGAGGGTGACGGAGCCCTGGCCCAGGCTGCCCAGGGAGGCTGTGGAGTCTCCTCTGGAGATATTCCAGCCCCGCCTGAACGCGGTGCTGTGCAGCCTGCTCTGGGTGACCCTGCTTGGGCAGGGGGTTGGGCTGGGTGACCCACAGAGGTCTCTTCCAACCTCAAACATTCTGTGATTCCGTGATTCATCCCTCCATCAAGCCCCTCAGCGTTACTGATGGAGTAGGGTCTTTGCATTTTTCCACACAAGACCTGGTCCTTGCAGCTCCTGGGCCCCCTGCGGCCCATTGGCATCAGCATCCTGGCTGGTCTCTGAGAAACTCCTCCTTCTCCAGTGCTCCTTCGCGGAAGTCTCTCAGCACGTGGGGCTGCTGACTCCTCCTGCACCCACGGGACGTGTCTGTGCTCCTGCCCTGCCGCAGCGTGAGGCCTCAGCCCCTTGCCAGCCTTTCCTGCACCAGGAGGGGACCGGGTGTCTTGAGGGGTGGCCAGTATGACCCCAGCAAGTACAGAAAGTCCCAGGAAGACACTACAGAGCTGCAGCCTGAGGATGCTCGTACAAGGTAGACGGTGTGGAGTTAAAGACGCCAAGACACCTCTGACTTGGACAGACTTAAAGACACCTGGATAAGTGGTATCTGCTAGGGGAGAGTCTGCGGGGCTTCTGCAAAGGGGAGTGCTGCTCTACAACCTCTTTGTTGCTCTTCGGAGCAGCCACACACACATGGATCAGTGCAATCACTTCATGTCATCTGCTGGGGTTTCCAAAGGCTTTCCGTTACGTCCGTTGCCAAAAGTTTTTTAAGGAAAGCAAGCAGCCAGGGGGTACAAGGGAAGTTCCTTGTCTTTTTAGTTGCATAAGAGATGGTAGCAGAGAGGAGTAAGCAGCAGGCACTGTGAGCAGTTGGAGGTGACCAGCCAGTCTGGCAGGGTCGGAGCTGGGGCCCGTCCTCTGCAACAGAGCCAGGAGTGACAGGAATAGGGATGAGCAGAGAGGTGACAGAGGATAGGCAATGCACATGGGGAAAACAACCATAACCTTGCTTGCACAGCGACAAGCTGGCCGATCTCTGTCTTTTCCCATAAATGAACCAGGGCCATCAAATGAAACTCGTGTGCGATTCAGGGCCAGGTTTGAAAATATTTGGGTTCAGGAGTAAAGGAGGTGATTCTTCACATGGATGGAAGATGAACTGTGGAGCTCCTCAGCAGAGCTGTGGATACATAAAACTCACAGGGATTCAAGTGGAGACTGGGTAAGTTCTTGGAAGAGAGATCCATGAATATATAACACGCTGGGCAACCCACGGAAATGAAAATAGCTGGGAAGTCTTCAGTACAGATCTTTCTGTCCTCACACAGCCCCCAAGTCTGTCTCCTTTCTGCCATTAAAACCTCCCCTGCAGCAACAGGAGCTGTTGTGGATGCTGGAGGTTTGCCCCATGGGCTACACCAACCTCTGGGCTGAGACACTGTGGATGCTCCCTGGTGTCAACATGGCACATCCTTGCTGACCAGCTGCCAGCCCCGTTCATGCCAAGCTCAGCTCCTGAGGCAAAGGTTACCATATCCCCTTTACTCATCTCCAGGTTGCCAACAGAGAGGTCTTTAATTGGGTTGTAGTTAGAATAACTCTTTGTTTTTTCCTTTCTTGAGATGGTTTTTGTTCCATCTGGAGATCTAGGATTGCCAAAAGTCAGAGCTGCTGCATCACCACCGGGCTGGGGACTTCAGCAGGAGGGTTAGTGCAGGGCACAGGAGGGAGGGAGCAGGAGGGGAGCAGCAGGCAGCTCTAAGGGGACCATGGGTGCTCCGTCCTCTGGAAGCACAGCAGCCACAGGGGCCTCCAACGTTGGGATATGGCGGCAGGGATGTGTCAGGCTGGCTCTGTGCTGAATACATTGCTCTGCAGGCATACTAGAGAGGAAATCAATCAACCCCGATTCACCTGGGAGGACAGATACTTCTTCTCAACTGGTTTTTAATTTGGAGTCAATTTCCAGGACTGGCTGTTCAGATGTCTCTCAGGTAAGTGATCTGTGTTGCTCTTGAGTCTAACAGGATTCTCCTTCTTTTCAGACCAGCAAAACTGTGCTCTGTAAGTGGATGTTCCAGCTAACGAGGTGGTAAGTGTTGAGAGAATCACAAGTACTCGAGGGCAGACCCAGCTGCCAGTAAAACCAACAACTAGCACCAAGATTGTCCTCAACTTCCAGGAAAAAACTTCAAACAAATTAACTGTCCCAGGGGCAGCATCAAGGAAAAACTGGGGAAATACAACCGCAAAAACATGGCCGCATGTCATCTACAGCTGCGTTACGTGGCTACGTGTGTTCCCTTTCCTCAGGCCAACAGAGGGGTCTGATGACAAGGGGCATGCGTGGAGCAGACACAAACAGCGGCTTTTAGCGTGCAGCAAGGGATCAGCTGGTAACAGCCTCCAGAGTCCTGAAATCACAGAATCATAGAATCACAGCATGGTCGGGGCTGGCAGGGCCCTCTGTGGATCCCCCAGCCCAACCCCCTGCCCAAGCAGGGTCACCCAGACCAGGCTGCACAGCACCGCGGCCAGGCGGGGCTGGAATATCTCCAGAGAAGGAGACTCCACAGCCTCCCTGGGCAGCCTGGGCCAGGGCTCCGTCACCCTCAGAGGGAAGAAGTTCTTCCTCGGGTTCAGCTGGAGCTTCCTCTGCTTCAGTTTGTGCCCGTTGCCCCTTGTCCTGTCGCTGGGCACCACTGAACAGAGTCTGGCCCCATCCTCCTGACACCCACCCTGCAGATATTTATGGGCATTTCTAAGGTCCCCTCGCAGCCTTCTCTTCTCCAGGCTGAACAAGCCCAACTCCCTCAGCCTCTCCTCATAGAAGAGATGCTCCAGACCCCTCCTCATCCTTGTAGCCCTGCACTGGACTCTCTTCAGTAGCTCCACAGTTTGCTGAGGAAATGGCCACAGAAGATGTGGTGGGTTATGTCAGGGGGGTTTAGCACAGGTGTCTGCTCCCCAGGGAGAAGAGACGTTGTTTGGGCTTGAGCTACATGCCTTGCTTGGTCATCAGCCAGGCATCCTTAGCAGTGTCCACAGTGCTGCAGAGGAACAGCTTCGGGGCTAGCCTTAAAGCCAAATTTATCATCTGCCCACTTTGTTCACCTTTGGAGCAACCCAAAAGCCCAGCTGTACTCGCGCTCCATAGCACCGTGCTCTGTCCCTCAACAGCGGAGGGCCCAGCCACCTCCATGTGTCCTCTCTGCGTCGCGGCAGCGCTGCCGCTTTGCCTCTGCGCAGGGCAGCGGGGCCCGGCACCGCCTGGCGCGCGGACAGAGGGGATGCACAGGCAAGGGCAATGCGGGTGCGACACGCAGGGCTTGCAGTGACCTGGTCTTCAGGGCACTTCCACATCACAGAATCAAAAAATCGTGAGGGTATTTTCTGAAAGGGACCTCCTTAGTCTGACACCATGGACATAGGCTCAGCTGGAATATCAGGTGGACATTAAGGTCAGGGAGAAAGCCCATGAGGAGGACGAAGAAGCCCAGATGGGGCAGAGCAGCGTGAATGTCCTACAAACGCAATGTCAGGATGCAGGGACATCTCAGCGTGGGGCCCAAGCGTGGCAGATGTAAGAACAGAAACATGGAGGAGAAACACAGCAGGTCCCCACAAAACAACAACCTTTGGCAGATGTCCTGCCGGCTGGACGTCACCGAGTGATGCTGAGAGGTCCACAGTACCCTTGGGGCATATGGTAGGACACCATCAACTCCAAGACTCACTCAAGGGCTGCAGCAGTGTAAGGAGACCTGGGGTTGCAGGAAATCCCCTGGAGGGTTTCCAGGACTTTGCCAGACACAGCCACGTCCGCGCTGATCTGGTGTTGAGGAATCCTGCTGCAAATGGGAGGCTGGACCAGAGCCCCCGCGTGGGTTCCCACCACCACCTACCTCTAGGATTTACGTGCGTCTGATGAACTGACCTTCTCTGGGAGACAGACGCCGGGTTTGCAGCAGGAAAGGGAACAGCTATTCTTGCCATTCCTGAACCTATTGCTGTCCCACCACTGCAGGTGGATGAAGTTTTTTCAGCCCTCCTGGGCAGCAGGGACACAAGAGCTGGGAAAAAGGCTCCAGCAGCAGGACCCTCACGGCTGCCGCGGCACAGGAGAGCACTTGGCATCGGCTGAGAGAGGTCACCGGTGGATGGAGTCCTGGAAATAACACAAAACTGGCAGAAAGCCAGCATCTCTTGCAGCACTGGAGTTTATCTTTAAAGACAACAACGACAGCAGCTCCGCTTTGCTGGAAGGTACCTGCCCGGTGCTGGGATCCTGCACCCTTAGGTGCCTCACTGACAGAACGGGGCGTCCTTCGGGAGTTTGTGCTGTGTTATCTGACAAAGGGGGATTACGCTGTGAAAACTGCTGGTTGGGGATTGTATATTAACAGGATATGCTCGGCTGGTTGACAGGAAGCAATAAAGTAATTTGAAGGAGGCTGGGAGAGAGTGTGTGAGTTCCTGCGTCTGTGTTAAATCACGGCGCTAGATAAGCAAACAGCACAGCCCCGGAGCGGGCAGGAGCGCTGCCAAGAGGGAGCTGGCCGGTGCCAGAAACCTCCAGGAGCTGCCGCGAGTCCAGTGTGGAAACCCGTGGGATTGCAATTCCAACCCTCCCAGCCCCTGCGGGCGCTCGGGGCTGCGGTCTCGCATCAGGCGGGTCGGTGGGTCCTGTCCCTCGTCACCCCAGCTCTGCAGCGCGTGTGTGAGTGGAACGAGACCATCGCTCAGCAGCTGAGAGACCCTGGAGCCCAGCCCACCGGCCTTCGAGGGGCTCTGGGAAGGAGTAGATCCAGCCCTGGAGGAGGAAGGGGAGGAGAGCAAGGATGAGAAATACGTGCAACTGGAAACAGCGAGGCTGCGGGAGCTGCCGAGTGAGGGGCGAGCCAGGGGCAAAGGGGAGGGGAGCAAGGGGGGCTGTCGGAGAACATCAGGCACTTGGCGTTCAGCATCGGGCGCAGGTCGAAGCACCCTGCTCGGGTCCTGCCCGGGGGAAGCGGTGTCTGCCGCGCGTGTGTCAGCAAGCACAGCGCCTGGCGCGCCGTCCCTCGCTCAGCCTCCCGCGTCCTGCTGGAATCAAAGCAGCAAAAAGGCAGCAGCGTGTTTCGCCCTCGTAGAGGCTTTGCTGGCTTCCGGGGGGGGAAGTTTGAAGGCCTCCCAGTGTATCGTCTGATCCTTTTTGTCAGGGATATGCTTTCACACCCTGTGTGATTGCCCGGGGAGCTTGCTGCCACAGGATACGAGCGCTGCAGGATCGACAGCAGGTCGAGGGAGGTTCTCCTCCCCCACTACTCTGCCCTGGGGAGGCCCCATCTGCAGTGCTGTGTCCAGTGCTGGGCTCCCCAGTCCAAGAGAGATGAGGAGCTACTGGAGAGAGTCCAGCGCAGGGCTGCGGGGATGATCAGGGGACTGGAGCATCTCTGCTACGAGGAGAGGCTGAGGGAGCTGGGCTTGTTCAGCCTGGAGAAGAGAAGGCTGAGAGGGTACCTTAGAAATGCCTCTACATATCTGCAGGGTGGGGGTCAGGAGGACGGGGCCAGACTCTTTCCAGTGGTGCCCAGCGACAGGACAAGGGGCAACGGGCACAAACTGAAGCAGAGGAAGTTCCGTCTGAAGATGAGGAAGAACTTCTTCCCTCTGAGGGTGACGGAGCCCTGGCCCAGGCTGCCCAGGGAGGCTGTGGAGTCTCCTTCTCTGGAGATATTCAAGGCCCACCTGGCCGCGGTGCTGTGCCGCCTGCTCTGGGTGACCCTGCCTGGGCAGGGGGTTGGGCTGGGTGACCCACAGAGGTCCCTTCCAACCCCGAACATTCTGTGATTCTGTGTCCGGTGGAGGCTGAAGACACTCAAAGTGCTCTCTTCAGAACAGGAGTAAAACAAACCCACACATGCTGCCTTCCACTGTAAGCAAAAAAACCCCAACGCTGTCTCCCTTGAATCTTTTTTCCCATGTGCTAAGGGCTCCTGCCTAGGCTGATAGGCAGGACAATTCCTTTGGCGATGGATTATGCCAAAAACTGTACCTCACTCTGAAGCATGTAACTCTGCCCCTCTCAGAGAACATGTCCTGCTGCACAGAGCACCAGTCGCAAGTGCATTAGGCCCTCCTGCATCTGACCAGCATGTTCTCCAGGGGATGAGCACCAGTGAAGCACTTGCAGTCCTCCAGCTCTGCTAAGAGGAGGCTTCCCTGGAAGCTGAGAGCGTGATGCAGGTAGACATCTACATGTGTGGGAAAATCAGTCCCTGAGGGTTCTGTTCATGAGCATGTTGATTGCATTTCATGGGTCATCCCCTGTCCTCCCTGCTGAGGAGGCAACGGTGAAGGGGACAAGGGTGGTAGATCACTGGAGGCAGAAATGGTCAGAGAGACACAGTGATGTAGGGCCACATCCACATGTTTCATCATTCCCTCTCTGACCAGCAGTTGTTGACCTCGTCCAGCAGATAGTCAGCACCTTCACACTGGCCCTGGGCAGTGGTCATGAGTGTTGGCATTTGTGAGCCCCCAGGACGGTGCAGCTCCCTACTCGTGGAGCTGGCTTCTTAATTCTGAGCCTAAGTCTGGAGGAAATGTGAATTTTTGCTCATGTTCAGTGACTTCCAGCAACTCTGATCCTCAAAGGAGAGCTGCTAAGCACCACGAAGACCAGCAGGTCAAGGTGGTGTGGAGATGTTAATGCCTAAATGTTCTCAAATTTCAGGTAATTGCAGGCTCAGCAGGTGGGATGGAGAAAGTCTCTCCTCTACTGTCCAGCAGGTCAGAAGAAGTGGTTCTAAGTACACAGGGAAGCCCAGGGGCTGGATGGCAGTGGTGGGGCAGGAGAACGTGTGGAGAGCTCTGGGGTGGTCAGTGCTGACCTGTCCTGAACTCTCATGAACTCTCTGTCTGACTGTCAAGGGCGTCAGCGCAGCCCAACAGTTTGTTAACATCAGAGCTGGGTGCTGTGGTGTGTGCACACAGAGGGCTCTAAAGCCACTTGCTGGCACTTAAACAGCAGCTGCACGGTATCCAGAGCTCAGTCCTCTGTCTGTCAGCATGGTTGTCCACTCACAAGAGCTGCCTGAGCTTCAGAAGAGCGATGGCCATGCAAAAGACTCAGAGGGCAGCAGAGGTGGTGGAGTCTTTCCTTCCCTGCTCATCCCCCAGGACTCCTGGTTCAATGGACATTTATTTGCTAGGTCTCTCTCATCTTCTCTGAGAGCTGGACTAGAGAAAACACTTCCTTTCTCTGTCTGCAGCTCTTCGTGAGCTTGTTGTGTTTGAACGCACGGGTCATAACACAACCCCTTCCGCACCTCTCTCCATGGGAGAGAGCAGAACCGGGTGGGTGCATGGCAGGGGGAGAAACGCGGAGAAGCCGGCTCTTGGAGAGGAGAAGCTTTGCTGCATGACCAGGGAAGCACTCTTCCACTGCCAGAAGACAGGCTCCTCTGCAGGAGGCATGAAATGCGTGGGAAGCGAAGCGAGTCGAGCTGAAGTGAAACAGCTTGTGTGTTTCTCAGCTTTAGGCGCTTTTGGGCCACCCGTGGGGAGAAGGGAGGCCTGGGACCGTAGGAGGGAACGTACGGCCTTTGCCGGCTGATTTCGCCTTGCAACGTACAGGTTTAGCTGGGGCAAGAGGAACGGCCTAGGGCTGTCAGCTCCCTTCTCTGAGAGCAAAGGCAGGGGAGCGAGCCAGGAGGCTCCAGCCTCTTGATTCGGGTGAGCAGTGTTGTCATGCATGCAGACAGCATCGCCAGCCCTTGCAGTGGCAAGCAGGGCTGACGCTTCCTCCCGTGATGGGCTGTGGGGCAGGGGAGATCTCAGGGTCGATGGACTGCAAAGAGATCGGTGGGCATCTTCCACAGGTCGTGTTCGGAGCGTGGGGAGGAGCACTGCACACAAGCTGACTTCACCCATCCCATTGCACTGACGCTGGATCCCCAGTAGAAAGAGTCACCAACGATGTTCTTGCACCCCTCCTTCCTCCCACACGCCTCACGCAATTTTTGGAATAGTCGGGCGGGACAAAGACAACTTGTTCTCCCGCCTGTAGAAGAACTGCTCCAGCTGGCTCTTCCAAAAGCATCCAGGGCAGCCACAGCTCAAAGTTATCTGATGGTCATGTTCAGCAGCTAAAATGAGCCTACCTGGGAGTCCTTCTCACACACCTTTCCTTCCAAAATTTGAATGGACCACACTGTGCCAGTGAACCACCTGGATAGCTGGATGGACATATAGGTAGTCCCCAGGGTCTGAAAGATTATACTACAAACTCAGGTTACACGTTGTGCAGCATCACTCGTCAGACCTGTGTGGGTGGCAGGTGGTGGCCTCCAAAGAGGCTGTTTATCCTTCATCTTCCTTATCTGCTTCAGTCTGTCATGGTTTGTATCTCACACTGTCTCACCCTGGAGAGCCACGCACAGACTGTCTGACCTTCATCACCAGCTTGGCACCAGGAGTTACCCAACCTGCTCATGAGTCATTTCTGCATGCAGTAGAGAACAGCATCCTCCAGATAATGGATGTACTTGTTGCTACCCACCTCTCATCACAGGGCTTTGGAGCTCCCTGGGGGGGGGAAGTAGCTGCCACCGCTTCACCCCTACGTGCTTTCCTCAGCCACTTGATTGAAAGGCTCAGGGACCCTGATGTGACTGCCCAAAGTAGCCACATCCCAACCTCAGCCCCACTCCTGCTCATGTCCCCAAAGAGACCTAACGCAGCCGGGGGCACCTTGATCCTCTTTGCTTCTCCAACACTTTGTCCTCCTTCCCTGACATCCCCACCCAGCTGCAGGAAAGAGATGTTCTCCCAGTGCATGACCCAACCACATCACAGCAGAATTGGAAGGGCTCCTGGAGCACTGGCTCCAGGCCACCAGAGAGGAAGGACCACTCCCTGGACTGGACTGGCGCCAGGCTAGGAAGAGACACAAGCTGTCTTAGCTGCAGTAATTAAATCCTTAGCCCATAGAACAGAGAACATCACGTCTTCTCCACTCTCTCCATGCTGCTGCAGTATGTGCAAGTCACTGGCATCGCTAGAGAAGCACATCAGTCCTCCCCACGAGAGGCAGCAGACTTCAGCTGGGCGTAGGTTGCGTGGGCTGCGTTCCCTGCTGTGCTTTGCAAAAGCACCCACGTTGGTCCAACCTTCGTGATCTGCTCACCCATGTCCGAGCACCGCAGAGTGGCTGCGCTGAGCCTGGGGAAGCAGACGGCAAATCCCTGGCCCGGACCGACTCAGTTTAGACACATTCTTCTACTAACCAATGCACGAAGCAGCGAGAGCTGAGGCTGCAGGACAGGCAGGAAAAAGAAGAGGTCCAACAAGTGCAAATGCATAGGAGACAGCACCTAGAATTGGGTATCAATGCATGTTATTTACTGAGTCACCTTCATTGTATGCTGCTAGGGAGGGACAGATGGCTTCTCCAGACCGGACTGAAAGTATCCCTGGCTTTCCCCTATCTTCATCAGAGACTCAAGTCCTGTTAGCTTCTCTTGGTTTCTGTAGGAGCTGAAAGCCCCAATGAACAGAAGTGCTGCCTTGACAGACACAGGGATGTCCTTCCCCTGCCTGGGTGCCTGGCTCCAGGCTCTGGAAGCTGTTGCCCACCATCTGCTGTGGCCCCACGTGTGGTTCCTCTGGTCCTGACAACTGCTGGCTTCAAAGAAGCGTCAGGCAGCTGCTCGCACTCTGAGAGCAGGATGGTGGATAGCACCCCATCCTTCCAACCTCATCCGCACGAAACGTGCCTTTACTGTGGCTTCTGAGGGCTGTGTGATGCTGGGTGCCCATGAGCCGGCCCAGAGCCCCACCAGTCTCCCTAACCCCCGGGAGATGTGCAGCAGGGCTGCGGTGCCCCAGCACGGCTTGGCTTGCATGGGACCAGGCACCATCCTGAGCACATTGCCTTCCCAGGGGGCCAGGTCACCTCCACCCTCCTGCAGTCCCACCAGTTCCCACCAGGTCCTCACCAGTCAAGGCACCATTGAACCCATGGAGGGTGTTCCTCTGTGCCCCGGGAGCCAGCATCCTTCCTATGTCCAGAGGCACTGGGCTCTCACCCTGCCAAGCTCGAAGGCTCCCCTCACCCCGTCACATCCCTGGAAGCCAAGGGAGGGTCAGCACTCACACAGCCCCCCGCCTAAGCAGCCTGCCCCTCCCCCCCCATAAGCGAGACCCCCTCCCCGCGCCGTTGGCAGAGCTGCATTGACCGCCAGGCTCTGCACCGGCGTGGCACGGCCTTTCTTCCTTTTCATCCCTTTCTCCGCTCCCTGAATGCGCTTTGCTTGCTTTGGCGGCGCGGGGCAGGGAGAGCCCCTCTCCCCCCGCCCGCTCCCGGGGATCCCCCCCGGCAGATGGGGCCGGGATATGAATGCGCACACAGCGAAGCCCCTAAGAGGATTTGCTGTCGCCCCTTTCATGGCGAGCCTTTGTCTGCCGCTCCACTGCGGTGGGACGCCCCCGAGTTCTCCCCCGGCTTCACTCCCTTCCACTCCAGAAGAAAAGAAAGGGCCCATAAAGGCCTTGTTTGTGCGACTTGTTTGAGGGGACCATATTGCTGTAGGTGCCGCGGGTCCCGGCGTGACGGCGTCGTCCCTTTGAGACAGGGTGACGCGCGGCTCCCTCCTGGGAGGGTCCGAGCGGGCGGCTTAGCCAGGCGCTGGGAAAAAAAAGGTTTCAGTTGCATTTCAATCTCCATTGAACCCTGAATCCCCGGCGATGGCTTCTCCAGGGGCTCCGCAGACAGACAAAGCCCCGCAAAGGCCACCGAGGCGGAGGATGGGAAGACGCGGCGTGGCCGGCGGTGGGAGGAGGACCTGCTAGCCCCCCAAAATCCCATCCGGGAGACCCGAACAGGGCCAGCAATGCTGCTTTCCCTGTGACATCTAGTGGTAAAGCCAGGGAAGGAGGAAAATGTCGGCTGGGTTTTCCTGGCTCGGGCACGGCTGTCTCCCGCTGCGGCATTTTGCCCTTTGTGTCGCAGCAGACAGTCCCCAGTTAAGAAGGAAGCAGAAACCAGCTGCACGACAGCCTCGGCAGCTCAGAGATGTCAAACAGTCCACCCCGCAACGTGCGCTCGCCCCTGTGCCTTCCCTCGGGTTTTGAGGGCGTACAGCAGGGCCCCGAAGCCCGTGCCTGGGCTGGAAGTGGAGGCACGCACCAGCGCACCCATCGCCATTCTCGCTCCGGTCTCTGCTCCAACACGTCCCCTTGTTTGCTCGCCAGCTGCTCAAAGCCAGGTGTATGACACCGATGTTAGGCCCGGGAAAACCTCCAGTGCGAGCGTAGTGCACGCACCGCGTCTCGCAGAGCGGCAAAGTGTTTGCGGCAGCCGGAGGCGGACTGACCGTGCACCACGAAGCGTGGCTCTGAGGACGCTTGCAGGGCATCTCGCCCCAGCTAAGGTGGCCTCCGAGCTTGCGTGGTCCTGGCAGGGGGGTGACGGACTGGCTGAAGCTGAATCAGAGCCCGGGCTGCTGAACCAAACTGTGCAAAGGTGTCAGCAAGGTCTTCCACACCTTACCAGGCACTGGATAATCCGCTCCGGAGAGCACACGCTAACGAGGTTGATCATTAATGCTTCCACTACAGGGTTTCAGCACAATTTCTGGCCACTTACTACACACCAGAGGATCCACATTGCTGGACCACGAGCTGCCGATAGCTGACGGACGTTGTCCCAGGCCAAAAGGGACCACTGAGCGTAAACCTTCTTGCCCAGCCCATCTCCTGCAGCAGATTGCCTTGGCTTGGCAAAGAGGGCATGCAGGAAGGATGCGCCTGCAGATGCATCAGGGCGTGAGGGCTGCAGGACCACACTGACAATGAGACTGAGATAAGAAGGAGGGCGCTTTGGTGGTCCTGCACAGAGGCAGAGCAGCTGTAACCTCCGCCACAGCTCGCAAACGGTGCCAACATGCCGTGCCAGGTAGCTGTGCCACACTGCGAGGAGCCAAACCTGCAGCTGAATGTGGTTCGTGGGGCTGGAGGTTGATCTTCCATGGCTGGAAATCACTAGAAGAAGCGTGGGAGGCACTGCCCGTCCCCTGCAGCACTTACTTCAGTCCCTCGAGCATTCCTAGACACAAGAGACGTTGCAGCAAAACTCTGGTCAAGGAAAACTCTTGGGCATTTCATAAGAAATGCAGCTTGGGGAAATAGCGGTTGTTTGACAGCACCCACATTTTAATGCTGGCAGGAAAAAAATGGGCAAAACCCAGAACAACACGAGCTGGCTTTGGAAATTAAATACGTTGAATTCAGAGTCGGAAACCAAAATGCGTTAACAACAAATGGGTGATGCTCCTGTCTGCCTGGGCTCAGGGTGCTCACGTGGCCTAGCAGAGGTCCTTGGGGTCACGAATGCACAATGTTCAGACACACCTGATGTTCCTGTAATGCATTTTACTATGGGAAAAGGGAAAAAGGGAAAAGGCTGAAAGCGGAGACAGAACCACACAAAACCCTAATGGGAGCCATAGGGTGATGAAGAAGCCTCTCTGAAGGAGGAGGACAAGCCTCCTGGATAACCCCTAGCCCACTTTTCCCGGCTCACTCATGCTCTGCATCCTCCCCTGAGGTCCCAGCCTGGCAAATGACAGGAGCATCTGTCTCCATTGCCTTTGGGGGCAATAGTTGGTGGCTGTACATTGGGGCTGTGAAGGCAGAAAGGTGCTACACCATTTCACAAACTCCCCTGGCATTTGTTTCTCTTTCAGACAGGCTTTTCTTCCCCCTCATTCCCTGCTCAGTGAGGATGCACACCCTCCTCTGAATCAAAACAAAATAGATATGTAATGCTGTATGGCAAAACACTGTTTGGCCCATTGCTTTAGCTCCTAGGACTTGCTTTTCAGCAAGCCTGAGGGACAAGCGTGATGGAGGTGGAGGCTGCAGGACCGAAGAACTGCCAGGACTCATCCTCAGCCTGGGGACAGAGTCAGAGCACTTGTGGTGGATCCACATGGATGTTAGAGAGAGAAGACTACCTAGTCCTGGCCACCCAGCCTGTCCCAGGAGACACTCTGGGACTGGGAAGGGCCAGCTGATCCATGCCTTTCTCCAAGGAGCTCTTCTACGTGCAGGGCCAGCACCCAGGGTGGGGAGGAGGCACCCAGCACTGCACCCAGAGAGGCCCACGCTCTCCCCACACACCCCGAGGGACCCTGCTCTGCTGGTGGCACCAGCAGGACCACCCTAGTGCTAGGCAGAGCTCAGCTGCTGTCACAGGAGCAGAGTCCAGGTCTCGGGGGATGCTGGAGGCTTCCCACTGCTGGTGGTTGGTACTGATAGCTGGGGGTCTCCAGGGGCCAAAACTCTGGGCAAAACGCTCACGTTCCCAGGGCCTGACTCTCCGCCCAGCCCTCATGGCCATCCCCAGGCTGCAGGGATGTGTCCGTGGAGCAGGGTCACCTCGCACAGCAGAAGACACCGGGCCGTGCGCTCCACGGCGGGTTCGCAGCTCCAGCCCAGCTCTGCGTGGTGCAGGGCTCGTCGGGGAGCGCTGCCGGTGACCCGCGCTGTTCCCGTCTCCTTGGCGACCGCACATGCCAGCATCCCCAGACAAAAGCTCTCCTGGCACATAATGGGGACAGAAGGGAGCACTGGGCAGCGCGTTCAGCCCTTGGGGACAGAGCCTCACCCAAGGGCTCCAGCCCCTGCTCTTTGCGAGTCAGCCCGGACTGCAGGCTCGCAGATAATCCCCGCTGAAAACCCAGGTGGGTGTTTCAGGTACGTGTCCGTGTGCGCTGCACGCCTTTCCCTGGGGACCCTTCTCGTGAGGCTGCACGCGGCCGTGTCTCGCTGCGCTGCGGGCTCCGAGACATCTTGCTCGATGGTTTTTTTTTTCCCTCTGCGTGTAGATGCCAGATTTAGGGCAGCGGGAGGCTGCTGAGAGCGATCCTGGGCTCCTCCGCCCCGGTGCTGACTGCCCAGCCCGCTCACGCGCAGCTCTCGCGCTGCTGGAAGGGCGTCGTGCCCCGCACGGTGTTTGTGTGGGTCGCGTTTGGGGCGTACGCCTGCTACGTGCCCCGCGTATTCACTCACACGAGTTACGACTCGCGAGGCGCACGGCTACATGTGTGCCGAGGATGGGGCTCGGGGCTCAGATCATGGCTTGTCTGCCCAGCGTGCGCTGCAAAACGGGGGCTGGAACCCGCATACCTCCCCAGCGAGGCTGGTAGGACAGGGTGTGTGGCACAGCAGGGTCTGTTGCTCCCTGTGGGGAAACTGAGGCATTCAGGGGGGGTCACTGCACTGATTTGCACCCAGACACTCTCAGGAACCAATATTTGAAGGAAAAACAAAAGCTCTGTCTTTCCTTTTGCTTGCAAAAGGCAGAAAACCTCCGGAGCGGAGAGCAGGGCAACGTGGGGCTCTCCCAGCGCCGCGTCCCCACATCTCCAGCGCTGGTTTTGGGGTTTTGCCAACAGCCCGGTCCCGCATCGCGGCAGAGAGCGTCCCCAGCGCAGCACCCGGTCTCACCGCCCCACAACCACGGGGAACCTGCACGTGCGGGCTGGGGGGGCAAACCCGAGCTCACTGAGCTGCATCCCCCAAGAGGGTAAGGAGTTGAGGGACAGACAGGACCAAGCTGTGCTGCCACCAGGCCCTCCTGCATCCCCTTCTGCTCTGCTCCGCGCAAGGGCGGAGGCGGGGGAGATGCTGCCGGGCTGCAGGAGGGCGGGAGGCAGCGGGAAGCGGAGCGGAAGGAGCCGAGCCCGACGTCGAGGCGAGCTGTGCCTGGAGCTGAGCGCCGGCCACGCTCTCCATCCCCGCACGTCCCCATGGAAACCTCGGACCCGCCGCCCCGCCTCGCACCCGCTCCGGATTGTGGGTCACCGGTGGCCATGCTGGTCCAAGTGGCCTCCCGCGGGGACGAAGCCACCCAGGACCATGGGCTGGGGCTGCAAAAGCTGCAAAGGGGGTGAGGGATGGAGCCACTCCCACCCCTCTACCTACCGGCACCCCGCACCGCAGGGTTGGGGATGCCCCAGCATCCTCTCCCCTGGCAGCATCTCTGCCTCCTCGGCCCGGTGTCGCGGTCGCGTGGGGTGCCTGGCCGCGGGGTGCTGCCGCCCCGCAACCCGGGTCTGCTGGTCCTTCCCCTCCTGCGCTCCCTTCCCAGCGCGAGTGCCCTGAATGCTCCATTTGAAGCTAATTCCGGCTGAAATCTGGTTTGCTTTCCAGCGTTGCTGCTTTAAATTGGAGAGATTGACCTTGTAGCAGGAGGTGACATGCAGATGCACATCAGCAGCCCCGTCGGAGCGGGCGGCGGGGGCCGGGGGGGCTGCCGAGCCGCCTCGGGGACAGGCCAACTATTTTATGAGTAATTTAATATCTGGAACACAGACTTCTCATTCCCAGAGATCTGCTGGGGAAAGAAAGAGCCTTTCTGCAGCCCTGCAAAGGCTGTTCCTCATAAGGAGGCAGAGCAGAAAAATAAGGGCTGGGACTTAACCCCTTGGTGGCCAGCCCAGAGCAGAGCCCGCGCAGCTCCGGTCCCTGCAGAAGGGCCAGGAGAAGGGGGAATTCGCTGCAGAGTGGGGGACCAGCCAGCCTGTGCTGCTCCAGGCCACAGAAGAAATTGCTCCTTTCCCTTCATATTCAAATCCAAGCCTGAGTGAGGACGGGGGAAACAAACTCCTCAGAAGCCCTGGGGTTAGGTTTGGGACAGGAGGTGTTGTCTGGACTCCCTTCCCTGTCTCAGACTGGTTCCTGCTCTGTCAAACTCCACCGAGGCTGCAACCAGTCCCACCCTCCAGTGCGGCCAGAGCAGCCGTGCAGGGAGCTCCTGCCCTGCTGACAACAGAGCAACCCTGCGTGGCCCCAGCCTCCACCTGCCCTGAGCTGGTCCCGCTGTCCTTCGGTGTCTGCAAGCACAGTCCCCAGTAACGCCTCTGCCCAGGGCACGCCGGCACCGTGGCACAACGCCGAACCCGTGCAGGGTTTCCCATGCACCTCCTGCTTGATATCACGGTTTGGGGAAGGGGAGGGAAGAACAACACCGAAAAAATGCAGTGTCTGGCTACACAGCCCTGCCCAAGGGCAGAGGAGAAGGTGGGGAGCGGCTGCCAGCTTGGCAGCGGCCAAGGTGCTGGGAGGCTGAAGAGAAGGAAACGCTCGCAGGCTGTGCAGGAGGGAGCTGCTGGAGATGGAAAAGCCTCCCTGTGTCTAGGAGCAACGTCCCGAGCTATGTGGGAGAAGGGCTCTCGGGCAGGGTCTGCACGGGTGGCTGCACTACGCAGCCTTCGGAAGACCCCGGCGGGCAGCGTGGCTGCGGCTGCAGGAGGTCGCCGGCAAGGACCGGGGCCAGCCCAGGGTGCTGCAGGAAGGGCTCTTCCTTGGGTAGCAGCGACTGGGAGTGAACCGGTCCCAGGACAAACGGATCAACCCTTCTGCAGGTGCCACGGTGTTTGCTGGCGATGCTAGTCCAGACCAGGGGACCAGCATCCCTGGCTCAATCCTGCTGACAAACAGCGTGACTGTGCTTTTATCTGCCCAGCTCACCTTCACTTTCCATGAATATTGATAGGCACCTAGCGTGTTCCACCGCACCAGATCCTGCCAGAGTCCTGCTTACACCTGGGCTGGAGCTTTGGCAGAGAGAAAACGCCCAAAACCCCAGCTGGACCATGCAGGGGAAACCTCCATGTGATATTCTTGCTGATCCCTGCTGCTTCACACCTTGAAACAGGAAGACTTTGCTTTAAAATCCTGACAGCTCTTTACCAGTGCCTTTGCACACCAGTGGATTGGCTCCAGTTGAGTTTTGGACCAAACCAGTGCCTGGCTGCAGCGAGTCCCCAGAAGGTGACCTTAACATTTGCTGCTTTTTGGTGTCACTGGACACCTTCATCAGATATGTGATGGGGCAGGGTGACAGGTGACACGGCTGTGCTCCTGGCTGGTTCTCTGTCCTGCTCAGCTCACCGAGTCCGTGCGACCTCCAGCCCCGGGAGACCACAGCGACCCATGGCTGCTTAGCTGCAGCTCGGCGAAACACAACCCGAAAACTCCTGCTCTGAAGTCACGTTGAAGCACTACCAGAGCATCTGCTGAGCATCTGGTGGCCTCTGTCTGGGCACATCCCAGGCCTTGGTGGAGGCCTGACACCGCAGACGAGGGTCGCAGCGCTGCCCGGTGAAGCTCTATGGGTTAGCTCTGGTGTGACCATGAGCTGCTCTGGTTCCACCCGTGACACCACGAAAATGAAAAGGAAAATCAAAAGTGAGAGAAGAGGAGCAGAACATGCGTGTTGGGGCAGATCTGCAGCACACACAGAGCAGAGTCAGCGTGCAGGGAGCGGAGTGAGTGTGCAGCGTGAGGGCACACCGAGCAGGGAGGTTGTGCGGAGTGGGGCGGGTGTGCGCAGTGCGAGCACGCGTAGAGCAACAAGTGTGGGCA
This sequence comes from Opisthocomus hoazin, assembly GCF_030867145.1. Classification (NCBI taxonomy): domain Eukaryota; kingdom Metazoa; phylum Chordata; class Aves; order Opisthocomiformes; family Opisthocomidae; genus Opisthocomus; species Opisthocomus hoazin. The sequence continues at coordinate 16,775,184 of NC_134429.1, read as the reverse complement.
CAGAGCAGGGTGAGTGTGCACGTGTGCACCGTGCAAGCGTGCACGGAGCAGCAATGACACGCACAGAGCAGGGTGAGTGTGCACGTGTGCAGGGTGAGTGTGCACGTGTGCACCGTGCAAGCGTGCACAGAGCAGCAATGACACGCACAGAGCAGGGTGAGTGTGCACAGATGCACAGTGTGAGTGTACACAGAGCAGGGTGAGCGTGCACCGTGCAAGTGTGCACAGAGCAGCAATGACACGCACAGAGCAGGGTGAGTGTGCAAGCGTGCATGGAGCAGCCAGTGTGTGCACTGAGCAGGGTGAGTGTGCAAGCGTACGCAGTGCGAGCGTGCACAGAGCAGCCAGTGTGTTCATGGAGTAGGGTGAGCGTGCAAGCATGCACAGAGCAGCAATGACACGCACAGAGCAGGGTGAGTGTGCAAGCGTGCATGGAGCAGCCAGTGTGTGCACAGAGCAGGGTGAGTGTGCAGGGGAGCTCAGGGTAAGCAGGCACGGAGCAGCGTGAGAGGCAGCACACGCAGAGAACGCTGACACAGTTCTGTCGGGTCCCGGGTGAGAATAAAACCTCCAGCGGGTGCAGACGTGGCCAGGTTAAAGTTCGGTGGGTGACGGGCGCTGCTAAGATGGAAAGATTTAATTAAAGATGCTAATTGGTCCTTTCCCTGAGAGACAGTGAATGCGGATCTCCCCCTGCCCGGTGTCCTCACCACCAGGCTGCTCTGCACCCTGCGACAGGTTTCTCTCCAGCTCTCCTGTGGATGGTCGCGTTGTCCCAAGGCTGCTTTGTTTTGCGTGGAATAATTAATTGCGCGGGGGGGGTGGGGGGTGTCGCGAGCAGGGCTGGGGTCCTGCCTTTCCCGGGCAGCACCAAAGCGGCCACGCACGCCTGGAAGCGCAGCACCCGCCTGCCCACGTCACCTCGAATTCTTCTTGCTGCGTCCCTGGGTGCCGCTGAGGACCTAGCGGAGGGGTTGCTGCCCCCGGGCAGCACCGCAGCGTCCTGCGGTGGGGGGTCCTGCGGGAGGGGGCACCCACGTCTTGGCGCTGGCCTCAGCGAGTGCCAGAACGGCTTGAGAGGAGAAGCTGCCCTGGGGTGGAGGCCTGGGGCTTTAGGGCTTCCTGCAGGGTCAGAAACCTGCTGCCCGCACTGAGCGGCCCTGGAAGAGCTGGGCGGTGATGTTGTGGGGACCACCACCCATCCCACCCGCTCATGGCCCTCTGCCCCCCTGTTCTCATCCGTTTTGGGATTGAGGGCTGTGCTGCTCCGTGACCCGTGCAGTGGCAGCTCCAGAGGAGCAGGCAGCTCCGTCCTCTGGCCCTAAAGCCTGAGGTGGCATTGCTGGGTGCTGGTCGAGGCCCGTGGGAGGAAGCAGTGCCCTGTGCACCTCTGTTTTCCAGCTGTGTAAGCACAGTGAGTTGCGCTTCGGAGACAGCTGGTACCTGCACTGCCTGCTGACCCTCTCCAGGTGCAGCCAAGAGCCAAGAAACCCTTTGGCTTGGGCTGCTGCTAGGTCAGACTTCAGTTTTAAAAATAAAACCATCTCCACTCGAGAGGGGGTCCTGACAAAGACCTTTTCAAAAGTCAAATATGATTATATCAATTACTCAGACAGGCAGAAAGCTTGAACTTGCTGCCCACCAGCATCCCAGATCCCTTGCTGCAAAGCTTCCTCCTGCCCCCAGCCCGTCCTGCTGCATGGGGTTATCCCGTGCCAGAGGAAGGATCTGGCATTTTCTCCGTTCGATGCCAGTCGGGTCCTGCCAGCTCGTTTCTCTGGCCTGCCAGCGCCCGTCGAATGGCAGCCCCGTCCTCCAGTGAGCGACGGCTCCTCGGCCGCGTCTCCCGCAGACCCGCCGAGGGCTGGGGAGACTGGGCTGGCGTGCGCTGCCCGGCCGCTGCGCTGGGGTCAAACACGCTTTTCCTCCAAAATCCCGGTTTTATTTGGGATGCTGCATCCCCAGCTGCAAAACGGCCTGAGCGTCGCAGCTGCATTTTAAAAGCTTCGGGTTGCCACACCGGCACATCCCTGCCCGGCCCTTCTGGCGGGGGGGCAGAGGGGTGGCCGTGGGGTGGCTGCACTCCTGGGGACGGGAGGGACACGTTTTGCTGGGGGAAGGACGCAGTGGCCAGGTGGCAAAGGGACTGATCCTGCCCGGTGCCGGCTCCCAGACCCGACGGGGAGGCAGAGCCTCGCCCAGCACTTGCGCCCGGTCCCTCCCGGGCGGTGGGACCGGGGATGCTCCGGCTGCCGAGGCGGGGCCTGATCCGGTCTCCAGTGCCACCTGGCGGCAACGCGTCCCCACCGGTGCTGGGGCCGCCAGCTGGCCGCGCTGGTGCCAGTCACGGTCCCGTGCCGGGGCAGGGGGACCTGTGCAGCCCAGAGCTGTGGGGCCCTGCACCCGCAACCAGACCCCGAGAGCTCGGTGGTGATGCTCTATAAAAGCCACTCCATATCCCACCCCCTCCAACCCCCAAGACCCTTTATCATCCTCCCCTTCATCCAGCCCCTTTCAAATCCCAGATCCCCATAAAAATTCTCTTCTGTGTGCCCCGTGTACACCCCCGTGGGCTTCATATCCAGCAGCTCCCACAGCCGGGCTGGGGGCTGCAGGAAACCCACCCACCCAGGGGCAATGCTGGATTGTAACCTACCCCAGGGACAGAGATGTCCTTGGGGTCCTCAGCTCTTACTCATCTGGAGGTCCTCGCGTCCATCAGCTCTGCTATTAATAAAGATATCTCCGGGAGGGCTTGGCTGTGCTGTAGGACTTGCATGAGCTGGTCCTCAGCTGGGGTTGTGGGGCTGCTCCGGAGCGTGTCCAGCTGCGCCAGGGCACAGCGTGTGCCCCACGCCTCTTCGTCACGGCATCAAGCTCTGGCTTCCCAAAGCAACGTGGCTCATCTCATCATGGGCTTTGACATATCTCTGTGGTTATTATCGTCACCACTACCCCAAAAAAAGGTCTCAGAGAGGTTGGTGTCCCCAGATCCTACCAGCCTTGGGGTTCTCCCATACAACACCACCTCCAGCATCTCCCCATCCACCACCAGTACCCAGTGGCCCCAGTTTTCCCACTGTCTTATGTGTCCCATCCCTCACTATAGACCACGTTTCCTCTCTGTGTTTTCCTAAGCTTGGGCTGGGACTTTCTCTGTGTGGCCCTGGAAGGAGATGCTCAGCATGGGCTGCAGCAGGCACTGCACGAACTGCCTGGCTCTGCTCAGCAGTAACGAGATACCAATGAGTCCAGGCGGCACCCAGGGGTGTCCTGGGTATCTGAGCATGATTGGGGGGTAAGATGCAAATCCGAGGCAGGAAGGAACCAGCAGCACAAGGAGCTGTCATTTAATGTGCAAGACTGGCAGCAACAGGCTTAGGGCACCAAATCTGGAGCAAAGAGTCATTTCCAGGAGAATCCTCAGCCGTGCAGGGGCCAGTCAGCAGGAGAAGGGGTGCAGAGAGACACTGTAGGTGGTCTAAGCCTCGGGGAAGATCAGGAAGCCGGAGAAGATGCTGTCGGACCCTTCGATCCCCACCAGGGAGTTCTTCTCCGTTGGCTCTAACCAGACGGACTCGTTTGCTTCCATCTTGAGGACCACACCGCCTGTGGTGACCTGGTAGCTGCTCTGCACGAAGTCGCAGAAGGTCACCACCTTCTCGCCCCTGCTGCCACCCCGGCCCTTTTTCACGCTGAGGCACAGGTTGCCCCTGGAGGTGACGTGGTAGGTGAAGTAGTAGATGCCCGGGACCCTGCAAATGAAGCGGCCGTACCGGTTCTCATAGTGGCCCTTCTCATTGGTGATGATGCGGTCAAAACGGACAGGCTGTTCCCGGCGGGGGTAGGAGGTGGTGGTCCTGGCAGCGGAGAAGGCAGACTTGAGAGTGGCCTTGTAGTCACCAGAGTCCCCCTGAGGGCCAGGGGGTCCCATGAGACCTGGTAATCCCTTTGAACCTGGGGGGCCCTTGGGACCGATCTTCCCAGGGTACCCTGGTGATCCTGGGTCTCCCTTCTCCCCTAGGTCTGCTTCGTGCTCCACCTGGCCAGGGGGACCTAGAAAGCAGGAGGAAGAGTCGGCGTGGTCGCAGCCGAGCCCCACAGGCCTGCAGAGGGGGCACGGGGAAGGAAACCGCCGGTACCTGCGCTGCGGTGTGGGTCAGTGGAGACCCCTGCCCATCCAGCGGGTGTGACGCCCCTTGCTATCGTGCACCCTCCCTCTCTAGGTTCCTCAGGGTGTTCCGGTCTGTGCAACCCCTTCTGTCTCCGAGCATCAACCCCACCTGATAACACCCTGAAGGGACTCGTGGAAGATGGAGTGCTTTCTCAGGACCATGTGCCTGGCACTGCCTGGTGCTGCACCTCGGCTGGGGCAACCCCTGGTGGCAATCCAGGCTGGGGATGAAGGGGTGGAGAGCAGCCCTGCCGAGAAGGACTTGGGGGTGCTGGGGGATGGAAAGCTGGACACGAGCCGGCGATGTGCGCTCGCAGCCCAGAAGGCAACCCCATCCCAGGCTGCATTCCCAGCAGCGTGGGCACAGGGCGAGGGAGGGGACTGTGCCCCTCTGCCCCGCTCTGCTGAGACCCCCCGGGAGTCCTGCGTCCAGCTCTGGAGCCCTCAGCACAGGACAGAGCTGGAGCTGTGGGAGCGGGGCCAGAGGAGGCCCCAGCAATGACCCGAGGGCTGGAACCCCTCTGCTGGGTGGAGAAGCTGGGAGAGCTGGGGCTGGGCAGCCTGGGGAGGAGAAGGCTGCAGGGAGAGCTTAGAGCATTACTTCAAGGGGGCTTGTAAGAAAGATGGGGACAAACTTTGTAGCAGGGCCTGTTGTGAAAGGACAAGGGGCGATGGTTTTAAACTAAAAGATGGCAGATTTAGACTACATATAAGAAAGAAATATTTTGCAATGAGAGCGGTGAAACCCTGGCACAGGTTGCCCAGAGAGGTGGTAGATGCCCCATCCCTGGAAACATTCAAGGTCAGGCTGGACAGGGCTCTGAGCAATCTGGCGTAGTTGAAGATAGCCCCGCTTGTTGCAGGAGATTGAGCTAGATGGCCTCCAAACGTCCCTTCCAACACAAACCACTCTATGACTCTACGATTCTCCTCCTCTCGGTCTTCACAAGATGACCCCCACCTGCAGCGTCCTCCTTACCTTGCTCGCCCTTTGCACCCTGCTCCCCATCTCTGCCGTTGCTGCCAGGCTGTCCTGGTGACCCCGGGATGCCTGGGATGGTGCCGTAGGTCTTGCAGAGTGTGGCACCTGCAAGCTGCCCTCCAGCCAGGCAGATCAGCATCGCCCACACGGTCTGCATCTGCTGGAGCACAGAAGGATGTCAAGGGGCTTGCCTTGGGCAGTGGGAGGGGTGGGGAAGGCACCCTGCTGCTCTGGGGGACGATGTCAAATCTGCTCACCTGATGGCCTTGGAGTCAGCAGTCCCTTTGGTCACGGGAGACCTGGTCAGTGTCTTCCCACTCCTAAATTACTAATTTACAAGTGCCCAGAGCCAGAGCTTCAGCCACATGAATATCTGGGGACAGGTCAGCCTGTCCCAGCGGTCTGATGTCCAGCCTGGCCATGCTGCTGCCACGGACATGTGCTGCAGGTCCCTGATGTTCTGAGTCCCCGGTGCTCCCTCAGAGGAGAAATTCTCCAGCCACTAGGACCGCAACTGTAGGGTAAAATCCTTCCCCAGGCCAGAGCAGTTTCGTCATCCGCAAGGAGACAGCTGTAACTTTCCACCAGCATATTCGAGGGACAGCTTTAGTCGTTGCAGATGGCAAAGGAATCCCCAAATCTGCCCTACTGACTCCTGTGGGTTCCCCTTGGGTCCTGCTTCATTTCAGGAGCGTTTCTGTATCTAACTAGCCTTACCGGCACGGTCCTCTGGGCTTCCAGTCTTGCTGCTGCCCTCCCTGCAGCCCACAGCTCGGGTCCTTGCCCCAGCTCCTGGTGCATGTGTGGTAAGCACTGGGCGTTTGGGGGCTGTACCTGGACATCACATCACCCCAGCCACACTCTCTGGCCTGAAGAGGACTTTCCCAGTACTGAAACCCTGGTGTTAGTGGGAAAAGAGTCTGGTGAGTCAGATTCTCCAGCAGCAGCAGCTCCGATTCAGATGTGGCAGGTACAAGGATGGATCTGCAGGCTCCCAGCCCAGGTCCAGGCAGACAAGAGCATCTCAGGGCAGGACAGCACTCCCAGGGCACCTTTCAGACTGGTGCTTGGGCCCTGATCACCCCTCTGGGCCTTTGCCATCTCCCCTTTCCATCCCCCCCTTCCCCCAGGTGGAGGAGGAGTGGTCGAGGTCCCACCAGGGACCTCCTCCACCCCCAGCCCAGCAGCCCCCTTTCTCTCCTGCCTCGAGCCACAGCAAAATGCCAGTGATGCAGGGGGTGACAGTCACCCTGGTGCTGCCGGGTTCCCCACATGCAGGAGCACACCTGTAGTGGGGAACTGGGGCTCAGCTTTGCCAATGCTTTGCTCTTACCTTGAGCTTCTTGTTGGGCAGATGGGGAGACGGAGCAGGACACACCAGCGCCCTGCTTGGAAATGACCACAAGGAGAAGCAGAAGTTTCCTGCAAGGGTTATTGCGAAAGGATCTGGGCCACATCCCTTTTTTATCTTTAGCTCCTACCCTTTCTTCAGCGGCACTTTCATATCCGCCATGAATGCTGCCGCCAGCTCAGCAGAACGTGCTGTCCCCAGGCAGCACTTTGGGGGACCCTCAGACACACAGCTCTGGCCCTGGGGACCGGAGCGATGTCTGCTCCGCTGTGCAGGGCCCCTGGGTGCTGCTGGGTGTGCTTGCTGTGGGGAACGCTGCCGTGAGCTCCAGGGGAGTTTGGGGTAACCCCTCAGGACTGCAGAAATGTGGATGCACATAGACAGCATCCCTCAGGCTCCGCCACACACACCCAGCCCTGCTGGGGGGTACCGGCAGGCCCAGAGGATGCTACGGGGTCTCAGCATCTGTCACCGTGAATCTGCCCCCCAGGCTCTCCTAAATGTTGCAGACGGGAAGCGGTTTTACCCTGCCGTAAAAATATTTCCAGTCTTGCTTTTTGCTGACTGGCCAGCAGGTCGAGGGAGGTTCTCCTTCCCCTCTACTCTGCCCTGGTGAGGCCACATCTGGAGTACTCTGTCCAGTTCTGGGCTCCCCAGTTCAAGAAAGATGAGGAGCTACTGGAGAGAGTCCAGCGGAGGGCTACGAGGATGAGGAGGGGACTGGAACATCTATCCTGCGAGGAGAGGCTGAGGGAGCTGGGCTTGTTCAGCCTGAAGAAGAGAAGGCTGAGAGGGGACCTTAGAAATGCCAATAAATATCTGCAGGGTGGGGGTCAGGAGGACGGGGCCAGACTCTTTCCAGTGGTGCCCAGCAACAGGACAAGGGGCAATGGGCACAAACTGGAGCAGAGGAAGCTCCAGCTGAACCCGAGGAAGAACTTCTTCCCTCTGAGGGTGACGGAGCCCTGGCCCAGGCTGCCCAGGGAGGTTGTGGAGTCTCCTTCTCTGGAGACATTCAAGACCCGCCTGGCCGCGGTGCTGTGCAGCCTGCTCTGGGTGACCCTGCTTGGGCAGGGGGTTGGGCTGGGTGACCCACAGAGGTCCCTTCCAACCCCTACCATTCTGTGATTCTGTGATTCTGTGATTCTGTGATGCCTCGAGGAGGTGAAGCACAGGAGCTGGTGTTGTCTTCCACCGTACAATGTGAGCCACCAGCATGAATCTCCATTGGGTTTTGGTGGGCTCAGTAGCCTCCACAGCCACGAGCTCCTTTGGTCTGGCTCAGCGAAGCCAGCGCTTCCCCTGCCTTGCCCCGGTCGGGCTGGAACCCTGTGGATGCCCCAGCCACTGGAGGCATGGCTATGAGGTTTGCTGCCTGGTTTGTGGCCCTCTGTGACTGAAATGCACCCATTTGGAGGGGAAGGGGGGTATCAGGGCCCCTGCCTGGAGGAGTCTTGGTCTCCCCTGTGTGGGGGCTGTGTGCACGGGCGTGGGAACCATTCCCTTCCTGCAGTCAGTGCTACTGGGGGTCCTGCACCGCTGAGCAAAGCTGGGGTCGTGAACGGTGTGTAATGCTCGCTGATGCTGAGCACAGCCATGCCAGCGAAGGCTTGGGGACGTTCTGATGCCACACAGACGTCCAGATGTCGTGCACATACATGTAAGCATGCGTGCCCAACACATCCACCCGGCCGCACGTGGGCTCCACCTGCAGAAAGGCAAGTCATGGAGGAAAAACACAGTAGGCTAGGTGCACTGGGGAGGGTTTTATTGACACTTTCCACAGCAGGGTGAAGGCAAAGGTGCTGCTGCAAGCCTGCTCCAGGACACCTGGCCGTCCCTGGCGCAACCCAGGTGGGAAGCAGAGAGAAGCAGAGAGACCTCAGGCTCCAGCAGCAGATGGCAATGTGGGGTTATCAGGGTGGACGCACATGGCAGTGCCAGTGGGACCACGGGAGCTTGGCATATCAGTTTGGGTGCAGATGCATCCAGATGTGTCTGTTGCCCTGTTCAGCCTGCGCTCGGTCCCCAGGCCAGGGGGTTGTGTCTGGTGGCTGGGGCTGACCCCCTCACTGGGGCTTCCAATCCAGCAGAGAAACCTGGAGCATCAGCAACAGCCTGGTGGTGAGCAGCAGTGTTTGCAGGGCAGGGCAAAAAGGTCATTGTGCTGGGGTGGGCTCAGGTGGTCTTCTAGTCTGGGAAAAGCAGGAACCCTGAGAAGATGCTGTTGGAGTCTCCGATGCCCACCATGCTGTTGTAGTCGTTCACCTCCAGCCAGACCTCATCTGCAGCACGCAGACGGAGGAGGATCCCACCAGAGCTGACCTGCATGGTGTTGGTCTTGTGGTCGCAGAAGCTGGCCATCTTGCTCTCGTTCTTGTACAGGATGATGCAGAGGTTGCCTGTCTGTGAGGCGTGGAAGATGAAGTAGTAGAGGCCAGGGAATTTGCAGGTGAACTTGCCTGTGGTGGTGTCATAGTCATGGTTGGTGTTAGTGATGACGTGGTTGAACACCACGGGGACGTTCATCATGGGGTATGTGTTGGTCTGCCTCGTCACCGAAAATGCTGACTGGTGCTTCTGCTTGTAGCTGCCTGGCATACCCGGCTCTCCGGCCATGCCCATCGGCCCAGGGTCTCCAGGGGGGCCAGGGGGACCAAAGGGGCCAGTCTTGCCTGGCAAGCCAGGGCTGCCTGGTTCCCCTTTTGCGCCCTTGGGCCCTCGTGTTGCAGAAGTGGCCGGGATGCCTGTGGGGCAGTGGGGAGTGAAAAGGAGTCAGTGTCAATGGCAGGATACGGGGAGAGGCTCCTCCAGCCCCTTGTCTTGGGCAGGAGAGGGTTGTTGCCTCTCTCCAGCGTCCCATCCTCCTGCCCTGTCCACAGAAGATGTTCTCTACAGCCTGCAAACCAAGGAAGACTGCCCACAGAGGATTCAAAGGCCCTGCTTCAACAGCCTGCGTGGTTCTCTTTGCTCACTCACCTGGCTCGCCTTTGGCTCCCTTCAGCCCATCCCGGCCATCCTTGCCTGGCACACCGGGCATGCCTGGCAGGCCTGGAGCCCCATAGCAGCTGTGAGTGGCATCTCTGGTCATGGCAGACCCCAAATTCAGGAGTAGGAGGGTGAGGGCCAGATAGAACTGCTCCCAGAAGCTCTGCCCCATTTTGGCGGTCTGGAGCATGGAAAGGGAAAGAAAGTGCTGGGGTGAGGGGCCACAGCAGGGTGGTTTCCAGGCCATAGGGCAAAGGAGGTACTGTGCTATTAGGCTGACTGCACCAGGAGCACCTGGCTGCGATGGCTGTGCCCTCAGTGTCCTCCCCCCATACCAATTGCCAGGCGGTGGGGAGGCAGATATGTGAAGACGGACCCTGGGCTCATCATCAACCCCAAGGCAGCCCCTGATGGCACAAGAGGGGTTGGACTTTCAGTCTGGATGGAGCCATGAGGTCTTGCAGTGCCCTTGGCCAGCCTCAAGCTCTCCCAGTCCAGCGTCCCGAACCCCTGCAGATGTGTACGCTGCTATAGACCGTTGCACCATGCTGCACTAAGGCTGGAGCTCCCTGGACCCAGCTGATCTCACCCCTCCTCCAGCAGCAGGCCGACTTCTCTGACTCTGCCCATCGGGATCAAGCCCCCCATTAGCTGGGGATCTCCCAGGACAGTGCCTGGCCCAGGGTACTAGGTCTTCCCCCAGCAAGGACAAGCGCGCATACCCCCGTGACATGTGTGCAGCCTGGCAGTGCCTCTGTCTCCTTCTCCTCCTCCTCTCACGTAGCCCAGCACTGTGCCATGCTGCTGGACCCCCAGTCGCCATGCAGCCCACCCCGAAGAGATGGACCCTGCAGGACCTCTTACCTCTGGTGAGGAGAGCAGGGCACGGGGTGCTGCGTCGCTGAGCCCTCCAGCTGCTGTGGGCACTGCCTGCCGGCACAGCCTGGCGTGGGTGACTCTCCCTGACACCCTCCCGGAGGAAGTCGCGGAATTAGGAAAGGGCCCTTGGGGACCCAGAACCCCCAGCCGAGTTTCACATCCTCCCGCCTGCTTGTTTCCTCTGAGCAAGCACTTTCCTGGCTGTGCAGCGAGACCTGCACTTGTGCCACTGCAGCAGCAGGGGCTGGAAGGACAGAGGCAGGATGAGTCTTTGCCAGGAGATGTGCCACAAACCCTCCAACCACCGTGGGGACTAGCCCTCCTCAAACCACCTGCCTGTCACCTATCCTTAGCTCGTTTGTGAGTAGAAGGACAGCGAGTGGATGGGGAGCAGAGCCTCATGCCAGCTCCGTGGGGCCAGAGCTGCCTGTGCAGTGAAGGGCTGGTGCAAGGTCATTGCCTGGCTCTGAAGGGAGATGCTGCACCTGCAGGAGATGGGACTGAAGGATGTTGAATTTTCTCCCTGTGGTTCACCAGCTCTGCTGGGCGACGGATTCGCTGGGGCCCCAGCATCGCTCCTCGCAGGTGAGCTGGTCTCCTCCTCACTGCTCCAGGAATGGAGACATTTGACTGCCCAACAAGCGTGTAGCAGCTCCTCCGAGTAGCAGTCCAGGGTACGGCACCTGCGTGGCTTCCCTGATGCTTTCTGGCTGCCTGGTACCTGCCCAGCCTGCCATACTGCCCACTAGTCTCAACCCAAGCCAAAGAGAGAAGAGCATCGCCTCACAACTCCACCACCATCACCCCACAACCCCATCAGTCACCCTGATGTCCCTGGACCTCCTTGCTGAAAGGCTGGAGGACCACAGCTGCCTTTCCCCATGCTGGGAGGGTTTGGATACCAACAGAGGATGGTGTGAGTGAGATCCATGATCTGCTCCCTGTATCTACCCTTGTAAGGGACAGCTAGCTTGGACTCATCAGAGAAGGGACACACACAGGCTGGTCCCAGAGACTTCCTGTTCCTCCCTGTAAGTGCCAGCTCTGCTTGCACACTCAGGTCCCTCCTGTCCTTCTGCCTTTACAGTCGGGGTCTATGCTTGGCCAGGGGCAAGCTGGGATCGCCTCTCTCCCCAGGCAGCTTAGGAAGGGGCCCAGGACATTCATGGTTTGGAGAAGACACATGAATAGGAAAGAATATCCAAGCGGCTGTTGTGGAAGAAGGATTTACTTCTACTGATAGGGAGGGTGTGAGAGGGAGTGGTGGTCTTGTACCAGAACGGCGTTTGCAATGGTTAATGTAGCAGAAGCAGTGGCACGCAGTGATTTCCCACTCAGAAATAAAGACCCACAGCTGGTGAATGGCCCCAGTGACAACTGGTCCCCTCCAGTGTGGGGTCTGAGTGCCCAGGAGCAGAGAGGGCTGCTGGGGCCAGGAGTCCTCTGCCTCCAGGATGGAGTGGGCAGGCTCTGCATGGAGGTAACTGCTAGCAGGTCTCTCGCTGCTGCAGTGATGACCCACAGCCCGGCCACTTTGTGACACTGGTGGAAGCACAAGATCTGTCTGGTGGCTCAGGTTGAGACCATCCCCATTTGCTGCGGTACTAAACCATCCCATGCACTCCCGGGGGGAAAACACATGCGGGCACACACACCACGATGCTTTGGTGCCAAGCAGGTCTGGACTGGTGGTCCATCAGCCCGCCTGTGGGAAAAGCATGAAGCCGCTGAAGACACTGTCTGCCTCGGAGCCGCTGTAGATCATCTTGCCCTTGGCAGGGTCGGTGCTCACGGAGACCCGGTCGCCCACGGCCAGGCTGAGCACGCTGCTGCCCGAGTTGACCTGCAGGATGTTGCGGCTGTTGTAATCGCAGAAGCTGACCACGCGCTCCCTGTTCTTGGTGATGCTCAGGCAGAGGTCCCCGCTGGAGACCACCTGGAAGGCGAAGTAGTAGAGCCCGGGGACGCGGCAGGTGAACTCCCCGGTCTGGGAACTGTAGGAGCTCTCCTGGTTGGTGATGATGTTGTCGAACACCACTGTCCTGCCCATGAGTGGTGGGGACCTCCGCGAGGCAGAGAAGGCAGGACGTGGCTGCTGCAGGATGTCGCCGACACTGCCCTTGTCCCCCTTCGGCCCCGGCTGCCCTGGGGGCCCAGGGGGGCCGTGCGGGCCATGGTAGCCCTGGTTCCCTGGGATGCCAGGAGGTCCTGGCTCACCTGCATCCCCTTTGGGTCCCTGGATGCCCGTCCTCTGTGTTGATTTCCCTGGGGAGAGACGGTGAGGAGAAGCAGTTCATGCATGTCTGGCATCACCCAAGCTGCTCCCACAACCCGTGATGCTCCTACCAAGAGGCTTGGGGCTCCCAGTTCACCCACACTGAACACCCCCAGCTCCCTCTTACCTGGCTCTCCCGTGTCACCTTTCTGCCCTGGTCTCCCGTCAAGGCCAGGGATTCCCGGGAAGCCATCCTTGCCATCTGGTGCCCGACACGTGTCGTCCTCCAGCAGGGCCGTGCCCAGCACTGCTGCCAGGGTGCTGGTCACCAGCCAAAGCCCGGGTTGCATCCTGCCTCCCTGCAAGGACAGGGGTGGGGGAACTGGGGATGGAGGCAAGCACACAGATGCACCTTGGACACAGACATGCAAGTGCTCTCCTCAGAGGCATGGACAGATCTACCACGTCACCCATCTGTTGTCCAATACAGATAGCTGGACATCACACGCAACGGAGAAAATAACTTCATGGAAGGATTTTGAGGTTGTTTCCTTGTGTGATCCGAAATCGTTGATGCTGCTGCAAATCTCTGACCTGTGCCCATGGCAAGGCTGTGGGATTAGAGGGCCCAGGACGTGGAGCATGGCGTAAACCCTTTGGTGCAGGTTTGCGGGATGGGTGGTCGCACATCAGATGCATGTGGAGGATGCTTCTTCCAGTGCTGGGGGGCAAGCACTGCTGTACAGGGCAGTGATCCCATGGGATCGAGAGCACAAGTGAGGAAGGGGTGCAAAGAGACGCGACAGAGGAGGGGTAAGCAGGAAAGGGATAAACAGGCAAAAGAGATCCAGATCTCCAACACACAGAGCTGGAGGAGAGAAGGGAGGTCCTCAGCACACAGACCTACCCCAAAACCTGGGGTACTCAGCCCAGGAAGAGCCTGCAGAGCCCAGTGATATCCACAACCACACGGAGCAAGGACAGATACCTGTAGCCCCTCCCCCCAACATCATCTTCTCCCCCTTTTCCTACTTTAAACCCCTATGGAAGCGGGAAGGGAAGAAAGGACTGGGACGGGGAGCAAGGGCTGGAGAGCGGTGGCAGAGGAGCCATGTGTCCTCAGCTCTTGGGGGTGACTTACCTCCTTGCTGGGGGTGAGGACAGACCAGTCTGAGCAGCAGCTCTGCTGGCTGGAAACTCTTCCCTGGGAGCAGGGAGGAAGAGGAGCAGGGGGTGGGGTGGGGGGCTGTGTGTGCATGCACGGTGGTTTGCCTGGTTGGGGAAGAGAAGTGCCAAGTGTCGCTTTCTCTGCAAGAGAGAGAAGCTTGTTCCCCTTTCCACGCTCCACCCTGGCTGCGCTGGGCACAATCCGGGAACAGCTTGGTCAGCAAAAGCGCAGGACGGCAGGGTTCCCAGCCTGGCCCGGCAGCACGGTCCCCGCAACAGGGACCGGTGGTGACTGGGCACAAAGCACCCCCAGGGTGGAGGGTGCCCGAAGGCATGCCACAGCTCTGTCACTGCAGGAGGGGACAGGTGATGCCATCCCTAGGTGGCACGGCCATCTGAGGGATGCTCAGATCACTCTGGGTGGCTCCCAGTCCGGGCGATGGGCAGAGCGTGGCTGTCACTTGTACCCAGCCTTGTCATCGCTGCTGCTGCGGGCTGACCCCTCCAGATGCCCACCTTGGTGCTGCACCCTGACACAGCAGGGCTCCAGCAAAGGTGCTGTTGGTGTCTGTGTGGTCAGCAGGGCCTGAAGCATCCTTGATGAAACATCTCCTTCTCACTGCCCTCACTTCAGTGGTTTGGGGACCTTGTCTCTGTAGCAGAGCGGGAGAAGATGGGACTCTCTGGCAGTCGGGTTGCTCTGGTCCCCTTTGAGTGGCCATGCCTTGCACCAGCCATGTGTGGGCAACCTTAGGAGCTGTGCATTGCCTGACCCAGACCTGCAAAATGAAAAAGCCACTGCCTCACACCACCGAGTCCAGGGAAGGTGCCCAGGGATGCACATTCAGCTCTGCCACCAAAGAGCCCCAAAATACCACCAGTAGCCAAGCCTTAGCGCAGCAGGGAGCAGTGGGATGAGACATGCCACAATGACCCCAGCAGGTGACTATGGTTCTGACCCAGGGAACCAGCCAGGGCACCCCACTGGGGATGCAGTGGGCAGATAGGAGGGGCTTTCTGGTCCACAGCCACCTGGAGTCTGCTTTCAGGAGTCCTGTGGCAGCTGCACTCACCCTCATGAGAAAGTGACGTTGGAGTCCCCAGAGCAAATGCAGAAGCAGCTGGAGGTCAGGGAAGGGTGTTCAAGGAAAGAGGATGGTCCCAGGGAAGGTGCTGCATTGTTTCCAAAACAGTTGAAAAGGGGAATGACTAATGTGAAACCAAAAATCAGCCCAGAGAACCTTGCCAGACAGAACTTCGCTCGTCAGTGCATCCCCATTAATAATTACCTTTGGAGATCTGTCACTGAGCTGGTCTTTAATTCATTGAATAAATGCCCTCTTAATGCAATATAATACACATTTTTAATCAAAATGTCAACCTGCAATAAATCAGATGCCCAGAAGAAATGCAATTTTATTTTATCAGCGGAGTTCCTCTATCAACCAGATCTGTAATCGTGTCAAGAAAAGATGACAGGTGAGTTTGAAAAGACCTACCTTCCACCAAACGGTGCTTCGGGACAGAAATTGTATTTCTACCCTATTGCCCTTCGTTAATATACAGCCAAAATGAGACCACTTCATCATTTCATCCAGGACTGATCGATGGCTGTGTCCTGGTGTTCCTGTGTCCTTTGTCCCTGACTGTCCCCTTAACCCCATTCAAATGTTGAAGTACAAGGGACTGGTTACGGGTTTCCAGCATCTCCTGGAAGCTGGTGCTGGTCCAGGCAGCAAGTCCTCCAGATCACAGAACCATAGGGGTAGGAAGAGATCTCTGTGGATCTTCTGGTCCCACCCCACTCCCAAAGCAGGGTCACCTAAAGCAGGTTGCACAGGACCTCGTCCAGGTAGGGTTTGAATATCTCCAGAGAAGGAGACTCCCCAGCCCCTCTGGGCAGCCTGTTAAAGTGCTCTGACACCCTCAGAGGGAAGAAGTTTTTGCTCGTGTTCAGCTGGAACTTCCTCTGCTTCAGTTTGTACCTGTTGCCCTTTGTCCTGTTGCTGGGCAAGTGCTTGAAGACTCCTGAGCAGTGCTTAGCCCCCACTCACTCGACTTTCAGTGCTGCTTCATTCAAGCCAAGCCTTCCTCTCCCATCCTCTGAGCATCTTCTCCTCCTGCTCTGCAGCTGGGACATCCAGGGCTCCAGAGGAGAGCTGGCTGCGGGGAGCCGTGGATCAACATTGCACGGTGCCACCCCGGAGGCTTCTTCAGACCACATCCGCCAGCGCAAAAATACCTCCAGCCTGGCACCCTCCTCCTTCCCCTTCCCATCGGGGTGGGAGCGGGTGGTGGCCGCAGGACACGGGGAGGCCAGCATGGCACGGGCAGTGAGGTGACACGCCACGAGGTGACACGCCACGAGGTGACACGCCGCAAGGTGACATGCCGTGGGGTGACACGCCAAGAGGTGACATGCCATGGGGTGACACACCATGAGGTGACACGCCGTGGGGTGACATGCCACGAGGTGGCAGTGCTGCCTCAGCCATGCCCGGTGTCACCTCCTCACCAGCGCTCCTCTGCTCCGAAATGAGGGCTGGGGGAGACCCCCTGCCACCCCCGTGTCCCCAAAGGCCACACCGCGGGGTGTCCGGCTGCGGAGCAAGCCCACGGGCATCTCTGCGATCGCACGTCGGGAGCCAGAACGACCCTGTCCCTCCTGCTAACACAGCCCCGGTGGGGCCACAGACACGATTCCCCCAAGCTGGGAGCAGTTTGGCAGCCCCTGAGACTGAGGGAGAAGTGGTCCTCAGTGAGGGCCAAGCCATGATGGAAGGTGCAAGGGGTCATGAAGCCCTGCTGGGTTATCCCTGCGGATAGAGGTCCAGCAGCGTCCCACCAGCACCACCACCAGCAGGCTCCAGCATGGAGAAGGGGCAAGGATGACGGAAGGGATCCCCCAATGACATGAAATGGGGCCAAGCCCAAGGCAGAGGGGAAGGTGGGAGTACGCTGGGGTAGCCAGAGGATGCAGGTGCTCTGCAGAGCCCCAGGCAGCCCCAAATCCAGCCCCAAAGATGACAGCCCTGGTCCTGCGGAGACCTAACTGCTCTGCTGAGTGTCTCCATCACCAGGGTACCTGTCACTGCCTCCTGGCTCTGCTGCGGGCCCAGGACCAGCCTTGATCCACACAGATTTTACCCTGAGCAACCCTCCTCCTTTCAGGATGGGCCATGGGGTCCTCACCTTGCTGCCCTGCCACCCGGTGGTGCCAGGCAAAGATGGGTCAGCGCCAGCTTCCAGCTTCGTGGAAGAAAACCCACCCCTGCAAAACCTCCGCCCTGCGTCCCGGGTGCCCGCAGGCACACACGAGCAGCCTGACAGCAGACAGCAGGGAGAGATGCTTCCCTGCTGGGGATCCCCCGGGGTGCTGAGCCGTGACAGGCAGGAGCTGCCAGAGGAGGAGAAATCAAATAGCTGGCTCCTGCCTGTCGCCGCACAAAGGCAGGTGGTGGGAGATCAGCAGTACCGGCAGGTACAGCACACGCCTCTGCTGCATCCCAGCATCCCAGTCTGCCACCGGCACCCACTGGGAGGTCACAGAGTCACAGAATCATAGAAAGGGTTGGGTTGGAAGGGACCATAAAGGTCACCTAGTTCCAACCCCCCTGCCGTGGGCAGGACACCTTCCACTAGACCAGGTTGCGCAAAGCTCCATCCAACCTGGCCTTGTCCCTCTGACAGGTCCCAGTGCTGGCTGTGAGGTGCAAGAATCAGCTCTTCCCTTTAGGTGCAAGAAGAGGATCCACCCTGGGTCAGGGAGAGCAGGACTGGCCCTTCAGTTGTCCCTGTTGGTCCCAGCAATGGGGTCTCCTCAGCCCAGCTTTGCTCCCAGCCTGTGCTATGGCAGCTGGAGCAGCAAACCCACTGCGCGGGGACAGGAGGGCAGGCTGGCTCATACCTGGCTGGTCTGAGTCAAGTGGTGGAGGTGTCCGGGATGGTTGTTGTCACCAGAGCCTCCTGTGCCTACCCTGGCACCTGCCTGCCCATGCTTCGTTGCAATTTACTGGTCAAAACCCCCACCAGACCCCACTAGGTCAGGACAGCTCAGAGCATCCGTGCTTCCGCAGTCACTGGGGGCTGAGTGATGCCCAAGTAACCGAGCCCGTTTCACTGGCAAACTGTGATTTTGCCGCTGTTGAGCCGGTCTGTCCTAAAATACTCAGCCCTTGATCACCAGATGAGCTTCCTGCACGACGAGACGGTGTTTGCACTGAAGTCTCCCACGTTTTGATCAACGAAACAAGGAGCTGGGATGGTTCAGGTGCCCTGGGAGGATTTCTTGACACGTCAGCTGAAAATCAGACTGCAAAGCCACTTCCCACTCGTGTCTAAAGCGCTTCAATTGCTGTCCCAGGGGATGTGTTATCCCTTTGACAGTTGCTTGCATAGAACAGGTATGAGGAGCAAAGACAGATACGGGGTTTAAAAGGCAGGATTTCACGCTCCAGTCCTTGCTCACTGTCTCCTGGCATTGATGCACGTCCCTGTTGGCTCTTGGGATGGGAGGAGATGGATGAGTGCTGAGCAGCCCCGGGCAATGCTGGGAAAGCTTGTCCCATCCCTCCTCTTCTTGTTGTCTGTTACGGATGTCAGGGCTTGTTGTTATTTGACGTCTATTGGTTAATTTGGCTGATTGTTTCCCATGCTTTAATGTATTCGTTATTTATTTATTCGCTTGTGAAACGAGCGGTTCCGGATTGATCACTTTGGCATGTAAATGAGCTGCTCCAGTGCTTGTCACTGAAATTTGTAGATTGGGAGAGTTTGCAATCAAACACAGCCGGAATCTAAATTACAACATTTCA